>NC_134406.1:136292700-136635200 GCF_038048845.1 Mixophyes fleayi | reverse complement strand
CCACTAGTCATGACATAGACGATGAAATGCCATCAACGTCGTCTGCCAAGGCCGATGCCCAATCTCCTAGTAGAGGGCATGTAAAATCCAAAAACCCAATGTTCACTAAAATTACCAAAAAAAGGAAATTAAAAACATCTGAGGAGAAACGTAAACTTGCCAATATGCCATTTACAACACCGAGTGGCAAGGAACGGCTTAGGCCCTGGCCCGTGTTCAGGACTAGTGGTTCAGCTTCACCCAAGGATCTAAGCCCTCCTCCTCCCCCCCCTCAAAAAAAAATAATATAGTTAAGCTGTCATCAACAAAACAGCAAAGAACTCTGCCTTCTAAACAGATGACATCACAAATCCCCAAGGCGAGTCCAAGGGTGTTAGTGGTTGCGAAGCCTGACCTTCCCATCACTGTGCAGGAAGAGGTGGCTCCTTCCACCATTTGCAGCACGCTTTCTGCATATGCTGGAAGGATCACCCACAGTCCAGTTACAGATTTGGCTAATGAAGGTGTCAATGTTGTACACCGGGAGGAGGATATTGATGTAGCTGGCGCCGAGGAGGAACTTGACGAGGAGGATGCTGATGTGGTTATCTTAAATAAGGCACCAGGGGGGGAAACAGTTGTTGTCCATGGGATAAAAAAGCCCATCGTCATGCCTGGTCAGAAGACCAAAAAATCCACCTCTTCTGTCTGGAGTTATTTTTATCCCAATCCGGACAACAAATGTATGGCCATATGTAGCTTATGTAAAGCTCAAATAAGCAGGGGTAAGGATCTTGGCCACCTAGGGACATCCTCCCTTATATCCACCAAGCATGTAGCTCTTGTGGATGAAGCCCTTCGTACGCTTTGCGAGGATCCGAGGGTGGTCACTCTTTTAAAGTCAGAGGAATACATTCTGGCCACCGTGCTGGATCCTCGGTTTAAAGCCTATGTTGTGTCTCTGTTTCTGGCGGACACAAGTCTACAGTGGGGCAAAGACCTGCTGGTCAGGAGGTTGTCCTCTGAAGAGGACCGTGACATGCCAACAGCTCCTCCTTCATTTTCTTCAACACCTGTGGCTGCGAGGAAAAAGTTCAGTTTTCCTAAAAGACCCGCTGGTGGGGATGCTGAGAACATCTGGTCCGGACTGAAGGACCTGCCAACCATTGCAGACATGTCTACTGTCGCTGCATTGGATGCTGTCACAATTGAAAAAATGGTGGAGGATTACTTTGCTGACACCATCCAAGTCGACATGTCAGACAGTCCTTATTTTTACTGGCAGGAAAAAAAGGCAGTTTGGAAGCCCCTGTACAAACTGGCTCTATTTTACCTGAGTTGTCCCCCCTCCAGTGTGTGCTCGGAAAGAGTTTTTAGTGCAGCGGGGAACCTGGTCAGTGAGCGGCGAAGGAGGTTGCTTCCGCAAAACATTGAAAAAATGATGTTCATAAAAATGAATAATCAATTCCTTAATCAAGAACAGCACTGCCCTCCAGAGACTACAGAGGGACCTGTGGTTGTGGAGTCCAGCGGGGACGAATTGATAATGTGTGAGGATGAGGAAGCACACACTGAAGGGGGCGAGGTATCAGAGGATGAGGATGAGGACGACATCTTGCCTCAGTAGAGCCAGTTTAGTTTGTACAGGGAGAGATGAATAGCTTTTTTTGTGTGTGGGCCCAAACAAACCAATCATTTCAGCCACAGTAGTTTGGTAGGCCCTGTCGCTGAAATGATTGGTTTGTTAAAGTGTGCATGTCCTATTTCAACAACATAAAGCCCAAGGACAATTCCATCTTGCACCTCTTTTTTTTCTTTGCCAGCTCGTTTTGTGGGGGTCCAAACAAACCAATCATTTCAGCCACAGTTTGGTAGGCCCTTTCGCTGAAATGATTGGTTTGTTAAAGTGCGCATGTCCTATTTCAACAACATCAGGGTGGGTGGGAGGGCCCAAGGACAATTCCATCTTGCAACTCTTTTTTTGGCATTATGTGCTCTTTGGGGCCTAGTTTTTCAAACTGCCATCCTGTCTGCCACTGCAGTGCCACTCCTATATAGTTATCCTATGGCAAAGCGGATAACTGCGGCTGTAACAGCTATGTTGGTGTTAGACGTGCATCCGGTGTCCGCCATCTGTGCAGTGGAATTTAGACGGTTGATGGAGGTATTGTGTCCCCGGGTACCAAATCCCGTCGAGATTCAACTTCAATAGGCAGTCCAGAAATATTAGTATCAGATATTAAACTACGTTCACTGTTCCTGCAGTGCAGAAATATTAGTATCAGATATTAATCTACGTTCACTGTTCCTGCTACATCAAAAAAGCATGAACCTGCCCTGCCATCAACTAAAACAAGAGGTAGTGACGCGCTTGAACTCCACCCTCTATATACTGCAGAGGATGGAGGAGCAGCAAAAGGCCATTCAAGCCTACACAGCCACCTACGATGGGCCATGTGTTTGTGCCGCCCACTTGTGTCGCTTAGCTTAGACATCCAGCTACCTTGGTGCAACCTTTTGGACTAAAAACAATATTGTGAGGTGTGAGGTGTTCAGAATAGACTGGAAATTAGTGGAAATGAATGTTATTGGGGTTAATAATAGTGTAGGAGGGAAAAAAAAACAAAATATGGATTTTAGCACTTTTTATGCTTTTTTTTAAAAAAAATCAGAACCCAAAACCCAAAATCAGAACCAAAACCTTTCGTGGAGTGCTTTGGCAAAACAAATCAGAACCCAAAACCTCAAGCTAATCTGATCCCAAAACCCCAAAAGTGGCCGGTGCACATCCTTAATTTGCACTGAACTGGAAAATAGATTTGGTTTTCCAGTAAGTGCATGTTTAAATGAGCTAACAGCATTTTCTAGTTTTATTTGGTGAAAAAGCAATGCAATAAAACAGCTTTCAAAACATACAAAAGTGACAGTCCCAATATCTCCACACTCACATGAATAATGTAAAACATAAATGAGGTTATATTGAGTAGAAAAAACATAAAGGTTGCAAATAGTGAAACAGGTAGTACTGAAGTGGAAGTAGTTGTACTTTAATGTAATGTTTACGCCACATGCATTTTCTAGAGCATTCCCCCCTTTTACCAGTGGTTTTCTAAAGACTGGACTTGCACCTTTAAATGTGCTTGATGGACAAGAACGTGCATCTGCAGAAATAAAAAAAACAATGCAAGTCTGCATTATTATTTGCTTCCTGCTTCTGAAATTAGTTATTTCTCACATCATACTCCATGAATATATATAGGCCATAAAAGTGCTTCCACTCTCTGTTATAGGTCACAAATCTTTGGGCTTTGTTTTCCTAAATATATTGTACACAAATTCCCAGTCGCATGCTTGCAAACAAGAAACATTTTTCCTTGGATAGAATACTCGCCTCTTGTTTTTACCACTTAGTTCCCAAGTGAAGTAACTGGGCAGACTTAAGTGAATATACTTTTTCCTCTATTTGTGCCTTAAAATACAAATTACTGACTTTTTCATGACTTAGCAGTGGGTGCAATAACCTTCACCCCCTTACAGCACCCACAGCAGCCAGCAAGACGATATTTCAGTATTTCAGGTAATATTAGATTCTAAGTTAACTCACACCCACAATTGAATTCTCTGGGCTCTCTGACTCAATGTTGTGCTAATGTAAGGATAAGTGTAAATTAAAAAAAGAAAGAAAAAAGGAATAAAAATTATATTTCATTTAAAGTGAAAATTTTACTGCTAAAAGAAACCATTTTTTTATTATTTAAACGTGGGTACTAATGACTAATATCACAAAGTAGATACTTTTGTTAAAAATATTACCCTATTGTTTCATTTTTTTTGTTTTCATGACATTTGAGCACTGATTGGAAGAACGAGAAACAAAGAATCTTTTTGACACATGGCAAAAATGTAAGTAATTTTAAATTGTACTATGTTTTATATTCTTTATTAATGTGATGCACCCTATTGAGTGACCTGAACAGCGTCTAGATTTTCTTCCTATTTTCTATCTATTATTCTTCTTCTTCTTATTATTATTATTATTATTATTGTTATTATTATTATTATTCTTTGAGACTTGTGTATAGTTTCTAGAACTTTGTATTTTGGGCTGCAGTTTAGTGGTGAAACGCTGTGGGAATATTATATATTTTTATATCACAAAGTGCATTTTTTACAGAGATGTGATACAAATAAACCATGTTAAATGTGGCAGATGTACAGTACACATTTATTTAGTATTGACATACATATAAGCTGCTGTGAGGTTTCAAATGTTAACCCATCCCTTTGCAAATAGAAAATGTTTTATTGGAGGGAGTTCATGTGTATTCTGGTGTGTAAATTACATATATGTAATGTTATAGCAGAGGAAGTTCCAAGGCAAGGTTGAAAGGGTAATTGTTCTGGTTGGAAAGGTTTTTTGGGCTATGTACTAAAAAGGGTTTTCCATTTTAAATACAAATTTTATTAATTAACCTCCCTTACCAATAATAATACTTTGAAAGAGTTGCCTGCCCTTGAACTTCCAACATTTACAGTATGTAGTAGGATCCTGGCACACACAAACCTCCAGCGCTGTTCATCTGTTTCCATATCCATGGAGATCTGACATCCCAGCTCTAAGGACCCCTTGTGTCAAACCTCTCCTGCTACAGAAAGAGCTGAGCAGCACAGAAGGTGATCAGCAGATGTCCTGGTTATTTCTACATGCCAAGATCCTGGAAAATACTGCAAATGTCCAAGTTACATTATCCTTTGAAAGTAAATAATATAATTGTTAATGTTCTGTGAGGGCCCAGAGCCCTTATATAGCTTTGTAGTGGCAGATGTACTAGTTTTTCTGTTATGAGAACAGAGAAAAATTAATTATATTGAGCAGTACCACATAGTGGCATTAGCAACTCTTATGTAGCTCTGGTATCCTCAGGTGACCATTGACAGGTGCAAATTATAATATCTAGTGTAGGGTCGCAGACATTGCCTGCAGATGGGTGAGAGAATGACACAGTAGACAGAATTTCCGAATTGAAAGTTCTGTTTCAGGACTTTCAGATTTATTAACCGATAAGTACATCACTTTAGCTGTTAAATATGCAAAATAGATCTATGCTGTCTAATCATTTGCAGAGCAGAGTAGGGTGGGTGGCTAAAAAATATCTGGAACAATCCACAATTACTGTTTTAGTACTGTTTTAGTACTCATTAATTATAACAATAACAGAGTCACATGCAACCTGCCAGATATTGAAATTTTATTTGAGCCCTGACATTTAATATTCTATTTAGGCTCTCATCCTGACACCTCCCCCTTTTAAGAAATGGCATGACTGTGGCCATGACTGCAGTGTTGGGTGACAGGGTCTTCGTTGGTGGAGGGAGCAGGGTACTAAAAAAAAAAATACTTGCCTTATCGAGGCACCCTTCCTCCCCCCTCCCTTCTCAGTTCGCACTGAATGTCGGGAGTGACGTCATCACGTCACACCAGACATTCAGTGAGGAGCGGCGTAGAGAGAAGCAAGCAAGCAGGAAGACAGAAGGGAAGAAAAGAAAAAAGAGATTAAAGAAGCCAATAGAAAGACGTCTATACATTACAGACATCAGATACATTAGATACATCACTTAAAGTTATCAATTTGACAGAAAGACAATTAGAACCGATACATCTTAAAGTTCTAAGTCATGGTTTGTCATTTTCACCTACTCAATCCTTCAACAGAAAAAAAGATCTAAATTTGTTCATTAAAAAAATACTACTAAAATTTTTTTATTGTAGTAAAATTAATACATGTGATTCCCGAACAACAAGTGACACCAACAAGGACGCTATACAGGTTATGGAATCGGCATTTCTATCTGATGAGGAAAGACAGGCGTTGGTAATTCTTGAGGAATTAGATACGAATGTAACGCAAGATTCAAATATGAATACAAGAATCTGGGAACAAACTAAACTTAAGAAAAAATCCACTTTTCTTCCAGATTTATCAATCTGTCCACAGGCTAAAACTTATGGTGATTTGGTGTCTAAGGACCTGGACGAGTTATTTAACCATGCAAAATCAAGGAATTTAAACAAGAATTTATCTAAACAAGAATACAAGGCTTTAAAGGATATTGGGGAATGGGATGATACAGTGTTAAAACCTTCAGATAAGGGTGGAAACATCGTTTTATGGCCCGTATCCAAGTATACAACAGAGATTTATAGACAATTAAACAATACGGAATGCTACAAAAGACTGATATTTAATCCCACAGCCAATCTCTTAATAAAATATAACAATTTGATCAAAAATGCCTTTGGGAATAATATCATATCTAAATCATACTATGAATTTCTAAAAGTAAGTGATCCTAAGATTCCGACTTTTTATGCCTTGCCAAAAGTCCACAAATCTGTAACTGACCCCGCGGGCAGGTCTATTGTCTCGGGAATGGGCAGTTTGACAGAGAATGCTAGCAAATATGTGGACCAACATCTTCGAAAATATGTCATGAGTTTACCATCATACACTAGAGACACGCTGGATGTCCTAGCAAAGAAAGTGACATCACAGTAAATCGGGAAGTAAAATTAGCATCATATGATGTGTAGTCACTCTATACCAATATACCTCATCATCAGGGTATAAGAGCGGTCCAATACTTTCTGGACATGGATAGCAAGAGTGACTTCCACGTCTTCCTGATTTCTCTCCTGGAATTTGTACTCACTAATAACTATTTTTTATTTGACGATAAATACTATCTACAAATTCGTGGGACAGCCATGGGCACAACGTGTGCGCCAACATACGCGAATTTATATCTTGGCTGGTGGGAGAAAGAAATGGTCTTTAATGATCAGAATGAATTGTATACTGACCATATTTTAATATGGTTCAGATACATAGATGACGTATTATTGCTATGGGAAGGGGAGGAAACCCTATTCCAGGAATTCACCAAACATCTGAATAAGAATAATTTGAATTTGACACTAACATCTGATATACAATTAAAAATGATTAATTTTCTCGATCTTCAAATTTCTATTAATCCTGAAGGAAAATTGAAAACAGACATGTTTAGAAAATCAACTGCCACCAACAGTTTATTACATTCTACTAGCGCTCGCTTTCCACCAGTAATAAAAGGAGTTCCGAAAGGAGAATTCCTTTGGACAAGACGGAATTGTTCCAATATGATTACCTTCCATAAAAGATCTAAAGAATTAAGAGAAAGACTGGTACAAAGGGGCTATAGTAAAAAAAGTATACAAAAGGCCTCCCATGAAGCAAATCATAAAGACAGAGAGTCTCTAATATTCCCAATATCTAAACCTATTTTAAAAGAGAAAACAAGAATGATAGGCACATTTTGCCCAGAATGGAAGAATATTTCAAATATCTTTCAAAAGCACTGGCACGTGTTACTGTTGGATCATGATCTTAGAAAAAATCTTGATGACAAAATTGCAATAACGTGGCGGAGAGCGCATAATTTGAGAGATCGTCTTGTTCATTGTCATTTCACAAAAAGAAAGAAACCAACAAACTCCATGATAGGCTTCTACAAATGCGGTAGATGCAAAGCCTGTAAATACACTGTCCAGAAACAAGAATATATGGACAGATATTCAAAAATCTGGAAAATTGAACAATTTGTCAACTGTAATTCTATCGGGGTAATTTATTGCCTGACATGCCCGTGCGACCTCAAGTATATAGGCATGACAACGAGACCTTTTAAAAGACGCCTGTTGTGGAGCATGTCAATAACATCAAGAATGCCCCGAAAGATAGGGATAAATTTAAAACCATCACTACAGTGGCTAAACATTTTCTATTATTTCATGAGAATTTCAGGCTTTTATTATGGAACAAGTATCCTTGGGTATTAGGGGTGGCAATTTACAGCAGGAATTATTGAAGAGAGAATCCAGACTAATATTCCTAATGAATAGTCTTGAACCACATGGCCTAAATGATAAAACAAATTATATGGTATTTATCTAAATGGAGAATCAAGTAGGCTAGACATCTAACTGTCTTATAATATAATAGATTTATACTTAAACTTAACATATCACACTATCATATTAGGCATTGTGACCTAATTGAATTAATTAAATTTCACTTTTAACATACATCTACTTCTTGATGTATGTCCTATTATTTTTCTTGATGCTGCCAATTGCAACATCTCTTATTATAGTTTTTCACTTGTTAAATTTTGATACTTTTCATATTTCACCTTTAATATTCACTTTCCTTTTTAATTTGTCATAGTCTTATACATCATAATAGATTGATGTTAGTAACAATGAGGCATGAGATATTATCACAAAATATATTTATTTATTGGTAACTTTATCACTTACTTAACGGTCTATACTTACCTTGTTGTAATGGAATATCATCATAGCCTTACTGTATCCAATAATAACAAAGAAAGTCTAATTCACCTTAATAGTAATATATACATCTTAGGTTTAGTGTTAATATTAAAGCAAGCTCGTAACCTATTATGGTTCCTTCCCCCCTTTTTACAGATGATATAATAGCAGCTGCGATATTTTTATTTTAAGTTATATTCTTGATTCTTCTGTTTATTGTGTACGTGTAAATAATGGAGTATAGCCAACGACAACACAGAGTTGAGGGGTGGTACCTCCCTTCTTAGTATTAATTGGATAACTGAACTGCCTGTCAAAAAATCGGGTCTCCGATATATAAGAGATCTGATTGGTCCGTCCATAGTGACGTATCTATCATGTGATATCTTTGATCTATAAAAGAAACGTCAAATCCTCTCCTCGGCTTGCCTTGCAAAAGCGAGTAAGCAAAACGCGCGTCTGCGTTTGCCTCGCTTTGCTGTTTAATTTGTGACTCATGCTGCTGTTACTAGAATTAGACTAGGGAGATATGCTTATATAAATATACCAAGGAGTTCTAATAGATCTCTATAGAGGCAACGGGGGCCCGATATAATATGGGAAACTAGTTATGGTAACATATCCCTCTAGTTTCTTACATCGGGGGTCTTGGCTACAAACAATACATAAGGGATCCGATTATAGGTCTTAAGAGGGACCCCAGACTAACATAGTAATAGGCAGTGGCTATAGATAGCAGCATTCTATGTACTCCTTAAGTGAGAGGAGATCATAGTTTTGTGAAATGAAGAATGATATACAATATAATTACGCTGCCATTAACTCCTATTGTACCAGACAATTTTGATAACGGAGAGCATTCTAATAAGTTAGTGATGGCAATATGATAGCCTAAATTTTGTCCCGTTATAAGTATATAAGCTCAAATACCCACGTACTCAATTATATTAAACCTCTTATCTCCCTACTAATAAGGTGCAATTTAGAAGATACAATAACTATTTGTATCAGATTCACAATATTTCATACATACAAATAGGAATTTTTTGCAATAGTATAGTTTATTTCCTTTGCACCTAATAATTGTGTTTTTACAGATAGATCTGGATAATCTGTTTACAATGACAGACATCTGGGCAGCATGAGGATCGCAATTACCCATATATGAAACAATTAGGGAAACTTAATAAATTAACTACACAGCGAGGATAGGCAGTTGGTCCTGCCATTTTTAACAATTTATTTTGGTTATTATTTTTTGGTTTTTATTTCGCTACTAGTTGTACTAAGGTACTAATTTGGGACCCTAATATTGTTTTAAATGAATCAATAAAATGTATGTTTTATACCAATAAACAATCATTGAGTGCCCCTAATATACATGTTTTCCACTCTCTACTCACCTATGTTAAAGCCAATAGAAAGGTAAGCAAAGGAACGGAGGCAAAGGGGGGAAACAGCATGGCACAATGTGATGAATAAAAGGGGGTGGGGGCAGCATGACACAGTGTGATAAACAGGGAGGAGAAGCATGGCACAGTGTGATGAATGAAAGGGGGGGTAGCAAAGCACAGTGTGATGAAGGGGGGCCAGGTGAAGGGGGGAAAAGTAGCATGGCACAGTGTGATGAAGGGGGGTGGAAGCAGCATGGCACAGTGTGATGAAAGGGGGGGAAGCAGCATGGCACAGTGTGATAAAGGGAGGGGAAGCAGCATGGCCCAGTGTGATAAAGGGAGGGGAAGCAGCATGGCACAGTGTGATAAAGGGAGGGGAAGCAGCATGGCCCAGTGTGATAAATGGGGGGAGGGGGGGAAACAGCATGGCACAGTGTGATGAAGGGGGGCCAGGTGAAGGTGGGAATAGCAGCATTGCACAGTGTGATGAAGGTGGGCCAGGTGAAGGGGGGAAAGTAGCATGGAGGGTGCAGTATGATCATAACGGGGGACAGCGTGTTTATGATGAAGGGGCACAGTGTCATCATAAGGAGGCACAACATGGTGATGATGAAAGGGCACTGTAATGTGTGTGTGATGGCACAAGGGGCTTGTGGCAATGTAAATGTGTGTGTGTGATGGCACAGGGGGCTTGTATTAGTGTAAATGTGTAAATGTGATGGCACAAGGGGCTTGTGGCAATGTAAATGTGTGTGTGTATGTGTGATGGCACAGGGGGTTTGTGGCAATGTAAATGTGTGTGTGTGATGGCAAAATTTTGTTATAATTTAGATATTTGTTGTAATTCCTAATAATGTTCCCAAGAGATTAGCGCAGACAAATTCTGTTTGTTGAGATAATCTCTCAAGACTGCCTGCCTGCCTGTATGAAATGACAGCTGCGGCTCCCTCCTCACCTTTCGCACCTATCAGGAGAATCAGGTAAGTTAATACAGTTTATCATGTACAATGTACTTTTGATTAAAAAAAATCCCTTTCTTGAACATTGGGCACTACTGCATGGCATAATATGATTTGGGGGCACTACTGTGTGGCATAATATGGTTTGGGGAACTATTCTGTGGTATATTGTGATTTTGGGGCACTACTTTGTGGTATATTGTGATTTTATGGCCCTACTCTGTGGTATAATTTTATTTTGGGGCTCTATAGTGGCTTAATATCAATTGGGGGCACGTACCCAGGTGTGAGGGATGTATGCCTCGCCGCTGCGTGGCAACACACAGTTTATTTCCTGCTCATCTATGTAAGGGGGCCCCAAAAATTCACTGTACGCGGACCCTAAATTTTTCTTGGCAGTCCTGTACATACCATTGCCTAATACTGGTGCGCCTTATGCTCCAAATAGAGAGTTAAGCTGTGCGTAATACATTTGTATCTCATGGGACATATATAACAATGAGCATGCAAAAAATACTGCAATCATGTAATTATTATTATTATTATTATCTAGTACAGAGGTGGGCCTGTGTGCTTTAAATGCCAGGGCTGATTTTTAGTCCCAGTCCAGCCCTACTGACAGGTCATTGCCCAAGCCCATCTCATTTCATTTCCCCCTGGTGAAATAACCCCTTGGATACTCTTGGATAACTGCTAGTTGGGCCTCACTAGGTTTTCTAGTGAGAAAGGTTAAGTTGGGGTTATGTATCTCACTCTTCTGGAACTTCTGGTCCTTCAATAGCTGTGGGCTAACCTCTGCAATCTTAATGGGTTCTATCTCTGGCGCTGCAGTTGCTAGCTTCACTGGCAGGTCCTTCTTCCCCTCATCTGGAAAACTACAGACTGACAAGGCACAAGCATCCCTGTCATCATGGGCCTTCAACAAGATAACATGAAAAACACTATGTATCTTCCTGGCATGTTGCATACTAACTACATAGTGGACCTCATTTAGGCGTTAAAGGATGAGATATGGGCCTTTCCATGGAGCCTTGAGTTTATTCTACATCTGAGGAGTTAAGACCCACACCTTCTGACCCATTTTGTAAACTCTCTCCCTGGCAGTAGAGTCATACCACTGCTTCTGGCTTGCCTGGGCCTGCGTCATGTTCTCATTCACCAACCCTGTCAGAGTGGGCATTTTATCGCTAATCCTCATGTCTCCTAAGTTAGAGCCTGAGTGAAAAGTGGCCTGGGATTACTGACATGGCACTTCTATGTGGGAACGTACAGTAACAGGGTTGCTAGGCCCCTCAGCTACAGTCTCTTTGTCTCTCTCACCGCCTGAGTCTCCTTCAGGGGCTGCCTGAGAGAACGCCTACCTTCCCTAAAAACTCATGTAAGTGGGAACCCCTTAATTCTGGCACAGCAGAATACTTGCTTTCACTCCGCCCTACTTCCCAGTTACAAAATTCTGTGTCATTGGGACACACTATGTAATTCTTATCTGGCGGGCTACTTGACAGAACACTCCGTTCCAACCAATGGACTCATCTATATGGGAATGTAGAGGACCAGGGAGTTTGGGCCACTCATCTACCTCCTCTACGCCATTAGACAGCTGACTAAGAGAGGGAGGACTAGCAATAACCCTCCTGTCTCTATAGAAAATTCAGGGGAATGTTCAGAACTCAGATTGAGATCTGGGTGGTGAACATTTGAACTACAGGTCACAGCAGCAATGTAAGGACTGCTGTCACTCGTTACTTCCCATTGGTCATGCCTATGGGCCTCCCCCATATTCTCTACAACCCTGGGTATGGCTGGCATAGGCACAGATGAACACACAGTTTCACTCTGTCTTCCCTCCAGTTTACCTAGTACCCCATCATCTGAACTTATTACCTGGGTAAAAACATTGCTTTTCTCTATCCCATTAGAATTAATCCCAGTATCATCTACCGCAGTGGTAGCTGTCATATAATCCACATTAATATCAATTACATCATTTGTAGGAACATTGTCACCTGTCCCTACCTCATCACAAGATGTCAGTGGGAAAACATGTTTAGATTCTAATGTAATACTATTTTTGGCATTATCATCATTACATGCATCAGGTACAATACGACATTCCCTTTCCCTGTCACATCCTGGGACCTAAGAAAGAACATTGGTATTCTCAATAGATTTTAATACAGTAACATGTGTGCCATTAACATCATTACATACTTCAGGTGCAATAGAACAAACCTTTTCCCCGTCACATCCTCATACTTGGGAAAAAAATGAGGGTCAACATCATCAGTGGAGACATACTGAGATAGCATCCTACCTAAATCAGTCCCAAGAAACACATTTGCAGGAACAATGTCACCTGTCCCTACCTAATGACTAAATGTCAGTGGAAAAACATGTTTAGATTCTTCCACAGTAACAGTTCTGGCACTTACATCATTACACATTTCACTATTAGGGGTTTCCAAATTATCCCCTATTACCTCAGGTTTTTCACATAAATCCACATAATTGCAAGAGTTAACACTTGTACCTATCCGCTTCTCATCCACGCATATCTCTATCTCAGTACAAGATGCAAAATGATCACAGAGCAGTTCGACTTTTTTACACAAAGTCACATCATTGCATGATTCAGCATTGTCACATACTACCTTGAGATGTGTTGCATGTTCAGCAAAATTAGAGATAGCAGGAACAACATTTGCTGGAACATACAGGGATAGTAATCATCCATGGTCAGTACCAACTACCACATTTGTAGGAAAATTTTCAGACACTCTCACTTCTCCCACAAAAATCGTCTTCTCAACTATTATGTCCTCTTTAACATCAGCCCCCTCCATTAGCAAATTCTGTGCATCCTGTGGTAGTATGCTGCTATCATCATCATTCCCCCTCAGAGTAAACTGCGCCTCTGGATGCAAAATCTCGGTAGCATATCCCACATTAACTGTAGCCGGCAGGGGCATCTTATCCTCGTGGGCCACCCCTATAAGCTGGACGATTGCTTCTCCTGCTGGTGAAAGAAGCCGCTGCAGGTGGTGCCTTTCTGCAGCCACCCAGCGACACTGGTCTTGCCAAAATAGGGTATGAATCCATCCCCAAGCATATACTTCTTCTTGAGCAATTTCAAAACTCTCCTCTAGACATTCCAGCTGTCACCTTGTAGCCCGGAATAAAAGTCCACATGCGATAGTGGCTGAAAGCATCATGCAGATCTTCCTGTGCCCAGGTGAGGTCCTTAATCATCTCCTTTCGAGTTCTGTTGTGGCAGGAGACACCTCGCAGCTGACATTCTTTAGTTAGCTCTGCCATACTCATCATAAATAGTGGATCCTCTGGATCTGGGACAATATCCACACTTTGATCCTCTGGTGCTGTCTTGGTCCCCAGCTCAGGTTCCATATCATATTTCTTCTTTGCACTTTGATACAAAGTTACAAGTATTGTAACACTGTTGTTTAGTTTTTCATGATGGTATGTTACTATTAAATAGCCACAGAAACTTGATGTGATGGGAAATTATGCTTCCATTAGTGAATGGATGGAGATTATAATAATTGTGGTAACAACATTTGGGTTATCTGAATGATAACAATATGTGGAAATATTAACACCAACATCATCATGAGGAGGTCCCCTGTTGCATAATTGCAACATTTTAGACACTATTTCTGTCTTTTTCACATTTTCTTACTATCATTTTAACTCTATATTTTGCCATGTACAGATAAGGAAATATATATGGTATTGTCATGATTTTTTAATCATTAAAAATAAAATGTTTGTTTTTATAGGAACAAAAAGTGAGTTTTAGTGTGCCCCCATTAAGAGATCTCTTTTTCTTGAAGATGTTCTTTGCATCATCCTCTACTAATGCATGAACCAGCAACTTTTTAGCTTTTTCTGTCCAGTCGAGACCTGGTATTATATATTCCTACAGTCACACAATATATCACCACTATTGTGTCAGGAAACCTCTCCTAACTATCTTTACCAGTCACAAACCGCACTCTGTGCACCCGTGACTTGGAAGCTTACTGTAAGGAAACCATATTCCAGCCTAAATCTCACACTGACCGCTCTGTCAGGCTACAGATTAAGCTGGTCCCTTTCCCAACACAGACACACACTTCCACACCTCTACACTACTGTCACCAGCTACGTATACGGCCCGTAGCAAACCTATGACTTAATTACCAAATTGCGCACACTCTGTGCTCTGGTAGATAAAAATAGTTAACACTTCAGTATGAAGTGCCACACTGATTTCCCAAAATATGAATATAAAAAGTTATTATTTTTATATTTTGCATTGGCCTAAGCTGTACCTCTATCACCTAGCTCTCCCTAATTTTCACCTCACACCTCGGGGGTACTTTGTTTTGTACAATGCCTTATTAGACAGTCTCCTCTAAATAGGAAACACATGTCTCTGATCAGCATATTTTAATTAGTTTCCTGACAGTTTCCATGTCAGCTGAACCTAATTAACCAATACTGGGCTAACTGACCAAATGTTTTAAAGAAAATAACAACTTTTATCTGAGGGGAAATCATGGTAATTTTTATTTATCAATTTGATATTTTATTTGGGCCCTGACATTTAATATTCTATTTAGACCCTCATCCTGACACCACCAGTAAGACATGTTATGTTCTTATCAAGGAAAGCAAAAATATTTTTTTCTTTTTTCTGAATATAGAGATGCTGTGGCAATTATGACGCATTAATAAAGATTACCTAATATAGACAGAATAGGTTAACATTAATTTTATGTTTCCCTGATATTGTCATATCTTTTACATCAATGAACTACTGCTTTCAGGTAGTTATGGTTGTAAGAGAAACATAATGTATGGAGCTAGCTGCTGAAGCTATCTGATATTTCATAAAGTGAACATGGAGGCTATTACTGGCCAGTATTAAGAGGATCCCCTTATTGCAATCTGACTTCTACCATTTCTTTTCTCAGTAAACCAGAAAGTGGAGTTTGCAGTATTGTTCAGGTTTGGAGATTTGGTTTACATTCGGTGAGTGAAAAGATGACTTTCTGTTCATCTGATCACTCCTTGTTCCAATCAGAGTGCAGCAATATTTATAAAATATATATTACTAGATTAGTGGTTGTTGTGGTTCCAAAGCAGAAAAAGGTTTACTTTGCAAATAAAGTAAGTTCAAAAGTCTCACTATTATATTGCGCAATTGCCTGACAATTTATATAGCAATACAATAAGGGGTGTAACTCACAGTTATGACATCATACATGGATAAAGTATACAATAAAGTAGCAGTTTATCATTTGTAACACACACACACACACACATTGAATTGTATTAATTTAATTGACTTCATTCGGTTTATAAATCTGACTTTAACAATGTCCATCTGATAGTCAAAAACTGTCATAAATCTTGTTCAACTGCAGGATCATGATGCAGATTCTCCAATACTATATCTGTTGAATTTATTGGTATCCTTATGGTCAATTCACTACTAGAATGTTCTGTTGGTTTCTTATTTCTAATACATACATTTTACCACTTTTAAATACAAACATTACCAATTTCATATATACATTGATCAGTACTAACATCCCCAACATCATCAAAAGAAGCCTTCCTGTTACAGTCATCAATTCTTTCACCAAACCACAGAGTCCTGAAAACCAGTAAGCAGGGTCCATTCATGAGAACCATTGTACTATGTTCTTACCTACTTTGGTTAATGTAGCAGTATCAGTGTTCCTAAAATCCCATTCCATTTGGAGTATTTGATCCAGCTTGTGATGTATTGATTCCTTTGAATCATATGCTTCATTAGTAATGTAGGTACAACATTTAGAACCACATTTAGTCTCTAATGTGACACATCCACCAGTGTCACCATATTATACATTTCACCTCAGGAGGATGACCACAGCACTTATAAATGCAATATTGATCAGGCAACAATGCATCACATAGTTCATGCTCATAGTCTTGTCTAATGGTCCTATTCTTACTGTTGTGAGCATTGTTATATACTGTATTGGGTAAATAACCTATGAAAGAACTATCAGATCCAATACCAGACTTCTCTGTTTTGATTTGGGTAACATTATTAGAACTGCTATATGTACCAAAACACAAAAAATGTATGAGTGAGTATCAGAGCAAGAACCAGTCTTTATGCAGCCATCTATATTCCAACTCTGATCCATAGATGAGCTGAAGATACAATACAAATAAACAGATGAATATAGGACCAGCGCTAATGACTAACATCATTAAATGTAACTTGGGAGAAAAGAATGGAGAGTGTTCATATATAAAGCAAATGTCTTCAATGAAAGTCTCATGTGTTCTTTCTTTATCCCAGCAGTAATTGATAAGTTCAAAACAATGATCTCTAATATAACATGTTTCCATCTCTTATGTCCCCAGGATAATATGCAAAAAAAGACAAAAGAGAGAGATCAAAGTGCAATCTCCTATACACATATTTATCCTTTCCAAACTCCTTGTGTGTTTTACATCAGGACCAAAACATCCCAAGTGAAAGCTTCAAAATGCCCCCCTTGGGGTATGCACTTACAAGAACCTTAGCGGTATTCAGCATGTAGTATAGTCTCCTTTCTGTCATGACAATAGGGTTTTTGGGATCTGTCTCGGGACCCTTGGGGCTAGCTGTGGCAGGGATGTAGTGGAAACTGGGAGGCCGGATGAGTGTCTTGCTCATAGGGGTACCTCTATTCCTGTATACCAGACGTTAGGAGGAGGAATGCTGGACTGGACTTCGTACTGCAATAACCAACTGGAATCTGGACCTGATGGACTGGAACCTGGACGTGGGAACAGGTAGGACCTGACCCCACGACCAGAGACTCAATACCATCAAGAACTCAGAAACTCAGAGGAATATAGTAACATAAATGAGACTGGGAAGAGTCAGAACTCAGGCAGAGACTATACAGGGGGTATCAACCTCCTGAACAGAATAAGCCTGGAGCTGGTCCTGGACAACTCAGAACTCAGAACCTCAGGTAGGACCGGAACTGGAGTGTTGGTACCTTGAGACAAAGAGATGACTTCAGAAAGTGGATGACTCAGAACAACAACCTACTACTCCAGATAGCCAGTAGGAGAGGCAGGAATAGATTGATGAGAGGAGGATTCACACGGGAGGTAACAGCTGGAAACTGTACACGAGCAGATAGAATGAGGGTGAATCCACGCGAGGAATAAATAGCCAAAGTCTTTATTTTAGCAAGCAGAGTGAAGCTGGATTCACACAAAGGGTTAATGGTTTGAAGTCCATATAACAGCAACAAGAAGAAGCTGAATTCACACAAAGAGTTAATGGTTTGAAATCCATACAACAGCAAACAGGATGAATCTAAACTCACTCAGAGAGTAAATGGTTGAAGTCCATGTATTAGCAACAGGATGAGGCTGAATTCACTGAGAGGGTAAATGGTTGAAATCTGTATGCAGCAGGCGGAATGAAGCAGCAAACAGGATGAAGCTGAATTCACTCGAAGGATTGATGGTTGAGATCTGTATACAGCAGACAGCATGAAGCAGAAAACAAGCAGCATCTGTGGTAGTCTGGAACCAAGAACTAGGAAAGTGTTGCACTGGCAATTTGCTGAGTGTAGGTGGAGACTCTTCTAGTCTGCAATGGAAGCTAATTTGGGGATGAGATCAAGTGTTCAGACTCAGCAGGATGTTTAGCAAATGTCTCACCCAAGATGGCAGCCTCCATTACTGCAGACAGAAGTCACATTTGGCCCAGGATAAAATTCTACCTTCAACAAAAAGGGAGATGTACAGTGATATGGTACCGCCTAGTAGTGTAAACAAGACTAAGACCCCAATTCGTGACACTTTCCTTCTTCACACCTATCGGTCTCATCTTTTTCATCTTATATGATTGATCAACATATATCCGTGCATATATCAGGAGAAAAAATATATTAACGGTGCACCACATTTTATTCAAAAGGTTTTCATTGCAACAAGAATAAAATATTTAAAACAAGAAACAATGCATAAAATATATGAAACAAACATAAAAAATCATCAGCACATCCCACTATGGATGGCCTCTTATTCCAGAATAGAAGATAAACAGCGTGTATAGTGTTTCAATAGAGAGCCGGCAATTCCACTAACACAGATGCCAGAGAAGAGGTTGTCTTAAGCAGTTGTTGCCTCCATCCAACGTGTTTCGATACTAAGATCTTTGTCAAGGCTAACGAGGTTATGACCACTTCCTCTATTTAAACCTGGGTCGACCAATAGCTCTTCCGATGTTAATTCATCACCTGTGTGTGTCCCAACAGTGAGTGTTTGGCTGCCGTACTGATTAACCCCTCCTCTTCTTTTCAGCCATATAAACTGGTAACAGTATATATGTCTATATGAATAAGCCTGCAGCGCTTTAGAAGACCCACTTGTTGTCATAATTAGGCACCACAAAATCCCAATAGAATCGTATATATTAATTAAAAATACTCCACGCTGGGAAAAATGAACATCTACAATTAAATGTTGAATCTAGCTTTTGCAATAAATTGGCTATTTGTAGTTTTGCATTTGATAATAATTGTAGTTGCTTTATCATTATTGTGTTGCTGTATTCTGCATTTTGTTTGCAAACTGTTGTAACGTATTGTAACAAATTTCTACAGTACAGTATCCTTGCCGCGAGAGCACGTCGATGGGAATATGTATTATAGATGCATTGATTATTAACAACAATTTTAACAATCACAGCAATTTTAACTGCAGAGTAAATAAAAGATATCACTATTTATTGAACTTGCATTATGTGTATATATTATTATTTGAGACGACAGCTTAAGTATATGTACTACCTAGTATTTTGCACTCATTTTATACAATGAAAGAAAATAAATTATATTTAATTAAAGGGCATATTGCCACAGTATATAAAAAAATATTAATTAAATACATGCCTTTTATAAAACACATCAAACACAGCAAGCACAAGGTGAAAAACTGACGAAGAACACTCAAACTGAGACCAATGCAATGAAAAATATTTGCTGCCTTTGCAATGTATGCAATAGCTCGATACAAACTTGACTCCAGCTGCAGGTCATGATCCCAGCTAATCTTCATTGCGCAGTCGCAATAGTAAAGATCCAAGCCTATACAATGTATGCATTGGCCTCACATAACCTGAAGCAGAATTCTTTTTTAGAGTTATTATTATTTTCTTAAATATAAAGAATCCTCGAAAAATGTATTTATTAAAATAGTAATCCAACGTAAATTTTAGTTGCATACTAATAATATTGAAACTTCTATTATATTTTTAAGCTACTATAAGGTCATTAACATTTTTAACATATTGTTTAATGTTTAAGTGGACCCACTGCATCAAGGGCCCACAGGGTGCACTTGGCATCGGGCAAGCTGACACCCTGGCCAGTCCGCCACAGCCGTTGGGACACACAGTGAGGAATTAACATCGGAAGAGCTATTGGTTAAACCAGGTTTAAATAGAGGAAGTGGTCATAACCCTGTTAGCCTTGACAAAGATCTTAGTATCGAAACACGTTGGCTGGGGGCAACACCTGTTTAAGACAACCTCTTCCACGGCATCTGTGTTAGTGGAATTGCTGGCTCTCTATTGAGACACTAAACACGCTGTATATCATCTATTCTGGGGTAAGAGGCCACCCATAGCGGGATGTGCTGATGATTTTTTATGTTTGTTTCATATATTTTATGCATTGTTTCTTGTTTTAAATATTTTATTCTTGTTGCAATATAAACGTTTTGAATAAAACGTAGTGCAGCATTAGTATATTTTTTCTCCTGATATATATGGATGGATATATGTTGAACAGTCATATAAGCTGAAAAAGATGTGACCGATAGGAGTGAAGACGGAAAGGAGACTATATTACACGCTGAATACCACTAAGGTTCTTGTAAGTGCATACCCCAAGGGGGGCATTTTGGAACTTTCACTTGGGATGTTTTGGTCCTATTGTTAAACACACAAGGAGTTTCGAAAGGATAAATCTGTGTATAGGAGATTGCACTATGATCTCTCTGTTTTGTCTTTTTTGCATATTATCCTGAGGACATATAAGAAGTGGAATCATGTTAGATCAGAGATCGTTGTTTTAAATTCATCAGTTACTGCTGGGAGAAAGAAAGCACACATGAAAGATTTTCAATGAAGAAATTTGCTTTATATATGAACACTCTTCAATTGTTTCTCACAAGTTACATTTATTGATGTTAGTCATTAGTGCCGGTCCTTTATTCATCTGTTTGTTTGTATTATTAGAACTGCTATTAGAAGATGAGCAAAAATCATTATGAGAAATAAATATGTAGTGACCACAATGTACAGAGCATTCCTCTTTAGTGATTCCGTTTTCATGTTCCAAATGATTGTTCCATTTCCTGGAATAAGTCCTCAATTTGTGGTGTTATTTCTTTTTCTTCTGTGTTGGTTTAAACCTTCTCTAATTCAGCTACTTTCTTACAGTGGGTCTAGTGGATCCAAGTGTCTTGCTTTGCAGTTTTCACCGAAGTAGTCAAAGCAATCAACACTTAATACCGTCCTTCCCAACACTCTATTAAATAACCAGAATGTTATAAATTTCTAACACAGTCCCCTTGTTCAATGTCATGACATTTAGTGTCTGGCATATCTGGCCATATAAGCTTTAAACTTTGCTGCTGTTTCTTCAGCTGTTTGCTCATGGTAACCAGATATTTAACAGTCATATCATTGTTACACTTCAAAACTTCTTGTGGACTTATCATCATATGTGGTTGCTTCCCAAAAAGACTTTCAGGAGTTAAAAGATTGATTGGAGGCCTAGGAGTGATTCTGATACTGTGGAATACCAGAGGCAAAACCTCTGACCACGCCAGGCCAGTCTCAGATATAACCTTGCTCAGTTTGTTATTTTACAGTACCATTAATCCGTTCAACTCTCTAGCTTGTGGCCTATATGGGGTATCCATTCTGCTGGTAATTCCCATCAGTTTGCACAATGCTTGAAACACTGTCCCTGGAAAATGAGTACCCCTAGCACAAGGGTGGCCAACCAGTCGGAGACCAAGAGCCAAAAAATATCTATAGCCGACTTTACCTTTTATATATGTGTGCAAGTACATATACCCAGTATAAACATGCGCATACATGCTGCACACACACTCGTTTATTGAAAATATAACAATTTAGAATACCTTGTTAAGTGAAAAAGAAAATATCTAACATTGCCAAAATAGTCAGAATAATTATAAAATCAACACAGGGTCTGCACTGCACAGATCTTACCTTGCTGCTGTGTGCAGCGGAGGCGGGTTCAAAGATTTACTTACAGTCTCTCCACAGTAGCTCACTCTGCTTCTGTATCCACAGTCACTGTGGAGGGAACTGTTGAAGTGAGGATAAAAAAATGTCGTAAATCGCCAAAATGCACCTCAGATCTATCCCATTCCTCATACATGCCATCAGACCTTTCCACATGCCCCTTACATACCCATCAGCCTCCCCATATGCCACCAGATCTGACCACGTGTCCTTTAATGCCATCATACTTCCACACATGCCTCTTATATGCCCATCAGCCTTACCACATGTCCCATACATGCAAATATGCATCTCTACATGCCATGAGATCCACCCACACTCTGCATATATAACAACTTCCACAAATGCACCTTACAAACCTATCAGCCTCACCACATGCCCCATACATGCCAATATGCCTTCTTACATGCCAGGTGTTCTAACCACATTATTCATACATGCCAATCAAACCTCCTGTCACACGCCGGTCCCATAGCTAGGTGCTAGCGTGTGACTTGCCCTTTAAAGAACAATGTTGGAGCTTGTCTTCTGCTTCAGAGTCTCTACCTTTTCATGGCTGTTTTATGTTATCCTAATTGGGACCTCCTTCCGAAGCTTATTGGTCCCTGAACACTATTTCAACCTCCTGTGATCAGGGACTCATTGCCTGATCTTCATGTTACTCACACCGCCGTCGGTTCTGGCTGCATCCCTGACTCTTTGACTTCTCCTGGATGTTATCGGTTGCCGAGATTGCGTGTCATCACTGCTCTCATCGGATCCGCTGTATACCAGTTCATGGTCATCTACAAGCTGATACTATCCGTTGATTTCCATCTGCAAACTGAATTGTCTCGTGAGTTGCCTATTACATCTGAGCTCATATTTGGCTCAACTACCTCTCTGCTCAAGCTGCCTATATTCTTTATTGAACTACAATCAAGTTATCTTGTCATCTGTGGTTCTATGTCTGGCACGGCTATATTACAACTCTGCTGATTATTAAGTTGCTGGACTGTTCTCAAGAATATATTATATCAAGTTATGTGCGTTATCAGCTGCTTCTAGTTAGTAATGAACTCACGCCTCTTGGTGAAGTTGGATTATCTGTGACTCCTAGTGTTATGCACGGTTGGACTTTTATTTCCACGCTGTACTTCTAAGCAACATTCCATTGCATGTTTCCAGATTACCCAAGTTCTTGGACTGCATTAACATCTCCTGTTCCGCTGTTTGAACCATTACGTTACCTGTAAACCATCTGCTAAAGTGAATCATATTCCATCTGGATCAGCCAAGTCTATCTACTATTCATATTGGACTTTTAGCTGTGTCAGTGATTCTCCTTTATTGCTGTGTATGGTGTGAAGGTTTCAAGTGTTCGATATTACCATCTCAGCGTTGAACTGTTACTGCCTATCATCATGCCGTTGCTAATGGTTACCATCTGAAGTACTTCCATGATTGTATTGTTTTATGAACTGCCGTGTACTCAGCCCAGCTGAGTTTTATATATATACATCTGTTATCTACTGTTGCTGCATCATCAAATTAATATACTAAATTGCCACACTATATCATCGTCTGTGTATTCTTCCTTGTGCTGCTCCCAAGTTGAACTATCAACCCCAGCGGGTTCTGTCTCCACCATCCTCTGCTTTTATCATCCTGGTAGAGGTTGGGGATCCATAAAATATCCATAGCCGTGACAGTAAGATCAGGCCAAATGTCTGATCCCCCGGTGGAGCCCTCCGCAAAGGATATGTTACAGCATTTGATCGGTCGTGTGGAACGACAGGATAATGCACAGCATCAGGTATTACAGTGTCTACAGGCACTTGCTGGTCGCCTGGACTTGTTGCAAACTAACCCACCAGTAGTGCCAGTTTCTTCCCCGGATCAAGTTTCGGGGCACCATGCCTCCCTTGTGGCTTCATCTACACTCAGGTTACCCACTCCGGCCAAGTTTGATGGGGACCCTAAAATGTGTCGTGGTTTCCTAAATCAGTGTTCGATTCAGTTTGAACTTCAATCACAGAATTTTCCCACTGATAGGTCGAAAATGGCATATGTGGTTTCCTTGCTGAATGGTCAAGCCTTAGCCTGGGAATCTCCACTCTGGGAAAAGAGTGACCCACTTCTTTCTGACTATGCAGCCTTTCTTCTGATGTTTCGCCGGATTTTTGACGAACCTGGTCGTCTCACCTCTGCCTCAATGGCCATACTTCGTCTTCGTCAAGGGACTCATACAGTGGCACAATATGTAATTGACTTTCGTATATTATCATCTGAACTGTCCTGGAATGAAGAAGCGTTGGTCGCTGCTTTCTGGCAGGGGCTATCAGACCGCATAAAAGATGCATTAGCACCTCATGAACTTCCTACTACGTTGGATGCTATTATCTCCTTATGTAATAAGGTGGACTTACGCTTTAGAGAAAGAACAGTAGAGAAGGGATTAGGACGTCGTTCAACTTATGGATTTATGTCACATCCTGCTTAACAAACATCTGTAGCCGATGAGCCTATGCAAGTTGGGAGATCTCGGTTGACTCCGGAGGAACGTGACCGTAAACGACGTGAGAAGCTATGTATTTATTGTGGTGATCCTGGCCATTTCCTGAACACCTGTTGTAAGAGGCCGGGAAACGCCAGACCCTGATCTGTTCTGGGGAGGTCAGATTGGGGCTAGAGCAAACCTCCTCTTCTGTTGCTTGTACCATTCCAGTTTCGTTATTGTATGATTCTAAGAGACATTCTACCCAGGCCTTAATTGACTCCTGTGCTGCTGGAAACTTTATTTCACAAGATTTAGTTAATTTATGGGCCATTCCTTTTGTTCCCTAGGAGAATCCTGTTGTCATCACAGCTATTGATGGCTCCCGACTTCCTAAAGGTATAATTCGTGCCCGGACTAAGTTGATTTGACTTAATATCGGAGCACTACATTTTGAAAGTATTTCCTTCTTTATCATGCCATGTACTATGTCACCAGTCATCTTGGGCCTTCCATGGCTTCAATTTCACTCTCCTTAATTAGATTGGAAGACCTCCGAGATTCTATCATGGGGCCCACAATGTCATTCTGAATGTTTACACAAAGTGAAACCTCTTTGTTCTTCCAAGATGATTGTACCATCAGAATCTTCTACACTACCTCCTCAATATCAATCATTTGCTGATGTCTTTGACAAAGTGCGTGCAGAGATTCTTCCTCCTCATCGTTTGTGGGATTGTCCTATTGAGTTACTACCTGATAAGAGTCCACCTAGAGGTCGGGTGTATCCTCTCTCCCAACCAGAGACTGAAGCCATGTCTGTTTACGTACAAGAGAATCTCCAAAGAGGATTCCTTAGACCTTCTGTTTCCCCGGCTGGGGCTGGGTTCTTTTTTGTAAAAAAAAAAGACGGCTCTCTCCATCCTTGCATTGACTATCGTGGCCTTAATTCGGTGACTGTGAAAAATCGGTATCCCATCCCTCTGATTACAGAATTATTTGACCGAATTAAAGGAGCTAACATCTTCACGAAGCTAGACTTGAGAGGTGCCTACAATTTAGTCCGTATTCAGTCTGGAGATGAGTGGAAAACCGCTTTCAATACTCGTGATGGACATTTTGAATATTTGGTAATGCCATTTGGACTTTGTAATGCCCCAGCCGTTTTTCAAAGTTTCATTAATGAAATATTTCCGGGATCTCCTCTACTCCTATGTTGTTGTATATCTAGATGACATTCTTATTTTTTCTAAAGATCTGGATACTCATAGAGAGCATGTAGTTGAGGTACTAAGTAGACTCCGCAAGAACCATCTTTACTGTAAATTGGAGAAATATTAATTTGAAGCTACTTCTATGCCTTTCCTCGGTTTTATTGTTTCCGGATCGGGTCTGCAGATGGACCCAGAAAAAGTTCAAGCTATTCTAGACTGGCCACTTCCAATGACTCTTAAAGCCATTCAACGTTTTCTAGGTTTCGCAAATTATTACAGACAGTTTATTTTGAATTATTCTACTATCGTGGCTCCTATTACAGCTCTTACTAAGAAGGGGCTAATCCTAAAAAATGGTCAGCAGAGGCTTTAGAGGCCTTTTCCTATCTTAAAAAGGCCTTCTCTTCAGCACCCATTCTCCAACAGCCAAACCTTTCGCAGCCATTCTTTTTAGAGGTAGGTTCATCTGCAGTTGGATGTGGAGCAGTTCTCTCTCAATGTTCCTCGGTCAATCGTCTGTTACCATGTGCCTTTTTCTCTCGAAAGTTTTTGCCAGCTAAACAAAATTACACCATTGGAGATAAAGAATTATTGGCGATGAAATTGGCCTTATCTGAATGGCGATATTTATTGGAAGGAGCACAACATGTAGTGACAATCTTCACTGATCACAAAAATCTATTATATTTACAAACGGCACAGTGTCTCAACCCTCGACAGGCTCGATGGTCCCTCTTTTTCTCTCGTTTTAATCTTTATGTCACTTTCAAACCTGGACATTTGAATAAAAGAGCGGATGCCCTATCTCGGGCTTTTGACACTTTAACAGATTTAGATCCTCCTGAGAATCGTCTCATCTTGGATCCTAAGTGCCTATTAGCTTCTACTGTGTCTCAAACTCCTCCTCCTGGTAAATCTTTTGTTCCCAAAACACTCCGGAGAAAGTTTTTACGCTGGTACCATGCCTCTAAAATTTCTGGTCATGCAGGATTTCGGAGGACTTATGAGCTAACATCTCACTCATATTGGTGGCCATCCATTCATATTGATGTAAAAGACTATGTGGCTTCCTGTGATGTTTGTGCTCAGCATAAATCTTCTCGTCTGGCTCCTATGGGACCCTTGTTGCCTCTTCCCATACCCTCTAGACCATGAACTCACATCAGTATGGATTTTATAACTGACCTTCCTCTCAGTAGAGGTTACAATACAGTTTGGGTGGTGGTGGACCGCTTTTCAAAGATGGCTCATTTTGTACCATTAGAAGGATTGCCCTCTTCCTCAGTTTTGGCACTACATTTTTTTAGAGAGATTTTTCGATTACATGGATGTCCTCAAGAAATTGTGTCCGATAGAGGAGTACAATTTACCTCTAAATTCTGGCGAGCACTTTGTAAAGCTTTAGGAGTTCAGCTTAATTTCTCCTCTGGATACCACCCACAATCAAATGGGCAGACGGAGAGAGTGAATCAAGATCTTGAGACTTTTATTCGCATGTTTTCCTCTGCTTCTCAGGATAATTGGGCGGATCTTCTGCCATGGGCAGAGTTTGCACATAATAATCTGTTTAATGAGTCCAGTTCTTCTACTCCATTTCATGTTGTATATGGCTTACATCCTGGTTTGCGGAAGTTTTCAGCCCTCCTTCCCACCCATGTTCCTGCAGCTACAGAACTCATTAAAAATTTTTCGACCACCTGGAACTAAGTTATTTCTCAGCTCAAGAAAACTTCTACTCGATATAAATCAGCAGCTGACAAGAGACGTAGAGCTATACCTACTCTTAAAGTGGGTGACCAAGTTTGGTTATCCACTCGGAACATCCGTCTTAAAGTTCCTTCTATGAAGTTCGCTCCTCGATTTATCGGTCCATATAAGATTTTGAAAGTCATCAACCCAGTGGTCCTTCAAATTAAAATTGCCATCCTCACTTCGTATTTCAAATTCCTTCCATGTTTCCCTGTTGAAGCCATTAATTATTAATCGTTTTTCTTCTACAACATCTTCTTCAACTGTACCAGAGCTTTCTCAACAGGTGGACTTTGAGATCACTCAGATTTTAGATTCTAAGAAGGTTCGAGGAGTGATTAAATATCTAGTGGATTGAAAGGGCTTCGGTCCTGAGGAGCGTTCCTGGGTAAAGACTTCTGAGATTGATGCCCCTGCATTGTTACGTAAGTTCCACATCAAGTTTCCACGAAAAGTCATCTTTAAGTGTCCAGTGGCCACTTCTAAAAGGGGGGGTACTGTCACACGCCGGTCCCATAGCTATGTGCTAGCGTGTGACTTGCCCTTTAAAGAACTATGTTGGTGTTTGTCTTCTGCTTCAGAGTCTACCTTTTCATGGCTGTTTTATGTTATCCTAATTGGGACCTCCTTCCGAAGCTTATTGGTCCCTGAAGACTATTTCAACCTCCTATAATCAGGGACTCATTGCCTGATCTTCATGTTACTCACACTGCCGTGGGTTCTGGCTGCATCCCTGACTCTTTGACTTCTCCTGGATGTTATCGGTTGCCGAGATTGCTTGTCATCACTGCTCTCATCGGATCCGCTGTATACCAGTTCATGGTCATCTACAAGCTGATACTATCCGTTGATTTCCATCTGCACACTGAATTGTCTCGTGAGTTGCCTATTACATCTGAGCTCATATTTGGCTCAACTACCTCTCTGCTCAAGCTGCCTATATTCTTTATTGAACTACAATCAAGTTATCTTGTCATCTGTGGTTCTGTGTCTGGCACGGCTATATTACTACTCTGCTGATTATTATGTTGCTGGACTGTTCTCAAGAATATATTGCCGAGCTAGTAGCCAGTTCCGTTATTCAAGTTGTGTGCGTTATCAGCTGTATCTTGTTAGTAATGAACTCACGCCTCTTGGTGAAGTTGGATTATCTGTGACTCCTAGTGTTACGCATGGTTGGACTGTTATTTCCACGCTGTACTTCTAAGCAACATTCCATTGCATGTTTCCAGATTACCCAAGTTCTTGGACTGCATTAACATCTCCTGTTCCGCTGTTTGAACCATTATGTTACCTGTAAACCATCTGCTAAAGTGAATCATATTCCATCTGGATCAGCCAAGTCTATCTACTATTCATATTGGACTTTTAGCTGTGTCAGTGATTCTCCTTTATTGCTGTGTGTGGTGTGAAGGTTTCAAGTGTTCGATATAACCATCTCAGCGTTGAACTGTTACTGCCTATCATCATGCCATTGCTAATGGTTACCATCTGAAGTACTTCCATGATTGTTTTGTTTTATGAACTGCCGTGTACTCAGCCCAGCTGAATTTTATATATATACATCTGTTATCTACTGTTGTTGCATCATCAAATTAATATACTAAATTGCAACACTATATCATCGTCGTGTATTCCTCCTTGTGCTGCTCCCAAGTTGAACTATCAACCCCAGCGGGTTCTGTCTCCACCATCCTCTGCTTTTATCATCCTGGTAGAGGTTGGGGATCCATAAAATATCCATAGCCGTGACACCTCCACACATTCCAACAGATCTCCCCAAATGCACTCACATTTTCTTACATGCCTTTCAGCCTTTCAGCCTTTCACATGTCCCTTACTTATCTGTCACATCTCTCACACAGACTTTTGATCTTGTGCAAAAGAAGGAGTGAGAGTACACTACAGCTCTCCTCCTCCTTCACTGATTGGACTGCTGCAGTAATGTGACCTCCCTGAGTTATACATGAGCTGTCAGAAGTCTGAAGTTCACTAAATCGGCTGTCAGAAATTCACTTCTCTGCGGCTGTCGGCACCTGGAGCACTGTGAGCACCAGCCAGCCAGGAGCCTCAATTCTAGGTTCATATAGCCTCAAGAGTCTCGAGAGTCACGGGTTGGGCACCCCTGCCCTAGCAGATACGCCATTCCAAGAATTATATTCTTGGACAAGTTAACCCGTGCATGATACTCATGCATTCTAGTCAAATCAAGCTTCTTAAGGTCTTAAAAAGGTTCTTGTCAAGCATTTGGACCTAGCCCAGGCCTCCTCAGGGGAAGAGCGTTAGTTCCCGACGCAAGCGGCCTTTTTAATGTGTGTTCATGAGGTAAAATTACCTCACGAAAATGAGTTTGACCCCTCAACTCGTAAATTTAGCCTTTACTACCCCTCCCACGGGGGGAAGGGGGGGATGATGGAAGTTAACTGACTTGACTATTCTAATTTTTTTGTCAAATAATGTCAGTATACCAAATTTCAGGTCAATTGGATGAGCCCTTTCTGAGAAAATAGTTTTTTCCACACACACACACACACACTAATGCACGCCTATACACATGTGTGTTCATGAGGTAAAATTACCTCACGAAAATGAGTTTGAGCCCTACCAAATTTCAGCCCTTTTTGAATTTTTTTCCCACACACACTAAGAATTTAGTAGGTCAGTGTATAACTCTGCCCAGCAGGTGGCGCTGCAACTTGTTTTTTTTTCCCACACACAGACGCCACTAAGCATTTATATATTAGATTGCTGTATCTACCCACAAACTCTCATACTATTATCTTGGCTGTAAATGCTGCAGTGTTTGTGGCTCATGGATAAGCTTCTGTCCAGTTTTAAAATACATCAACACAAACCAAAACATATTGTAAATTCCTACACTTTAGCAATTAAATTCAATCAGTCTGTTCCACTTGGAATGGGCTGTCTGTAGGAGGAATGTGGGATGGATCTGTTGGTACTGTTTTCCTGTGTTCTTTCTCAAGCATGTTAGGTATTAAGCATCTTTCTTACCTGTGTGTGAAGAGAAGCCAGGTGTGTACCAATATGCTTTTATCAGTTTACACATATCGTCTTTACCCAAATGAGAGAGGCCATGACTTGCCTCAGCAAGTGTTAGGAAATATGCCTTTGGAGCAACTGGTTTACCAAGTCGGTCTTTTCATAGTTCAGCGGACTCGTGACCACATCTCTTCTTCTTCCAGATGGCTTTTTCCTGATATACAACAATAGAATGTGGTATCTGCCAAAGGCTTGCTAATCATGGTATCAGCACCAATTTAAGATAATGCATTATATTTTAGATGATAATTTAATAATTTTAACATGGAAACTAATATGTACTATCTTAAATAAATTATAAATTGAGTGCCCCAATACAGAATATTTACTTTTGTCTGTGTTCTGATTTACTTTCTATAACCTCACATACTCTTGTGAGTGTTATTAATTCAGCCATCTGCAGCTTTAAAAGAGATAGTAGTAAAAAAAAAATAACAAGTTATAGAGAACTTATAAGAATTGTTAGGATTGTACCGCTGGTAAGGAGCGTGGAATATAGGGCTAGGGGAATTTCTGACCACTCGCCCCTCTGCCTATCTATTAATTTTGCAATTAATAGAGGCCAGTCCTTTTGGAAATTAAATCCCTTCTGGCTCTCCTTGATGGGTACAGGAGCGACCTTGGTGACACAGTGGGAAGGCTTCTTTGTAGATAATCTGGTAACAGCAAGTCCACCTATAGTTTGGGACGCTTTTAAGGCTTTCCTAAGGGGGACATTAATTGCTGGCATAGCTGAAATTAAAAAGTCGTCCAGACAAAAAGAACAGATATTAGAGAAAAAGTGTAAATCCTTAGAAGCACAATACATTGCGGACAAAACTGAGGTTGCAAGGGGAACATGGCAGTTGGCCCAGAGAGAGTATGTAGAGTATGTATTTGAGAAATCCAAACGTAAATTTCTGTTTTCTAAGCATGTACGATATGCAGAGGACGATAGAAATGGTAGCTTCCTGGCTTATCTGACAAGGGCGGAGAGGGCAGATGCAGCAGTACCGGTTATCTGTGATGACAGTGAGGTTAAGAAGTATCTGAAGCCTGTTATTGTTGAGGTATTTCATAAATATTACATGAATACATATAAGTCACAGGTCAGATATGACATGGATACGTTACAGCAGTATTTGAATGGTATCTCCCTTCCTGTCCTCTCCGATGATAGTAGGGAGTTTTTGGACTCACCCTTTACTCTTGAAGAGATTGATATAGCTATTATGTCATTCCCTAATGGTAAAGCCCCTGGAGTAGATGGAATCCCAATTGAATTATATAAAAAAACACCGGCCCTTTTTTGTGTCTAGGTTGTTGGATACATTCAGCGAGCTGGGTGAGATTGGCGCTCTTTCCCCTTCAATGGCAGAGGCAATAGTGGTGGTGCTGCCTAAGTCAGGGAAAGATTTGTTGTACCCTGAGTCCTACCGCCCGATTTCACTTTTGTCAAATGATGTTAAGATTCTAGCAAAATTACTGGCTTTGAGGTTAAGTAGAGTGGTGCTGGAATTAATTCATCCGGATCAGACGGGATTTATGCCATACCTGTGGGAGGTATTGTCTCGATTTGGAGTGGGCCCGGAATTTATAAAATGGGTTAAACTTTTGTATTCACATCCAGTGGCGCGGGTCTGTGTCAATGGGCATCTTTCTCAACAATTTCAATTAGAGCGGGGTACTAGACAGGGATGCCCGTTGTCTCCGTCCATGTTTGCATTAGCAATAGAGCTGCTGGCCTGTAAGATCCGGCATGATAGAGAAATTGTGGGACTTAGCTCAGAGCACAGAGAGGATAAGGTGGCATTATATGCAGATGATATGCTGTTGTTCCTTTCAGATCACAACACTTCCCTAAAACATTTGCTGTGGGTGGTTGATGGATTTGGGTTTTTTTCCGGCCTAAAAATTAATTGGGATAAATCTAGCGTGTTCCCTCTGGGATGGGAGTGTCCCGTGACAATGCCAGAAGGCTTACAGTTAAAATGGGCATCGAAATTCAAATACTTGGGAATATGGATCTCTAATACCCCCGCTGAATATGTAGAACTTAATTTGCGGCCCCAGATCAAATACATTAAAGAAAAAACTCATGTATGGAAGAAGCTCCCACTTTCTGTCTCCGGTAGGATAAATTTAATTAAGATGATGGTGCAGCCAAAGTTTTTATATATACTCCAGCAGTCACCTGTATATATTCCACCCTCCATTTTCCGATGCATTGATAGCTATTTGATTTCATTAGTTTGGGGAGGGGGAAGGGCTAAGGTCATGCTCAGCTCGCTGTATAGATCCAGATCTTCTGGTGGATTTGCACTTCCTAACTTGAAATTATATTATTTTGCCTCTCAATTGGTCCACCTTAAGGCATGGGTTTCGGACCCCGATTACCATGAGCTACATTGGGTACACCAATTTAATTCTAATCACACTCCCTTACAGTCACTGCTGGCGGGGCGGCTTGGTATGCGGGCTCCTCCGCTCCTGATTCAGGCAGTTAAGATTTGGACAATCTGTAATAAAATAATGAAACAAACTGACATTGATCCATATACTCCTATCTGGGGGGCAAAGAAATTTGAGAAGTTGAATACAGTGAAGAGGGCCAGGGAGTGGTCTCGGTTGGGTGTGTTGTCGGTAGGTCAGCTTTATGATACAAATGTACTTAAATCCTTCGAACAGTTGGTTGGGGAATTCTCTGTACCCAGAACAATGTTTTATTATTACCTTCAGTTACGACACGCCCTAGACACACAATTTAAAGGGGAGACTTTGGTGTTAGGGGTGGATCCACTGAGGAAACAACTAAAGGCCCTGGGTCATAGGAGTCTGATCTCTCAGATGTACTCGTGTCTTCTGTATGAATCCACTAGATGATTTGGATGGTTTGAGGAATCAGTGGTAAATAGATATTGGCCCTTTATCAGACAAGGAGTTGGAAATGGTTACAGACAGTACTAAAGGTTATACTTCATCATTAAAATTTCAACAAATACAGGTGTTTATCTTACACAGGGCCTACTTTACCCCTATTAGATTGGCAAAATTTCGCCCGGATGCTACCCCTAACTGTCCGAAATGCAATTCAATCAATGCTAACTTTTGGCACCTTCTATGGGAGTGTTCATGTATACAAATCTTCTGGCGAAGGATCAGGAGATGTATTCAGGTTACTGGAATTGAAGTGTCTCTTAGTTCAGCGGCCACTTGTCTCTTTGGGCTCCGATTGAAGGGGGAAGTTAATAAACTGACAAAAATGTACATTTCACAGTTATTGATGTTGGCTAAGGTCTGTATAGCGAGGCTGTGGTTGGCCCCGACGAGTCCCACGGTTAAAAATTGGAAGGCACTGGTCAATACCACCATAAGGCACGAGAGATTTGTTTATACTAGCAGACAGGCTCTGAAGGAATTTGAGAATATATGGTACAGATGGTTAGAGTCTCCATTCTATCCTATGTCATCTAGTACAGATGCTCTATCTACTTAAATGTATGGCTGCAGTTCTTATAATAAGTATCTGAGTCCATGTAATAAACCCTGCATGTGTAACATACTTATGTATAAGCATTTACGATGTATGATCCTGAATGAATATAGCACATTTATTATTATTATGCTTTAATGTAATCTTGTAAATTCCGTCATTTAATTCCGATATGTATGCGATTGTTTTTCTTTTCTTTTTGTTGTTTAGTATGTTTATATCTTAAAAAATTTCAATAAAAATACTGGATTTAAAAAAAAAAAGAATTGTTAGGATATTTTTTTCTATGTACGTCAAACTTCCTACCTGCACTAGAGATGTTCACTGACCCCCGTGTTTTGGTTTTGGTTTTGGATCTGAATTAAGTTTATGTTTTGGTTTTGGTTTTGGTAAAACCACCCTCGCGTGTTTTGGTTTTGGTTTTGGATCTGTATTTTTTTAGAAAAATTGCTAAAATGACATAATTTTGCTTTTTTTGTTCCTACATTATATTAACCTCAATAACACTAAATTCCAGTTATTTCCAATCAATTTTCATCACCTCACAGGTCACAATATTATTTTAATGCACTCTCAGACAAATACTGCAGCGAGATGGCTGGATGCTAAGTGACAGAGCAACGACACAAACACACGGCAGTTCATGGCACATCTAGGAAATATTGCCAAAGAGAAATGGCAGAAAAAAAAGAAAAGTGGTGCAAAATGGAGTTGTCCTTGGGCCCTCCCACCCTTATGTAAGATATTGAAAAGGACATGTACAGTTTAACAAACCAAGCACTCCAGTGCGAAGGAGTGACACTTTTGTGGCTAAAGTGCTTGGTTTGTTTGGGCCCCCACAAAACAAGCTACTAATAGCTTAGCTGCCTTAAGACCAACAGTGCTGTCAAAGAACTCTAAATTATTAAACCATGTCTGCTCGTGCTACATCTTTAATCTCCTTCTGCTCTGTGGATACCTCCCTTTCATCCCTGATGAACTGCCAAACCTATGTAGACACAGGAATGGATATTACAACTGGAGTGGCATTAGATCTGCTTCAGACAGACAGTGACATGAAACATGTGGGCAGCATGGAATCCTTCATGTTGGAATACGCTGCATTGAACAGAGATTTAAACCAATACATAGATGCAGTTGAGGAGACCGTACTAAAGTTAAAATATGACCCACCGGATTAGATCCTGTATTTAAGAGATATTGTACACGAGAGATACACTGCGCTTCAGAATAATAATAATACAGAGGAGGCCCTGAGGCAGAACAATAAATATGTCCAGTTTAATGAACAGCTAAGAGACCTGAGAAAACAAATGGGTGTGTCACTGACCCCTGGAGATGAAGCTTTGGAAGATGAAGACAAGGAGATCACCATCACCTAGAGCACTTCTCTAACACAGTTGGAAATAGTGAAAAGCAAAGTATGGGGTGACACCTAGGAGAGAGAAGCAATTGAATGGATGATTGAAAACAAACTTCAGAAAAATAAACTAAAAAGAGCCATTGACATTCACATATAAAAACAAGGTCATCACTGAGCTTTGAATCGGCCCCAATCCCCCAAAAAATTAAATTATAGCTAGGTACCATTGACGTAAAGTGCAGATTACAAACACTTTGTGCAATACTAATGAAACAGCAGCAAAGTGAAAGGTTTGAGTCATACATATACACGGCTATTTAGACATCCATGCTTACATTATTTCTGCGAGCTACATTGTTTTTTGTTAATAAAACTGTTGTCTTTATACCATTAAAAAATAATAATAATAATCCTCCACCATTCTTTGGATGTTGATAGTAGGATTAGGTGGAGTTATGGCAAAGGTGTTACTAATTTTGGTCATTTCTCTTACAGTAGACAAGACCAGATGTCAAAATGTTGTGCTGCATCATCTGCATCATCAATGGGTGTCTTGGTGAAAGCTAAGATTTGCAAAGCAGAAAGTTGAAAGGAAAAGTGGTGCAAAATGGAATTGTCCTTGGGCCTTCCCACCCACCCTTATGTTGGATCTTAGGACTTACACACTTTAACAAACCACTTTGGTGGCTGAAGTTCTTGGTCTGTTTGGGCCCCCACAAGACAAGCTAACAATAGGCTTAAGCTACGCTAACAGTGCTGTTAATGAAATCTACTGTGGCAAAATGTTGTTGTCATCATCCTCATCCTCACCCTCATCAGTGTGTACACCATCCTCACACATTATTAATTCACCTCACTGGAATCCACCTTTACAGACGTCTCTGTACTTTAATGTAATTGGTGGTAAAGGCCTTCCTCATGGAAATTATAGTTTATTTTTATGAACATCATCTTTTCCACATTTTGAGGAAGTAGCCTCCTACGCCGATCACTGACAAGGTTCCCGGCTGTGCTGAAAACTCTTTCCGGTACACACTAAATGGTGGAAAGCTTAGGTAGTGCAAAGCGAATTGGTACATGGGTCTCCAAATTCCCTTTCTTTCCTCCCAGTATGTAAAGGGACTGTCTGTAGTGTCTATTTGTATGCTGTCATGAAAATAATCCTCCACCATCCTTTGGATGTTGATAGTAGGATCAAGTGGAGTTACGGCAGAGATGTCACAGTTTTTGGTTAATTATTTTAGACCAGACCAGATGTTAAAATTTTGTGCTGAGTCATCTGCATCAACCCTGGGTCTCTTGGGAAAGGTATGTTTTTTACTAGCAGCAGTTGACTGAGAAACTGAAGAGGAAGACGCCGTCCTGTCACGTAACACTTGAGCCATCATCTTGCTCACCAGGAGCTCCTTGCATTTCTTGAGATCTGGGTCAGTTAGAAAAAAAGAGAAGACATAACTCTTAAACCTAAGGTAACTACTTTGAACGGTTTCAGCTCCTTGCACAACACGGAAAGTATTGACCACTGCACTTGAGTAAAATACATTCCCCCTCCTTTCCCACTGTCATAGCTTGTTAGCGTAGATGGATTTTCGCTGTTCCTCCATCCTCAGAAGTATATACAGGGTGGAATTCCATGTTGTTACCACCTCTTGCTTCAGTTGGTGGCAGGGCAACTTAAATTGTTCTTGTAGCTGCTGCAAACTCCTACATACTGTTGCCTAATGCCGTAAATGTTAAGATATTTTACGGGCCACAGACAGCATCTCCTGCACGTTCCTGTCATTTTTCAAAAAGCTCTGCACCACCAAGTTTATTGTGTGAGCAAAACAGGGAATGTGATGGAATTCACCCAACTGTAATGCTCTCACAATATTAGTGTCGTTATCAGAAATTACATATCCTGAGGAGTGGCCAAGCGGGATAAGCCATGTTGTAATTACATCCCTTAGTTTTTCTAACAGGTTGTCAGCGGTATGTCTCTTAAAGTAGCCGGTGATACACAGAGTAGCCTGCCTCTGAAAAATGTGACGCAGCTGGGTACAAGCTGCTGCTGTTCCTGCTGGTGAAGGCGAATCAACCACACAGTGGGCTGTCACAGTCATATAATCTTTAGTTTGCCCAGTTCTGCTTGTCCACATATCTGTGGTTAAGTGTACAGTGGGTATAATGGCATTTTTTAGCCCAATAATTACACTTTTACAAACCTTCTTGTACAGGTGAGGAACAGCTTTTCTAGTAAAATGGTGTTGTGATGGAATTTGGTAAGATGGACACAAGACCTCAATTAACTATCTAAAACCAGCTGCATTAATCGTGGATATTGGACGCAGATCTAATACTGCATAGTCGCCATGGCATCTGTGATCCTCTTTGCGACTGGGTGACATCTTTCAGATTTACTTCCTCTTACAAAGGATTGTTTAACAGTCAATTGTTGTAAACTACTAGTAGACTTCTTCGTGGTCTGCTTCTGGGATGAAGATCCACCCCCAGCAGCAGCAGCAGCGGGAGTAACACTTAAGAATTCTTCTGGGGAATACTGGATAGTAGAGGAGTCATCTAGCCTTAGCAACTTGGATGCAGGACTAACTCTGATCGATACTGAGGATATTGATGATGAAGGTGTTGTGGGTGTAGATTGCAGGTGCCAAGATCTAGCTGAAAGAAGGGACCTAGCTGATGCTGGACTGCTTGTTGTTATTTTTTAGCAAATGTTTCAGATTTTCCCAACAGCTTGCCATAAACTCGCTTTAAATGGCGTAACATGGATGAGGTTCTTAGATGGTTAAGGTCCCTACCTCTACTGACTGTGGCTATACAAACGCTACAAATGACTAGACAACTGTTGTCAGGATTTGGGTAAAAATAATTCCACACATAAGAGGTGTATATTTTGGTCTTATGCCCGGCCTGACAATGGCCTTCTTCTTATCACATACAAGAACTGCTTCCACTTGTTGCAGGACTTACACAAGCAACCTCATCCTCATCAACATCCTCATTAGCGCCGTTGTCAGCTACACAAATATCCCCCACATCCTGTTGCAATTCAAAGTGGCATCCTCAATTTGTGTATCACCAGATACACTTGCGCTGCTCATCCACACATTTGCAGAAATGCTGAAAGAAGGCTTCTTTATAAGTACAGGATCAGAAAGGTCAGGCTTACACATAGCACTCATGGATAGACTCTCCTCAGGGATATGTGTCATTTCTTAATCTGAACATACAGTTTCTTCTAATGACTTACTCTTTTCTTCCAACCCGGCTTTTACATGTAAAAGTATTTGGGCACCACTTTTTGAGTCAGAATAACAAGGTCTTGCATCGTCATGACTGACCTTACAAGCACTCATACAGAAAGGTGAAGGCCTGATTCTTTCGTTGCCACTGTGTTTGTAGAATGGCATGTTGGCAATTTTATTTTTTCTGCAGTTAACTTCATCTTGATTACAGGTGTTTTTTTCTTTACCAAGGTTTTTTTACATTTTTACTTCCCTGACTTAAAAACAAAATACAATTTAACATAGGCTTTAGCAGATGACGTAGAGGGATTACTATCATCATGACTGGTGGCAGCACCTGCTTGGTGCTCCTGGTCTTCTGTGAATGGATGTGAATCCATTTTGGACACAGTAAAATGTAAATAGAGAATTTTAAAACCACTGCCAGCCCTATTATTTCTCTTTCAGCACTGACAATGAGCAATGGCACATAGACTATAGACTGGCAAGAACACTGATACCTCTCCTGTGTCTGGGTGAACTATTGCACAGTAGAATGTAACTGGAGACTTTTAAGAACACCGCCAACCCTAATATTTCTCTTTCAACACTGACAATAAGCAACGGTACTTAGATTGTAGACTGGCAAGAACTGCCACCTCTCCTGTTTCTGGGTGACCTATGGCACAGTATAATGTGACTGGAGACTTTTATGGACACTGCCTTGCCTATTATTTGAAATTCCGTTTCAGCACTGAACACTGATACCTCTCTTGTTTCTGGGTGAGCTATGGCACAGTAGAATGTGACTGCCAATAATTATGGTACTGGACTCTTTAATTAGAATGCCATATTCTCATTAGCTGCCGACAATTTCAGACTGATCATTTCTGGTATTGAGGGATATGGAGTTATGTTTCCATTTTTATTAGTGATGAATATATCAACTTAGATACGATCAGAAAGAGGGAAATATTGCTTATTATCTTCATCTTTGCACTAGAACAATTTAAGTGCTTTTTTATGTTTTTTATTTTTATTTATATCCATTATTTTATTTTTATTTATATCCAAGTATTTTTTATGTGGTGTAAACATCAGTGCACTGATTTATGTTGATAATATGTTTTAACTTATAGAATAAAGTATTTATGTATAATATGTTTTAACTTATAGAATAAAATATATGTTGAATGTTACATCAGTTTCATGGATTCAGATATTGGCGCTGTCATTATTGTTAATTGTGACTGCCAAGAACCCTGCTACCCCTTCTGTGTCTCTCTGTGAAATGGCGCCAGATCTCCGTGGAGGGCGGTACTTATAGAATCCAAAACTTGCGAGATCCGATGATGCAACAATGACTTTTGCCTTTGTCTTAAATTCCGAGGGTGCGCGCAAGTACTAAGCCAACTCGGCTTGGTACTCGGATCGGCTATGTTCAGGTGGCCTGGGTTTCCGAAAATTGAGCCCGAGCATCTCTAATCTACACATCTATCAAATGCCAGAGTCTGAACTGGCAGCTAACTAATCATTTTGCACACCGCAAATAGAAATATAATAATACACATCATCATCATCATTTATTTATATAGTGCCAGCAAATTCCATAGCACCTTACAATTAGGAATAAATTGTAATACAAAAATGCTAGAAAATGCAGACAGAAAGAAAGGTAAGAAGGCCCTGCTGTCACGAGCCGTGGCGGTACGCCGCATCCTGCCGTGATCTAGCAGCCGGGCGGGTGCTCTAGTTTCTATGCTCTGTTTTAATTCTTTGTGATTATCCTTGTTGCATAGATGTAGGAGGGGGTAGGGACATCCCTCAACTCCAGGGGGAGCTCTCATATGATTTAAACTGGTTCATTTATATTTTCATACATGCTTCCTGGTTATGTTTTTACCTGTGCCAGTTCTAGCTAGTAATTAATTAGCAGCCTCCTGAGGCTAATTGTCAGCCCTGTTCTCCTCTGTCTTGATTGGCTCTCAGTACTATTTAAGGCAGTGAGGTCTGAGCTTCACTGCCGGTTATAGTTTCCAGTTCCCTGTCTGCTAACCTGCTCCTGTGCTGTTTGGTGTAAACCTTCTGGATTGAACTATTGTGTATGACCTTTGCCTGTTTCTGGACCTTGAACCTCTGCTTCTGACCCTGACCTATTGCTTGAACCTGGATTTTGAACCTCTGCTTGTGACCCCGATCTTACTCCTGTCTCTGGACTCAGAACCTGTGCCTGTGACCCCTGAGCTTGGTTAGTTCCTTGGATACGTTGTCTGCTGTCGGCTGACCCTTGCCTGGACCCCACGTTGCTGTCTGTCATATCACTCTCTTCCTGGGTTCTCCTTGGCCAGTACACATCTCACGACCCTCTGTTTGTCTGCAGCCAAGTCTGTCCCCACCACTAGGGGCAACAGTGAACACCAGACTTCAGAGCAGACTCCAGGTTTTGCTGTACTGGCTGGAGGGGTTCCTTACACCTGCCCGCAAGTTTACAATGTCATATATTCGTTAAAGGTGGCCCTCCAGAATGATCAGCTGAATAGGTACCTATCAATATATAATAAATTATGTGTGTATCTATGCTAATTTGAAATTCCTCAAAATCCTGATTATCTACATCCCATTCTCCACCTCTGTGCCTAATTGAGACACATTAGGAAAATAAAATTTTAGGATTCAGAGTATCAGAGAGATAGAAATGATCACCTGAACTCAGATCAAAGACAACAAAATATACACTGATCAGCTAAATTAAAACTACCTGCCTAATATTGTGTAGGTCCCCCTCATGCTGACAAAACAGCTCTTACCCTTCAAAGCATGGACTCCAAAAGACTTCTGAAGGTGGCACCAAGATATTAGCAGCAGATCCTTTAAGTCCTGCAAGTTGCAAGGTGGGGCCTCCATGGCTGTAACTTGTTTTTCTAGCACATCCCACAGATGCGTGATTGGATTGAGATCTGGGGAATTTGGAGGTCAAATTAACATCTTGAATTCTTTGTCATGTTCCTCAAACCATTCCTGAACAATTTTTGCACTGTGGCAGAGCGCATTACCCTGCTGTTAGAGGCCACTGACCCCAGGGTATATCCTTGCCATGAAAGGGTGTACTTGGTCTGCAACAATGTTTAGGTAAGTGGTACATGTCAACAGGACCGCCGAGAGGGAGGGGGAGTGGGTACTAATTACCCGGGCCCGGGCATGTCAATTTTTTTTTTTTTTTTTTTTTTTCCGGCGGGGATGGGGGGCTCGATCGTCGGTGGGGGGAGCAGGGTAGTTAAAAAGAAAAAACCATACTCACGTGATCGTGGCGCTGACGTCCCTCCTCTATGCTGCTCTGTGCTCTATTGCTCCAGGCTGACTGAATGCCGGGTGTGACATCATCATGTCATGCCCAGCATTCAGTCAGTCTGGAGCAATGGAGCACAGAGCAGCAGAGAAGACAAGAAAAAAGAGAGAAGTAAAGGTAAGTGAAGGGAGGAAAACGGGTGGGCAGCATGACACAGAGGGGTTAAAGAAAGGAGGGACAATAGCAGTATGACACAGAGGGGTTAAAAATGAGGGACAAGCAGCATGGCACAGGGGGTTAAAGAAAGGAGGGACAAGCAGCATGGCACAGGGGGTTAAAGAAAGGAGGGACAATAGCAGCATGGCACAGGGGGTTAAAGAAAAGAGGGACAAGTAGCATGGCACAGGGGGTTAAAGAAAGGGGCAAAGGCAGCATGGAGGGTGCAGTGTGATCATAAGGGGGCATAGCATGGTGATGATAAAGGGGCACAGTAATGTGTGTGTGATGGCACGGAGCTTTTGGCAATGTAGTGTGTGTGAGGTAGATGGTGGCTAATTAATGGCTGCTATTTTGTTTGCGGGGTAATGGGAATACTATTTTAATGTTGGGGCTGGAGGAAGGCCTAATTATTAATCATGGATTTTATTGATTTATTTTTTCCAAATAGGTCCTCCAACATTCCAGGATCCAGACAAGCCGCAACTAAAGAAACCAGCAGCCACATGTGGTAAAAGTGAGAAGAACAGGTAGGACAGAGCAGCATAGTGTGTGAAATGTTGTGATTCCAGTAGGGACAATGTCAATGTTTGGTGAGCCCAGTGGGCGCAGGCCAAGACTGAACTCTTTCTGTACACACTGCATTCTTCCTATACTACACAAGGGTGCTAGATGTCCTGAAAGTCAGGAGTGCTTGGCCAAATGTCATGCTCTGGAGAATTCAGGACCTAGTGATTTTATTGTGCTAGCCACGCCCCAATGGCGCATCGCCACGCCCCTAATTGTGTCACCAAACCCATTAAAAGTTTTACGCCGCTGTGAGGTGCCGCAAATTTTTTTTGCTTACTCAACTATAAGGGGGGGCCCCATGAATTTGTTGTACTGGGGCCCTGAATTCCTCTTGGCAGCCCTGCATGTCAAAGTAACATCCACATGAATGCCAGGACCAAGGTTTCCCAGCAGAACCTTGCCTAGAGCATCAAAATGCCTCCTCCATGCACTGTGTGCTGACACCTGTATTTCATAGTCAGTATTAACTTTTTCAGCAATTTGTGCTACATAAGCTTTCTGTGGGATTGAACCACATGGGTTAGCCTTCACTACCCATGCGCATAATGAGCCATTGGGTGCCAATGACCCATTCACTGGCCTATCGGTTGTCCTTCCTTGGACCACCTTAGGTAGGTACTAACCACTGCATACTGGGAACACCCCACAAGATCTGCCATTTTGGAGATGCTATTACCAGTCATCTAGCCATCACAAATTGTCAAAGTTGCTCAGAACCTTATGCTTGCCCATTTCTCCTGCTTCCAACACATCAACTTCAAGAAGTGACTGTTTACTAGGTAACATTGCCCATTATGTCTCACTTCACCCATTTATCTTCTATTAACAGCCTATTGACAATAGGTAGGAGTGAGAGAATAGTTTGCAATGCAACCACTTGTATACTAGTCAGATGACATCTTTGGATAAGCAGAAAAACCTGTTTAATAGACAGTACACAAATGTATACATATTTTTATACTCAAAAACTTCCTGATTGGGCTTTGCAGTTAAAAAGAAAATATTTAATATATCATTATTTTACCTTTAAATTAAACAACATTCTATAACTTTAGCAATTCTATGTTATAAATCATGGACAGTGGGTAGACAATCCTTCCCTTCATGTGAATGAAGAAATTGATGTCTCACATAGAGAAAAATAATGTTATCTGCAAACAGAATCAAAGGTTGTTAGTTCCTAAATTAAACCATTTTGAAAAAAAACCAAACAGTAATAAGGATAATTTCACTGCAGCCACATGAAAAACACGTACTAATTACTATAAATTAAATCTTTAAATATAAAGTAAATTACTATATTAAACATGTACTATTAAACTCTTAATGCAATCTCAGAATCACACAATTATCCATATTATTACCTACCAACAATAACTATATTTACTAACAATCAACAATTTATGTAAAGCTAGCATGAACTGTATATTGCAGGCTGGGTTGCATTACAAACAGTTCTGGTATCACATGCTATCCTACTTATTTTGTTTAGAAGGGAGATGGGAAGCTGTGTGCATCTTATCTCACTAACAAAGCTACAATACCAGTCCTTCCTTTTTCCTAAACAAAATGCAGTGTAAGAATCTTTCAGCTCAAACTGCTTTTTTGAAAAAGTTGCTTTCTTTAAAAAAAAAAAAAAAATACTTAGAAAAACATAACTGAACTTTCTTGAACAAACACTAACAGAAAAATCATAATATAAAAAAGTAAAAAAACAAAACACACTTATGTTTTTACTTCAAACCTTCAGCCAAATTCATGTAATTTCTTGGTGAACACAAGATATTATTTTGCAAGTTTGACAGTACTTTAGCTTTACATAAGGAGTGGGTTGTGCACAAGGAACATTAAGATCATGCACAGATTCAAGTTAGCACTTTTCAGTACTTATTTGTCAAAGACACATTTTGCATAAGCTAATTGTACACATTTCAAACTCTGCGCAATAACTTTATCGAAAGTACCAGCACTTTGGTCAACGTACAGAATTGCGTTTGTACTGAACTTGAAGGACATAAGATGCCGGTTGGGTCGGCTAGATAAATTATTATATGCCCTTATGAAAGGTTTTGTTGACCTCTCCAGACACTACAGCATGTCTTCTATAACTTGATAGTCCGAATCCCATGCAGGGGCTATTTTGGGCTCGGTCACTGGGCCACCTGCATTTTTTCCTTTAAAATGGGCTGCTAAATCGAGACTTGTCCACTGGGCTAAAACTTGCTAACCCTCCCCTGATCCCATGGCTGCCGAACTAGGCTCAGTTGCTAAGTCCCCTAAGTCCCCGAAGGGTAGGTAGGAATATGGCGAACCCTCGCCCAATATGCTTTAATTATCGCCCAATACGGATCTATCCCCGTCTGTGTGTCCGCGGCACACTTGTCTGCTGAACTCTCAGGCTCAGATGCCTCGCCTTTGAAACCTCAGGCCAGATGATATGTAACTGCTACCAAGGATCTCAGGCACGTCAGTACAATGCCTGGCTCTGGACCTTGAACAAAACAGTACACCTAACCACCCCCAAAACTTCAAACTCAACGGTGTTGTTTTGCTTACAATATTCTCAAATAACCTAGTCTGTCATACCCTAGGTGACTTCCGCTCCTGAAACCTCAGGCAAAGTCAGAATATGTTTCCTAGTCTTACCTATCACTATATCTACCACTCTAAATGTATAAACACCAACAATTCACTCTGCAGTATGCAATTTCTTCAGTACACAATTCAATAAAAAAAATGACTACACACAGCAAAAATGACTATGCAATGAATTAACAACAGTCACACATTTTATTAGTTCCCTTTTCCTTGCTGATACTTTCAACATATATATATATATATATATATATATATATATATATATATAACAAGCAATCAATTTGTTATGCTATCACTATATATTTTAAATCTCTGGCAATTTGACAATAAAAGAACACAATATGTGAACACAATCAAGATTGCAGTTAACACGTGTATCTAAACAACAACAACGCAATCAGAACAAACCATGATTTTAACTTAGTCCCAGATTCCTTCCAGCATCTCATTAACTCACAAATCAGGATATTCGATTTACCAACATCAGATAGCAAAAAAATAAAGAACAAAATGTTCTTTCCTTTTAATGATGCATCCCACCCACCCACCCACCCTTTGCTGGTAAATCAAAAGGTCCAGAAATGGAGAGATGAGGAAGTCCTTACACTCACAAGCCCCCACTTGTAAAGGTGAATAAGTGGATGTACAATCAGGTTGTGGTTCCAAAGCACAAAAAGGTTTATTTTGGGATAAAAGTTCAAAAGTACCACCATTATAGTGCGCAAGCATTGCTAGTACCAGAATTGAGCTTCTATCCTATCAACAGCATTGCCTGACAATTTATACAGCAATATAATAAGGGGTGTAACTCACAGTTATGACATCATACATAGATACATAGATGCTGTACACAGAGTTATTGGTTATTAAACACAACATTGCAAAATTTTAAAGTTTTTCCTTTTTTCTTAGTCATGCTATATAGACTGCAAGCGTGCGAGTAGGGCCTTCTTACCTCTTTGTCTGGTTTACCCAGTATTGTTTATTACTGTGTTTGTCCCCAATTGTAAAGTACCACAGAAGTTCCTGGCGCTATATAAATAAATGTTGATGATCTTCTTGTAACTCCAATTTTTTTCTACTTATGTAACAATATAAATGTCAGTCAAATAGAATAAGAATTAGACTGCACACTTTGATTTGCTGATTTGACTTCATTGAATTTTAAATCTGAGTTTAACACACACGTGTGTGTGTGTGTGTGTGTGTGTGTGTGTGTGTATATATGTGTATATATATATATATATATATATATATATACACATATACACACACATATATACATATACATACACACACACATTTTATTATGGCTTACAAATGTTCACAAAACTTGTATACCTGTAGTGGTTCTTGGCATCACTAAAAACTAAAGATAATACAGAGAGCATTTATAATGTTATCATTCTAGAGAAATACTTTCAACATAGTAAAGTCATGGCTTAATGTCATTTTCCTATTTTTTACTATATTCCATGACTGCAGTTTTGGTTGGTTTTTCGTGAGCTCTAGGAGCTTCAAACTAGGCATATGGCATTTATGAGCTCTATATACTTATATTTAAAAGTCATTTTGTATGTTAGATTGTGTCTGTGTGAGATTTAGCAGAAAACAATGGTTTTTACATATTTATTTTACATATTTATTTTTAATTAAAAATACTTTAACAAGAAATGTGCAGCGCCATAGCATGGAGCACAGAAACATGGATGCTAATTTGGAATTCTTCAGGATGTATTTTCAGAAAATGTATTGATTGGGGAGGGAATTTTGGTCCATGCCTTGGAGTTGTAAAAAGGTCATACATCTGCCACTATATGAGCAGTTTCACTTTGAGAAACATTGTCGTAGATATTGCATCTTTCGTGTTGGTCAGTATTCTTTTAATCATTTAATCATTATTAATGCATGTTTCTTTCTTGTAGTCTTAAAGAAAAGAACCTTGTGTTCTATTGTAAATAGCCATGATCTAGATGAATTAGGATTAATATCAAATCTGTTTAAGGAATTTGGGAAAGTTTCTTGAAACAGTAGAAATATTTAATACCATATAGTGCTCTCACGTTATACTGTTGCACTCTCCTTTATAATGCTATTGTTGTATTGTTGTGTGTTTTAAGCTAGAGTTAAATAGAGGGAGCACTGTATTATGTTATTATGTTTTTAATCACTTTAGAACACTAAGGGGCATATTCAAATGTCTGCGGGATTGCCGAAAATAACGGTAATCCTGCGCGGAAAAACGTTACAACGGTAATTTACTTGCTGGATTTCAGCTCGCAGCTCAGGGAGCTGCGAGCTGAAATCCAGCGAGAGATTACCGTATTAACGGTAATATTTTTTCCGCACTCGAACCAGCAGACAATTGAATACCCCCCTAATAATGTATTTATGTAAATGCCTTATTTCTAGAAATACAGTAAACTTACATTCCAACTATTCATTTGCAGGTCAGCTTTGGAAATAATGTTAGGAAAATGGAAAAATGCTTTTAGCAGTAGGAGACAGAGTGATTGGTATCCTAGTGGTGTAAATACACATACCCACTTTGGTAAGCATAACTAAATAAATTAATATGTTTGTTCAGTTAACCACATACCAATCTACAGCCTAGATTTTGGCAGAACAGTTCAAATTATTGGACCTGAAAAGGGAGTGGACAGTAAACAGTGGTTTAGCAAGAATTCAGGTATTGTATGGCAGATCTGACATCCATGTTTCAAAAATATTAGTCATGAAGGGCCCGATTCATCAAGATACGCATACGTATCTGCGTTGCATACTATGAGTGACGCAGACACTTACGCGAGTGAAATAAGTACCTCAAACTGCAAAAACACACCCTCCTGTGGTCCTGTACACTTAATGGACCGAAATAAGCAGCGTAAATGCAATAACACACACTCACCTGCGGATCTTTAAACATGGTACAAGCACAAGCGACGGATCTCAAGCGATTGACGGGAAGCTAAGCAATGTATACGTCACGCCCACTGTGGGAGGGACCAACAGTTTGTTTACACAGAACACAACACAATGCCTGGGGCTTATTTTTACGGGATAGCTCTTTACTCATTAATCACTGCCAAATAACAATGATGTGGAACACTCTGAACGTTGTTTTCATTGTTTTTAATATCAAACTATTAATTAGTGTAATACACACTTTTAACTAAAACACACATGGCCTTTCTGTGTTTTGGATTTCAAATCGCCGTATAGTACGCAAAATGCATGGATATGGTTACATTAAAAGCACATACATAATGAGTCGATAAAAATGTATGTTGTTGTACTAGAAATTCATCTGGCTATTAAGGAAAATGCATAGCATACTCTTCCGTAAAGGATACACACACACACACACACACACACACACACACACACACACGAGTGTACATAACCTTCACACAGATTAAGGGTTTCTGTCTGGATTAGAACTCATGACTGTCTTTATGAGAAGTGGGAGAGTTACCCACTAGCCCAACCTGCGATGTGAAAAAACACAGAGAACACCAACAATACAGCATGCCTGCTACACAGGCAACTCATACTTAATAGTACTCTTCATTATTCACACAAATTACTAACAAAATACCAATCTCACAGGTAGCTCACTGGTTAGCACTTTGGACTCAACACAGCAGCCATGAGTTCAAATACCAAGCATACCCATAACTATTGTGTGGACTGGAATCATTATGCTAACAAGAAACACAGGAACTTCACCCTATGGTTTATTTTTTTTAATTTGGATTTGTTCTACAAGCTCTACCACATTGTAAAATACGCCCTCATATTTATCCTGTATTGTAAGAAAATCATTGTTTGGGGGGTACTTTCGAAAAGCCTCAGGGCCCACAGCGTATAGGTTAGGTCATGTACTCAGCTTTATCCAAACAGAACGCTCACCACACTCCAGTACCATCGAGCTTTGCAACGCTTGCACTTCTGCCTTACACCACTGACGACACTTCTGGGTACAGTTTCCATGTTCTCTTCAATGTGTGATTGGCTTAGCTCTGATACTTCAACTTAACATTGGACTATCACTACAATGACACATGATTTGGGGAAATTGTAAACTAGCTAGGGCATTTCACCTCTGGCAATTTATCTTGCACATGCTCCTTTTGGATCACATGCAAACAGCAAAACACAACTTTTTCTGCTAGAGAAATGATGATGGAGTTCAAAACAAACCATCGTCCTTAAATGTTACTCTTTTGGAATTATTATATACATTCTCTTTTGTCCTTAGACCCACATGTTGGGTAATTAGAATATATTAATAAAGACACACACACCAATGAATCTGTTTTTCAAATGTATATTATTAAACACCTCTAAAAATCTAAATATTTACATAATGTAAGAAAACTATTTACAGTAAAAAATCAAAACGAAAAAAAAAATTACTCCGAGAGTGAAGACCAGTAGGCCATTTTTTTTTCTATTTTTTTTTTATTAATTTTTTTAGTTTTTTTTGTGTTTTTTACTTTTTTATTTATAAATGTGGACATTTCGGCCCTCATTTCGTTCAATGTTGGTGGGGGGGGAGGCCAACTGTCAGCTTCCTCCATGTGTGCTGAAAGAAAGCAGAAAAAAAACATTAAATACATGTAAACCTATTTTAACAAACAAACAGAAATTACTAGAGATGTGTACTGTTACATTACTTTAAAATGTTAGGCCTCTGGCTACAAAACCATTTGGACGCACATTAGACGTTGATAAGGCTTTGGAGTAGCATTTTGATAGATGTACTATATTCTGTTGAACCCCGTGGAGAGGGACGTGGACAGGGTTGTCTTACCAGCATTATAGGCCCCAGGGCAAAGCACTACAGTGGGGCACAACCTACAAAACCACGTACAGGAAGTAACAATATTTTGGTTTCGAATTGATTTCCCAGAAAAAAGAATAATATACTGGCAAGTTGACATGGCTCTTGGGCCCATTTGTGTGGCCCCTGCCCTGCGTGCCTATGTGTTAAGATGGCTGTGGATGTTCTTTTCTGGTTTACACAAACTCACATTTGGATGTCCATTATCATTGCAATATGTGTCATAAAGATCATCTTTTAAGCAACATATGTTCCAGCAGGGATTAGTTTAAAATTTTAACTACATTGAAGTGGTATCAAAATCAAAATACCCTTTCTTGTAAACACTTACTATCTCCTAATGCCTCACCAGCTTGAGGCACCACCAGCTGGCTGTCGGCCTCCTCGTCCTGCTGGACCTCTGTTTCTGCCTCCGGCTCCTCAGCAGACCACTCAGCCGCCCCAGAGGCACAGGGGGAGGATTGGGCCGCAGACTGGGAGTCCTCCTCTGCTTCGTCCTGGGCCTCGCCCTGCTCCTCCGCCTCTGGGGAGGCTTTGGCCTCACCCTCCGCCTGGCCTGCCACCTGCTGCCGCTGGTCCTCCTCCGCCTCCTCCACCACCACCGATCGACGGCGTTGCCACCGTTCCCAACATGCCCGGACTGTTTGAAACAAGACAAAAAAAAAACCAGGCTATTGTTAACACAATCACCAGCTTAATAAACCGATAGTATTATGACAATCAGCTGGTCATACATGTTAAATAAACTTTGCATTGCCAGCAGACACAAATATTAGCTACTACCAAAGCAAGGAGCTAAATATGATAAACACAAAGCATTTCACATGACCTGTCACAAATGTGTGTTTTTGGTATAGGGATGTCTCCGTGGCATAGTGGTTAGCACTTTGCTCTCACAGCACTGGGGTCAGGAGTTCAAGTCCTGCTTCATCTGTGTGGAGTTTGCAGGTTTGCTCCATACTTGCATGTTTTGACTACAACACTTCCAAAACATGCTACTGGCCTGGTAATTTGGATATTTTAGAAATTGCCAGTAGTCTGTGTGGAAATGTTAGGGTATTTAAGTCTGCAAGCTACTATGGGGCAGGTATAGATGTGAATGCGTTCTCTCTGTACAGCGCCACTTAATTAGTTGTGGGATATCAAATACTGTGGATGATGCCAATACTTTAGAAATCATCCTTTGATGGGACACCCTCACAGTGCAAATAGCCAGTTGCACCTACTGGGACCTTCCACATCTTTGAAATTGAGCTAAGGTCTTTGGTTTTTCAAAGCTGCCTTTCAAATGTTTTGCCAATAATAAAAACACTTCTGGCACTCAATTCTGCAAATGGATTTTAAGCTCAGGTCACCAACTGACAGCACTGGGGTCAAGAGTTTGATTTCAAAACCTGCATTAATGTCCTGAAGTTTCTCACTAAATCATGTGGGAAAGTAAATATTCAGCCAAATGTAGGAGACAGGAGCCAAAGGAGGTTGGGTGCATTGGAAGGGGAATGACTTTTCCAGTGTGGAGAAAGATTGATATGTAGTGTAGTGGTAGGCCATGTCCGGTGATTTGGGTGAACATAGTTGAATACATATACACAAAATATATGTTTACACACGTTTTCGGCGATTAATAGAGAACTCACTTCTTACAATCTCCTCCCGTAGCTCCCGGAGCAGCTGGGGCTGATGCCAGCGGAGGTCGCTCCAGCGCCTCTGGAGTTGAATTATGGACCTGCGCCTATTGAACCGCAGTCTGATATATCTGCGGACCCTACTATAAGCCTCCAGCTTCCTCTCACTGCTGATGTATCTACCCGAGGGCATGCTGTCCATGCCCTCGGTCAGAATCCTCAGCTCACGGTGGCTAAATACAGCAGACCTCATTTTTCTACAAGGCAGCTAACTCTGCAGTACTCTATGCTCGGACTGGTTCTTTGCGCACGTAAGGGCGAGCTCACGTCTCACGCGGATCTTTCTGACACCTGTGTGTGTAATGGTTGCCTCTCCATCCAAAAATATGGCGTCAGTCACGGATGAGACGAGTACTCTATGCTTTGCAGTGAGGAAACATTAATGTACACCTGGCTTCTCAATTAAATCAGTTATTTAATCCCACTCAGCCTCTTTCTTCTCTCCTGCAAATTTTAAATTTCACTGAGCAGGCTCTGCTATACTGTGGACATGAGTTTTTTGGGGCAGATATTTGACAAACATGTGTAAACATTGTTAATGCAAAATGGGCCTATCTGGAAATGTATATTATTGATGTGTTTTATTGAGAATACACATACAATTACCCATTAGGCATAAGTGAACTATAGGAAGTCTCATACGAACATGAATAAATATACAGTGTATTTGTATAAGCATCCAAAATCCAACCCCAGTGTGGAACCGAGCTCAGAGATGCTATGGGAATGAATAACAGAATTAACTACTAGGGTTACTATGTGCTAGCCTAAGGCAGACACACTAGGGGGACATGGGGATAGTAAGTAAATCTTACACCGTATAGTGTCAGTTTTGCCATTGCAGTAACTTGGATTTGATGCTGTCATCAGAAGGTGTTTGAAATGGACTGTAGATTTGGAGTAGGGTAATGGCTTTTAAAAGTAGATTTGTTCAAGTCTTTGTTGAGTGCTTTGACTACCTGTCATTTGCATTTCTGTCTTTAATTTGGCGCATGCAATTTTTGCAATCTACATCAAGTTGTGTCATGGTTGTGCACAGTTAACATTAGCCCTCTTGGTAGTGCTTCCCTTTAAAAACCACATTGGCTGTTGGTCACAGGATGGCCATACCGACATGGCATATTCCTTGCCTGTTAGCTATTTAAGCACACAAAACTCAGCTTATTGATTGGATATAATTCAAGACGCACCTTTGTGTAAACCACTATGTTTGTGGTGGTGTTTAAAATCTCACTACAGATTGTGTGCCAGTGTTCAGTACTTACTGCTTGCCATTCTGGAGGGTGGTCAGTCTGCTGCATGAGGAGAATGAATTTGTGGCCTCAGAGTGCTATTATGTGTCACACTTTGAAAGTATTTGAGCTACCTTACATGTAGACAAATGTTAAAGCAGGCATAGGTCTTACTCTACACAAAATAGGCCCAACATATGCATTATTCACACACAGTACTTGTAGATATTCCAAACAAGATTGTGTTTTAAGGTTAGCTTTTTTTTTTTAAACTCTTTATTTATGCAAAAAAAAAACAGAAGTTCCATATAGCAGATAATAACAGGGAAGAAAAACATTTGAACATAAGGGCCAGAACATGACAAATGAGAAACGGGAAGAAAGTCAGGCAAATGACAAATTGTTACACAAATTCCTAAACATAAAAGGAAGCAGTAAGTTAACCCATAGAGAGGAAATAGGCTGACCCAATCAAAGATTATGGAAAACTCAGTGCCTTGGAACTCTAAATCGATGATGCTTTTATTTTTTAAAAGAGAGAAATAGAGGAGAAAAAAGGGGGGAGGGGGGGGGGGGGAAGGACCTGATTGGAGCTTCTGAAGAAACAACCTTTTAAGTAGCGGGCATATTTGCTTGATGAAAAGAATACCACAAATTTGAAACTCTAGGGCATGTCCACCAGATGTGGTAGAATGAGCCCACCTCCCCACACCCTCTCCAGCATGAGTCAGAAGTGCCCGGATATATTATGTGGAGCTTTGAGGGCACTAGATACCATCTTGTATATACTTTAAATGTGTTTTCTCGTATTGAGGTATTAATGGAGATTTTGGAGATTCTCACCCGTAGCCGGGACCATCCCTTCTGATCCAGAGCTCTACCAGTATCCCGAAGCCATGCCACCTCAAACAATTCCACAGTGTCAGTTTTTGGTTCCAGGAAATTATGATATATCAGAGATATTAGTCCTGAATCTCCTGGCCTATACACACAGCTCCTCTCAAAAGGAGTGAGGCTACGTAGCTTGGAAGATCTACAGAGTGATTGAATAAAGCTTCGGATTTGAGTGTAAGCAAAATGTAAGGACAAAGGAAGGCCCTTTTTTTCTCTTAGATCCGGGAAAGTGCGGGGAGCAAAATCTCCCATAATGTGAGTAAACTGAGTGATACCAGCCTCTTGCCAGGGGCGCGAGAATGACCGCATATTTCCTGCTGGAAAATCCGGGTGATGCCACAGTGGAGTAAGAGGAGAAGGAAATGAGGTGAGCTCCCACTTTCTATGGAGCTTGTCCCATAGGTTGAGTGTGAACTGTATGGAGGGGTGCGAGTACACTGAGGCCGGCCTTTGAGCTCTAGGGAACGAATTCAGATTGTGATCTGGTGTATGTGCGTTCTCTAGATTTACCCATCTCTTGATCCCCGGATCAGACTGCCAGGAAATGATATGACTAAGGTTAACTGCATGATAGTAGCGCTCCAAGAGCGGAAGTCCATATCCCCCTGACTGGGTGGGTTTAGCTAGGCAGGACCTTTTGAGTCTTGATTTTTTACCTTGCCAGATAAATGTACCGCATGAAGATTGCAGATTCGTTAGAAAAGTACCTGGGATTGGAATTGGTAAGGTCTGGAAAAGGTATAAGACTCTAGGCAGAACGTTCATTTTTATCACACTAATCCTACCAATCCAGGAGACAAAAAGCGAGTCCCATCTGGCCAGGTCTCTTTTTATTGAGTCAAATAAGGGGGTGTAGTTGGCGTGGAATAGCTGTTTGTATTCTTTCGTGATCTGAACCCCTAAATATCAAAGCGCCTTGGGGCGCCATTGGAAATCGAACGAAGATTCGAGAATATTTTTGGTGACGATAGGGACTTGGAGTGAAAGGGCTTCCGATTTAGAATTATTTATTTTATAGTTTGATAAAGATCCATATTCTTTAAGTTCTTTAAGAAGATTTGGGAGTGAAATGAGGGGGTTTGCGAGTGTTAATAGTACGTCATCAGCGAATAGGGAGATTTTGAAGTGACGAGGACCAATTTGAATCCCTGATATGTCCGGGTTTCTTCTAATGGCGGCAGCTAAAGGTTCTATGCATAAAGCGTATAAGAGGAGGGACAAGGGACACCCCTGTCTAGTGCCATTACCTATTGAAAAAGCCTGGGATAGGAGCCCATTGGTCAATACCGATGAGGTGGGGCGGTGATATAGGGACTGGATGGCCGAAAGAAAGGCCCCGTTTAAACCGAAATGACTTAACGTGCTGAACATGAAAGGCCACGAGAGTCTGTCAAAGGCCTTTTCGGCGTCTAATGCCAAAACCACTGACGGGATCTTATTCTGGTTAATATGGGCGATGATGTCTATAGTACGCCTAGTGTTATCTAGAGCCTGCCTGGTGGGGACAAAACCTACTTGGTCTGGGAAGACCAGTGTTGGTAAATAGGCATTTAAACGATTTGCCAGAATTTTGGCAAAAAGCTTAACGTCAGAGTTGATTAGTGAAATGGGGCAGTAGCTGGGGCAACAAGTCGGGTCCTTGTTAGGTTTAGGAATCACCACTATAGTGGAACGCGTGGATTCCGTATGGAATTTACCCCCCATCATAATGGAATTAAACAGATGCGTCAAATGAGGGACTAGTTCTTTGGAGAATGTTTTATAATAAAGCATCATAAAGCCATCAGTGCCGGGGGCTTTGGAGTTCTTCTGTGACTTTAGTGCAGAGATTACTTCTTCGTTGGAGATAGCCTCGTTAAGAGTAGAAGCCTGGCAGGAGGATAGGGAAGGAAGAGAACAATTATCTAAGTAGGTATTGATGGCTTGAGGGGGGGCTTTAAATGAAGTTTGGTCCTTATGAAGGTTGTACAGATTTTCATAATATTTGTGGAATGTTTCATTTATGGTCCTAGGATCATAAGATAGGTCCCCTTTTTTGTTTCTGATAGAATTGATTGTTTGGGAGCCCCGTTTGGCTCTCAGTCTCCTGGCCAAAAGCGAATCGGCCTTGTTGCCTTTTTCAAAGAATGTTTGATTAAGCCAACTAAGCTGGCGTTCTGTTCTCTCTGCGAGAATTGACTGAATTTCGCCCATAGTCTTTTGGATTTCCTTCAAAACTGAATGGGAGTTAGACTCCTTATGTGTTGTTTCTAAATTTTTAAGTTGAAGAGTAAGTTTATCAAGCGTTGCGTTACGTTCTTTTTTCCTGCGGGAGGCAAACTGAATGATGTCCCCCCGAATGACTGCCTTGTGGGCTTCCCATATAGTGGAGATCTGAATCTCTGGGTCTGAATTGATCTCAAAGTATTTCGTGATAGAATCAGATATGAAATCTTTAAACCCGGGGAGTTTAAGAAGAGTCTCGTTCAATTTCCAGGAGGTTCTGCCCCAAAGGTTCTGAAAAAGGTCAACTGTTAACGATAATATAGAGTGGTCCGACCACGTATTGGGAACTATATCAGCCCTAGTTATATGTTGGAAGATGTTTGAGCAGCCCATAAACATGTCAATCCGGGAGTAGGTTTGGTGGGGAAAGGAGTAGAATGTGTAGTCCCTTGAAGAGGGATATAACGCTCGCCAGATATCAAATAAGCCGGCCTCAGTCACTTGTTTTTGCAGATGTTTTGTATGTGAAGATGGGGGGGGAGGTGTGCCTAGAGGTGGATCTGTCTAGGAGGGGGGACATAACAGTGTTAAAGTCACCCCCGAGTAAAAGCAGACCCTTACGGAAATGGTGTAGTTCCGAGAAAAAGTGTGTGAAAAAAGCTGTCTGACCTGTATTTGGCGCGTAAACGTTGGCAAAGGTTATATCTAGATCAGTGGTCGGCGAACGGGGTAAATTACCCCAAATGGGGTAAAAATGGGGTAAAAATTTCCGGGGGTAACCATACGCCGCGGCTCCAAAGCGGGTTTTTTTTTCCTTAAATACATCACCTGACCGCACGGCTCCCAGCAGTCCCCTCTCCTGCTCTCTCCCACTGAATGTCATCACAGCCGACGTCAATTTCAGTGAGGAGCAGAGACGAGCAGCGGCAGAAGAAAACAATTGATGAACAGAAAAGAAGAAAAAAGAGAGAAAGTCAATATAAAAGTAAGTTATATAACAGAGGCATATAGGGTGAGGGAGGAAAGATAAGGGGGAAACAAACTATGGAGGCATTATATATATATATATATATATATATATATATATATATATATATATATATAGTCAATTGCATTATTATTAGATGCTTGACTAGAGCCCTGCGCAACAATCAGGCCCCACCTGGTGCTCAATTAGAGGTGCTTTAGTGTCTTTTTCTCTCTTTGGATTGTTTTACATTGGTGCTTAAATCAATTTCCATGTGTTCATTTTGTACGGCTTTCAGCAAGTGTGATCATTTTTTGTGTCTGTCAAAGAGAATTTCATACTGCTTGTTTTGGGGGAATCTGACTTATTTTTGAATTTTATTGGAATAAATATATTTTCATTGTATTTTCATTTAATTTTTTATATATGGAACATAATGTCCTCGTAATTATAGCTACAAATACAACTTCTTGGAAGAGATTCATCCAAACCGTTTTTAGATTTTGTGGTATGATATGGTCATCAATTGCTGCCAGGCTGTGTACCGTACTAGCAGGATATATCATCAATTTCTGGGGGTACAGTGTGCATTACAATTAATTTCAGTGGTTATGGAACCTCCTTTCTGTGCTCTCTAAATGTGTGCTGAAGGGTTACAACTTTTCCAATCACTGTCTTTTTTACCCTTCCGATGACATTAAATAGAAAACGAATATACCAGGAAGAGTTCCTTGATTATGGGTTTACCGAAATTGATGACAAAGGAATAATGAAACCACAGTGTGTTTGTTTAAAAGTACTGACTGCAGAATCTTTCAAAAAGAGTCCATTGAAGAAGCACTTGGATAATTTGCACCCACATCTGAGTTCAAAACCGCGGGAATATTTCGCAAATTTGGAAATGTCTGTCAAAAGACAAAAGACTGGACAGCAACTTGAGAGGTACATTCAATCAACGTTCAGCATCAAAGGCTAGCTTTGAAGTGGCCTGGTTGATTGCTCGGAATAAAAAACCGTATACTATTGGTGAAGAATTGGTTAAACCAGCAGCTTTGAAAATGGCAGAGATTATGTGTGGTCAGAATGAAGCCAAGAAACTAAATTCAGTGCCCTTGTCTGCAAGAGTTGTTAAAGGAAGAATTTCTATTTTAGCAGAAAATGTGAGGCAAGAAGTTATTACCTCAATAAAAGAGAGTAAATACTTTTCTATTCAGCTTGATGAGACTACAGATCTTAGTAGTAATTCGCAGCTGATAGTATATGTCCGCTACAAAGGTTTACGTCTCATTGAAGAGGAATTGTTGTTGTGTTCGCCTCTCGACTTGCGATCTCGTGGGATTGATATCTTCAATAAAGTTAATGAGTACTTTAATGGCGTCAATTTAAAGTGGGAAGACTGCATTGCTGTGTCTGTTGATGAAGCTCCAGCTATGTTGGGTCATGTTAATGGTTTTTCGGCTTTGGTGAGAGAGAAAAATCCAAAAGTTGAAGTAAACCACTGTATTATCCATCGCCAGGCACTGCTTATGAAACATTTGGAACCTGCACTGGAAGCCGTCATGCATGATGTTATCAAGATTGTCAATCTTATCAAAGGACATGCACTAAACACGCGATTATTTTGTGAATTATGTAAAGATGGTGAGGCTGAATATACAGACCTACTTTATCATACAGAAGTGAGGTGGCTCTCACGTGGAAATGTTCTGAACCGAGTGTGGGCTCTCAAAACTGAACTTGAAATTTTTTTGGTTGATCAAAAGCATGTTCTCGCAGAGAAGTTTACAAACTCCACGTGGGTTGCACATCTCGCATATTTAGCTGATATGTTTGAGCATGTTAATGTATTGAACAAAGAATTGCAAGGAAAAAACAAATATTATTTCAGCCAGAGAAAAGATTTCTGCATTTGGATCAAAGCTTTTATATTGGAGACAGAAAGCTGAATAGAAAAAGATAGCTACCTTTTCAAAGTTAGCTTTGTTCTTGGAAGATTGTGAAAATATTACTTTTGAAGACATCAAGGATACAGTTATAAGGCATCTTACCAAACTCAAAGAGTGGTTCTCTGATTACTTTCCAGATCTTGATTCACATGCTGTCGGTTGGATTGTAGACCCATTTCAATGTGAAATTAATGTTGTACCAGAAGAACCTCAAGGGTTGGCAGAGGCACTTCTTGAACTTCGATGCAATAATGAAGCACGTATTGCATTTGAAAGCAAAACAGATCTTTCAAATTTTTGGATGTCGACTGCTGCAAAGGCATTCCAAATTGCACATGAGGAGGCAGTCAAAAAGTTGCTGCCTTTTGCAACTACCTACCTTTGCGAACAAGGATTTTCAACTTTAACAAACATAAAAACAAAGCAGAGAAATCGATTGGACGCTGAAGACTGTATCCAAATTGCTCTGACATCAAATGCCCCAATATTGATGCTCTCGTATCAACAATGAAGCAACATCATTTCTCAAAAACCTGAAGTTTTGAAGCTGAAGCTGATTCCATACAGGTTAGAAGTCAAATAATTAATAATATATGATTTCCTTAATTACTATTATTAATATTAGTAATATTTTGTTAATTTCTAATCATGGGGGTAACGTCGCCATTTCTAAATATATTTTGGGATAAAAGGTAAAAAAGTTCCCTGACCCCTGATCTAGATGACCAATTTTTCCCGACAGGAAGAGAAACCGGCCTTCAGGGTCGTCCTTAATTGCCGACACGACAAACGGAACTGAACTGCGGAGAAGAATGGCAACACCATTCCTCTTTGTTGAATGAGAGGAATAGTAGGCATCAGAATATCCTCTTGAGGACAGGGAAGGATGGCCACCCGCTTTGAAATGAGTCTCCTGCAAAAAAATTATATCACCATTAAGTTTTCGTAACGTATGGAATAGCATAGAGCGCTTTTGAGGTGTGTTTAACCCTTTAACATTAAGGGAGTGTGTTGTAAGAGTCATGATCGGTATTCTTGGGAGAAACACAAAGAATAAAAATGTTATCCCTCGAACTGGAGTACCAGGAGGGAGGTGTTGGGGGGAGGGGAGCAGGAAGTGGGAAGGGAATGGAAGGAAGAGAGAAGGAAAGAGGAGTTATAAAAGAAGAAAGGCAAGGGTGTAGGTTCAGACCTCAATAGCAGACGAGAGACCTACTAGGACAGTGCCTAAAAAGCTATATTAACTTAAAAAACCAAGGCAAAGTTTGCCTATTCAATTATCAGAACCAAGGCACAGAGTACGGGAGTGCGTGTAAATTATAAACTATCAGATAAACTGCTAAGAAAATCCCAAGGTATGCGGGTGCGTGGCTAGGAGGACAGGATACGTCCCCCGCCCGTACATAAATAACATAATAAGGTTAAACCGAAGCTAAACTTGTAACCAGAGACAACAATATCTACGGTAATTATGAGAACAACATGAAAACATTGACATTTGTTAGAAGAATAAAAGAAAATGCAAACAGAGCAAGTAAAGGCACAATATTACTTCACGTCTCCTCTAACAGACATAGATTTACAAATCAAGGAGGTTGTTGCGAGGAGCTTTGGGCATCGCCACCCACGATCCTGTCAAGACGGAAGAGATGGAGCCTGCGGAGTAAATCTTTTCCTTCGTTCGGTGTTCGGATTGACTCTTGACGGCCCTCAACTTCAAATAATCAAATGAAAAGGGAAACCCCAGCGGTATTTATATCCGTTTTCTCTAAGGATGCTGGTAACCTCCCTGAGGTCGCGTCTCTTGGCTATCGTTGAAGGGGCGAGATCTTGAAAAACTTGAATACGGGCCCCTTCGTAAAGAGTATAAGAGGAATTCCGAACCGCTTTGGTAATAAGCTCCTTGGTCTTAAAGGATAGTAGTCTCAATATCACATCACGAGGGGGTTCGGAATCTTTCGGGCATGGTCTCAAGGCCCTATGAACCCGTTCGATCTGCATTGGGTGATTGGATAAGGCAGAGTCCAGAGAAGAGAAGAACCTACTCACATAGTCCTCCAGATCCGTGGGTTCCACTGATTCGGGGATGTTGCGTAATCTGAGATTATTGCGATGTTCCCTGTTCTCGACATCTTCCAGCTTGTCCCTCATGAAATCGTTGTCCTTTAGCAGGAAGTCTATATCTTTTGAGGCTACATTTTGGAATGTAAGTGACGACTCCATCTTGTTTTCCAGAACTGAGGTTCTTTTGGAGATTGCAACCATTTCTGTTTTGAGATCGCCTATAGCCTTCTGAAGATCAACAGAAAAGGCGTTAGTGCGCTCCACGATTAAATTTCGGAATTCAGCAAAGTCCGCCTTGTTTGAGGGAGAAGCAGTGGTAGGAGGGTCTCAGTCGCTCTGGGACTCCGAGGGTGAGTTAGGAGAAGATGAAGTATGTGCTTTGTCCTGACGGGAGAAGTGCTGAGTTATCTCAACTGGTGCGCCTTTGCGGCCTTTACCCGTAGATTTATTCATGTTAAGTGCAGAATCTCTGGGAAACCATTTGCTAATGTTGAGTATGAGGCAGACGGGCGGGGAACAAACCCATGTGGGTTGTGAGAGTATAAAATAATTGATAGTTATTAAGATGTACAAATATATGTGAAATGCCTTAAAAACTATACAGGACTAAGCTTTGAAGAAAAAAACAGATGCTTCCTATGGAACAGACAGCAGCAGGAAACCAGACTGAAGGAAGCAGCTGGCAGGAAAAGCATGTAATGCTGAACAGAGGATGTGGCCTTATATGTATATTTGCTGAGCTAAAGAGATTTCCTTATATGTCATTGTCGTTAACCAGTTAATGCTGGTCACTATGTATAAATAAAAGGTCAGCTTGCATAGACGCTCAGAGTTGATTTTGAAACTGCAACACCTTGTTTGTGTTTCATTTCTCCACTTTGCTGTCGACGGCAAAATACCACATAGGAAATCAGGTTATCAGAGATTGATAGTAGGGGCACCAAGCCTCGGTACCCCGACATTTTCTGGGGACTTCGTCTGGGATACTCAACATACCAGCCCAGGACTGACCAGAGACCTCCTCAATCTTCAGGAACAGCAGAACAAAACCGTGCGGTGAGTAGTGAAAGGTTTTTGCATTTGCAACTCTCTACTCCATCTGCTCTTCCTGTAAGATATAAGGTGGGGTTCAGTAGGGGATGGTATAACGGGTATTTGAACAAATTACTGAATAACCTGTTTTCCTGATATATTTGTTTTTTTGTGAAAAATAGATAAGTGAATGTATGTGTTTGTGTCGATACAGGATATATATAAAAGGATGCAAATACATAACTCATTAATTGACCTCGATAATCAAAGGCATTCCTCTATACTTGTTGCTGAGACCTCGCCTTGTTTTGTGTAGATGATTTTCCTTGGGTTTGAGAGGTCATTATAAGAATCCTTCGCTCCTGTAAAGATTGAGTGATATTGTACTGATAAGAGATGTATAAGGGGACAACATAACCTTGAAAAGACTGATCTGATCAAAGACTGTACCTTGCACATGCCACTGAGGCTTGACCTTGTTTTGTGTAACGTGCAACCACTGGGCCAGCTGTCAGTCTACAAGGGTCCTCGGCTCTCTTAGAGGTTGAAAGAAGTAACAACCGAGTAACACGGTAAAAGTGCAGAAAGGTTGCTCACTGATTCTGGTAAGGGTCTTCCGCATTTCCTTGTTGGTACCTCTGCTAAGAGGCGCCTGAGGTCGGAGGATAGGACTGTCTACTGTCTACTATCTACTATCTACTATCTAATTTCTTAAAAAAGATTAGATGACACCTTCAGGAAAAAAAATAGCTGAGTGTATTAGTGGAATTATTTTAATAGTAATAATTGTACTAGTATTAATATATTGTTTCATAAAAACATCAAAGGGAGCTGAGGGAATCAGAGACATGCTGTGGGGAGTATAAATGTCAGAAAATAATCTTAGTTGTCCAGACTGTAAATGTGTTGTTATAATTCAAAAGGCATTGACAATACAAACTAGTAAATTGATAGCGGTGATAGGAACTGACACTGATTGTTCAGTAACATATGGTAAACATGAGGGAATTTTTAATCCAACGATATATACAGCAATAGTTGGAAGTCATGGTTGTCAGACTATCTAAAAACCCAAATAGGATTGGGATGGTGGCTAATATATAATTTTTTAGAAGGATAAGGCCACCTACATGTCCATTAATTAATAAAATATCAGTAAAGTATGTACCCAAGTTGATCAAGCAATCCATAACAGGATTTAATTGTAAAGGTGTATAAAATTAGAATAACAGTCACTTCTCAGGCACACTAGGGGCCGGTATTCCCATAACTGCAGTAATGGGGGCCCAGGGCAGTAAAGGTATGATGGTACAGACATCATACACTCCTGCGGATCTAGTTAAGGAAAGAGAAGGTATTGTGGCTGTTAGAGAAATCTATATCATCTTTAGGAAGGCGGGATTGCCAGATTTTCAGAAAGAATATAGTATATGGATTACTAGGAATAATAAAGAACACCAAGTATCAGCATGGGTAAGGGCATGTAGACAAATAGAACAAGAACAAATGGTAAAGGAGGAGATGTTAGAAGACATCCAGGGACATACAGATGTAAACTTGCCTCCTACTCAGCCACCCCCAAGTGCACCATCAGACCCACAGTCACCCATTAGAAGGGACGTCAGGACAACTACCCCCTGTAAAGGAAATTATGATATTTTTAATTAAGCAATATATAGCTTTCATAGATGATGTAGAAGTCAATTAATTAAAAATGACTAACTACAGACCTTCGTAGGTAAAGAAATTCCAATTAGATTAACAGATTTAAAGGATGAGCGGTTATGCTTCAAAAATTTGGATATAACTCACTTTCAGTAAAGATAAGCAAGATAAGCTGTCTGTCCTGCTCTAAGTGAGAAATATTTACAGATGTCTTTGTTCAATTGGTTGCAGGTCATAGCTACAATTTAAAGGATTTTGTTTATTATTATAGTAACCATAAGAGGGTATGCCATGTTTTATGTATAAATATTAGTATACCAGTTTCAGTAAAACAGAACTGATTAATCTAAACAACAGTGTGAGTCTCAGATCAATTCTCCAGTGTGCACAGTACACCTGAATTAGAAGGGATTTTACTGGTGGCAAAAGGTCTATTGCCTTTAACATACTTAGAGGCCACAGTGAGCTTCGAAAATCTTCCTGAAAAACTGAAGGAGTCGGGGAGAGGCAGAACTAGGAACGACAAAACCGCGGTGGGTAGAAGTTTTATTCTGCTCTAAAAAGGTCGTTGTTATTTCTGTGTCTTCTAAGATTCATCAGTTTGATATGAAGGTTCAAGAATACTCACCATTCTGGTTCTGATAAGATTCATTGTTTGTATTTGTTATATTTTGACATATTGCTTTATATGTCTGTTGTTGAAGAAAGGTGTACAATAATATTTAAATTAACCACTGAAGGATTTAGAGTTAACAGTATTTGTGCTGGTAGAAATTCGAGAAAGCCTTTTAAATTCAGAGGGTCATTCTTTTTGGCTATTGAAACTTGAGAATTGCACTGGACTATTTTTAGCTGCAGTCTTATTTTTTCATATATTCTCTTTTGCGCCAGATATAATACTTTTTGTATTGGTTGTACAAAATGAATTAGGAAAAAGAAAAGACAAAATACACATTGTGCATATATTTTTTTTTAGTTTTTTGCTATGTTTCTGTCTTACAACCTGTCAGTGAGAGACAGCGAATGGAATGTCTTCCCCTTCCTATTCTGTGTAAAAGACTTCAGTGTGTTGAGAAAGGGAGGGGGGATATGAGCAGAGGGGGAATGAAGTTGCAGATTCTCTCCCCAGTTTGTTCAGTGTTCAGTGTGAAAGAGAAGGATTTATTTGACAATATATGTGGTTGATAGAAAAAAAGGTTTTTCACGTGTGCTTCGGTAATTCAAGAGTAATTGAATTATCTCAGCAGTGGTAACAACCTTATTGAAGCTGAAGCTAATTGAATGCTGGGACTTGTAGTTCCACAACTCTATGCTGTAACATATCAGTTATATTTATTTATTTTTTCTTCCTCTTTTAGCAAGAAAGTGTTTTATGGATTACTGAAAGAATAATCTTTTCTGCTTTTCCATTTTTAAACTTGTATTAGTATAATTTTACCACATTTCTGGATATTGATTTGAAGGGATTTTTGTTAGTAATTTGACTTGTTGTACAATGTTAGGATTCCAGCTAGGTCATTTAGGTCTATTGTAGGTGCAAATGATTTTTTTTTTTTTGTGTTGCCTCTATGGATAAATGTATGCCTGCTGAAACGATATTTAGCTGAGAGAATGTTAGGTGAACATTTGTGTGTGATTTAATGTCAGACCCCTAGACCAGGCGAATTGAAACCAAAAGAACCTCCTGCCCCACCCGCATACAACGATATGTTGGATGCAGCAGCAGGAGATTCAGTGACACAGGCTATTTCACAGAGTCAAATAAATGAAGTAGCTGGTCCTGCTGGAGTAGGACAAAAAAACAACAAAACTGTAGGTTCTGGGGACTTGTGGTTACAGAGGTGTTTAATACATTGTACACAATTACTAGAACAGGCTCCAGCAGCTGTTGAATAAAAACAAGACACTCTTCCAATATGTAGATGACTTACTACTGTGTTGCCAAATGATTGAAGGGTGTCAGGAAGAGACTATATCATTAATTAACTTCTTAGGGCAGCAAAATTGCAAGGTATCACCCACAAAAATACAAGCAGCGCAGAGTAAGGTAATATTTTTAGGACATTGCATCTCACAAGGTACCAGACACCTCACACAGGACAGGATAACTGCAATCCAGCAGGTAAAGCCACCACAGAACACCAAGGAATTAAGGACACTCCTAGGTTTGGTAGGGTACTGCAGGGAATGGATTGCCGGAGCATCCCTCCTAATGCAACCCCTCTATGATGCTCTTAGTGAGGTAAAAGGGTCCAGGATATATTTAACTGAATCACAACTAACATTGTTTGAAACATTAAAACAAGCCATTGTGCAGGCACCAGCGTTAGGATTACCACAATATGATAAGCCATTTGCCTTGTTCTGCAATGAATCTAAGGGACATGCACAAGGGGTCCTTTCACAGGTACACTCACATAAACAGAGACCGCTGGCTTACTATTCATTACATCTAGACAGTATCATAAGAGGAGCCCCGTCCTGCATAAGGGCGGTGGCAGCCACAGCCTTGCTAAAAGATAAGGTGGCAGATATAGTACTAGACCACCCCTTAACTATACAGGTCCCACATGCAGTTACAGAAATACTAAACCAAGCAAGAACAAAGCATCTGTCCACAGCAAGGATCACTAAGTATGAGGTGTCATTATTAAGTCATGCACATGTAACAATTAAAAGATGCACAGTTTTGAACCTGCTACACTGTTTCCAGTTGAAGCAGGTTCAACAGAGGGGAGAGAGGTGGGTGGGGACCTACCCACCCTTGATGAATCAGAAAGGGAGAAATGTATCAGTACCAGACAAAATACACACCAAAATTTTCCCTTTTCTGAGTCACATGACTGTGCTGAACTAATGAAGCTAGAAATGAAGGAATTAGAAAATGTGACAGATGTCCCTATACCTAATGCAGATTGGAACTTATTTGTTGACGGTTCCAGGTATTATTATGAAGGGTCACCACACACACAGGGTATGCTGTGACCACCCTGGAAGAGACTTTGATACAACAACCACTCCCACCTTTCTGCTCAGCACAGGAGGCGGAGTTGCATGCACTCACTGAGGCATGTATAATGTCAGAAAACCAAACAGCTAACATATACACAGACTCCAGGTACGCATATGGCGTGGCCCATGATTTTGGGCCAATATGGAAGAGCAGGGATTTTGTGGGGTCAGCAGGAAAACCTATCAAGCATGCAGAACAGATAAGGGCTCTGTTTAGAGCTCTGCAGCTACCCACGAAGGTAGCTATATTGAAAGTCCAGGCACACACTAAAGAAAAGACTAGGGAGGCTATGGGAAATGCTAAGGCAGATGCTGCTGCTAAACAGGCAGCCCTTATGCCCAGGGTGCAGGTCTGCCATGTGACACAGGGTGAAAACCCTGTAGAGCCTATAACTCTTGACATACTGCAAAAGTTCCAGGAACAAGTCTCCTCAATAGACAAAAAGCCTGGGAAAAGGAAGGTGCTACATGTCAGGGAGGGCTCTGGAGAACAGATAATAAGTATTGTCTGCCCAGAAGACTATACCCTATGATGACTCAATTGGCACATGGGCTGGTCCACAATTCTAAAGAAGCTATGACCAATATTGTCTTAGGACATTGGATAGCACAGGATTCAATGCAGCTGCTACGGCATATGCAGCAGCCTGTGTGATATGCGAAAAATACAATCCAGGTCAGGTAGTGAAAACACCACAGAACACACCAAAGCCATTGTACCCATTTCAGAGATTGCAGATTGACTATATACAGCTACCTAGGGTAGGAACATATGAGTATGTCCTTGTGTGTACAGATCTATTCTCAAATTGGCCAGAGGCCTGGGCAGTGGCTAAGGCAACAGCTAAAAACACTGCCAAGAAACTGATAAGTGAGGTAATTTGCAGGTATGGAATACCTGAAACAATAGAATCAGACCGAGGATCGCATTTTACGGGGGAAGTAATGCAAAATATAATGAAGGATATGGGGATACAGCAAGCCTTTCATACCCCGTATAGGCCGCAGGCAAGTGGAAAAGTGGAAAGATTGAAAGGCACATTAAAGTTAAAAATTCAGAAGATGATTGCAGAAACAGGAAAAACCTGGTTAAATTGTCTACCTTTAGCTCTATATTCAGTTAGAACAACACCAGGAAAGAAGCATAAGTTGTCCCCTTATGAAATATTGTTTGGGGGAGCCCCGAAGACAGGGTGTTATTTTCCTCAGCAATTGCAACATAATCATGCAGATCTAACTGATTATTTAATACAGCTTACAAAGATAATTGACTAATGTGCACTCAAGTTTTCTCCTCCATTCCAGATCCAAATAACGATACAGGAACACATGCCTTGCAACCAGGAGATTGGGTCTACCTAAAAAGGCACATGAGGAAAACTTTGGAACCCAGATTTGATGGTCCATATCAAGTGGTCTTGACTACTCCCACTTCTGTTAAGTTAGGAGGACGAGACACCTGGGTCCACGCATCTCACTGCAAAAAGCTGACAGTGAAAATTGAAGCACCATGAATCCTTTTTGTGTGATAATGTGCATAGCCCTAGTAACAGTACAGATAATGTATATACAGATGTATACGCCAGGAAATAAAGTTAAGAAGGTAGACTTAACCAAATGTGCAGGTATGATATGGAATAAATCAAGTAATCACGAAGAATGTGTGATGGTAGATGTAGGAACAGGAAGTAGTAGAAGAATGATTCCATATCCCTGTTGTAAGTTAAACTTTACATTTACTGGTGGCCATGGGTTTGTAGAAACAGCAGGGAGGAATGAACCCCATCATTTTTGGGCACCAGGGGAAAATGATACTATGACCATAACTAATAGTACTCCCATCATATGCTGCACTGAACCATTTATCAAATTAAAAGGGTATAACCCAAGCCTGGATAGAAGCCCTCAAGTGTGTAAATGGCTCCAATAATAATACAGTACCTATAGGAAGGGCGTGGAAGGGAATAGGGGATTTGATGATGATGTGTTCCAACAGTACTGAGATACCAGGGGAGTATGTACTCATGAAAAGACTATACATATTAGACCCCAAGCCAAGAGTCATAAATGATACTCTAATCTAGGTGCCCTCTACTTGCAGAAATATAGGTACTAGGAAATATGTTACCCAGCACACTTTCAACATCACATTCCCTCTTGATCCCATGTGCCAAAATAGGAAAAAAAGGGAGTGGTATGATACATTATTGGGGGCAACAGGTACTGGAATGGGGGTACTTAACAGTATAGACATAGAAACATTGAGTAATAAGATGAGTGCAGCAGGAGAAGATATAAACAAGGTAATCACCATGCAGGCACAGTGGATGCCTACAGTTTTCACGCCTTTGCAGAAACTAATTATGGGACAAAGAATATTTACAGATATTTAATGCAACATTTTTCAATTCCTTAGGAATAGATGTAAATATCTCCTTGATGTTTAACTGGACTGAATGCTCAATTAAGACACTGTATCAGAAAATACAAAAGAGTAACGCTCAAACTCAATTAAGGACTAACAATGAACTGGTATATAGAAATATGTTTAATGTAGCTACGCAGCTATGGATTCAAACTGATGGAATGGGTGTAAAGTGTACAGAAAACTGGTGCATAGGAAGTTTTCAGACATACAGTATACTGAGGACTGAGATAATGTGTAAATTCCTCATATTGCCTGTCCCACTCTATGCCCAGGTCGGTGGAACACAACTATGGACCCCGCAGATAAGACGGGAGTATATAGATGATAACAACAACACACATAACTTAGGATTGAGTTCAAATACAGACAATGGAATAGTGTGCTCTCAAAACACTCAAGTTTATGAACCTTGTAAGCTAGAACATCCAACTAGTGTCTGTAATTGGGAGCTCCATGACAGGAGAAATGATATGTTTATAGAAGTAGCACCACAAATAGTGTGCTTAGTAACCCATGATAAACAAACTATAGAAATGTATAACTTGACTAACCCATTTTCAGGATGTATCCAAAATGTTACTCATCTAATATGGAGGAATGAGACTTGTATATTCTATAAAGATAGGGGAGACAATATATATCAGCAATTTATCCCAATTAAACTACCCTCCTATAACTTGACTATTAATCTTCAGGGGATAATCAATGCTATAAACAACACCCAGCGCCTGGCAGAACATTTGGCACAGGTAAACTATTCAGCTAATCATGCACAAATGCAGACAGTAATAGAAGCACGGGAATTAAAATATGTAGCTCGTCAATTAAAAGATAATCTGCAACACCATTGGTGGGATGTGTTCATAGGTAATTCCCCCACTGCAACAGGTATTTTTAAGGTAATGCTCCATCCAATACTGGTAATAATAATGGTTTTGATCCTGTTGATTGTTCGGAATTGTTATTTGTCCTGTAAGTTTAGGAAAATGGTAAATCAGGCCATGACTCTGGTACCAACATATTTTAATCAAACTCAAAAAGTATGTACCTCATGTAAACGGAAGAACCCCTATCAAGCAAAAATAACATGTGTATACTGCAGTGAAATACTGCTAGGGAAAGAATAAATGATGCAAGGATACTTTCTCTTGTGAATGATCAATTCTCTATCCCCATGGAGACTTTAAGTCAAAGTCGGGATAAATGTAGCTTGAGACCAGGTAGCCCTGTATCATGACATGATAGGAAGGGTCAGGAAACACATGTATATTTGTTTAATGTAATAAAAAGAGGGGATTGTGAGAGTATAAAATAATTGATAGTTATTAAGATGTACAAATATATGTGAAATGCCTTAAAAACTATACAGGACTACGCTTTGAAGAAAAAAACAGATGCTTCCTATGGAACAGACAGCAGCAGGATGCCAGACTGAAGGAAGCAGCTGGCAGGAAAAGCATGTAATGCTGAACAGAGGATGTGGCTTTATATGTATATTTGCTGAGCTAAAGAGATTTCCTTATATGTCATTGTCGTTAACCAGTTAATGCTGGTCACTATGTATAAATAAAAGGTCAGCTTGCATAGACCCACAGAGCTGATTTTGAAACTGCAACACCTTGTTTGTGTTTCATTTCTCCACTTTGCTGTCGACGGCAAAATACCACATAGGAAATCAGGTTATCAGAGATTAATAGTAGGGGCACCAAGCCTCGGTACCCTGACAGGGTTAAGTGGACATAATAAGTTGTGGGACAAATAAGTAGAGGGGTAGTATCTAACCTAGTGTTCCGCTGTTAGTTTTCTCTCTGGATGGTCTGGTGACTGATATGACTCCAGGAGAGCCTACCAACAAATTTTACTGTGAGGCTGGAGTGCGATGGTCTTCTATGTGGTGACTTGCAGTATACAGCGGTTGAGAGGGATCAAAGACTCCTTTATGGTGTCCCACACCTGACTTAGAAACCCAACAAGAGGTGGGTACGGCTGAGACCACCAGTGTTTGCGGGACTCCTACTACAGCAGTTCAGAAAGCATGTAGGGAGACTAAACAGTGGGGGGGGTCAGAAACACCAGGCACTCACCCGGATACAGCATAGGGCAAACGGGCCCCTAGATCAGAGGAGGCCAGTGGGCTTGTAGCACAGAAAAAATGACAGGCTGTTGCAGCAGGCAAACGGGTCACCACAAGGGGGAAGTGCGTCCGTCGCTTCTCACTCCTCTCTGGGTTCCTCCTCCTTCCCAGCAGGCACCTCTTCCTGTTGAGTTCCGGAAGTGAAGGGGACAATGGTGGCCGCGACTTCCGGATCAGCGTGGCCAGGACCCCGAGTGGGGATTCGTCGCCAGGCACTTCACAGGACGTGAGCCGGGAAGCCCTCAGGAGCAGCACTCCAGACCGACAGCGTCGCCGGAGCCGGGCTGAAGCCGCGGGGCGGCCGGGGGCAGCTCCGGACAGGCGGGAGTTCTCCGGGTTGACAAGACGACGCGCTGGCAGAGCGGCAGACGCTGAGCTGGGCGGGGGACAGCACCCCCTGGGCTGCAGGAGAGAGAGCCTCCGAAGCGGGAGCCCGCCCGGGCAGCAGGGACCAACGAAGGCAGCGGGGATCGCCACACGGCAGCCGACAGGGCCGAAGCAGGTGAGAGTGTTACCTCCGGTCGAGGAGCGTTTTCTAGAGGCTCACCGGGGAGACAAAAACGGGTCTTGGAGGGTAAATTTGAACCGTTATTGGGAGATGTCACGGGAGCTCCACAAGAACGTGTCCTCTCACTTTGGCGTCCAAGCCACGCCCCTAAGGTTAGCTTTTTTAAAGCCCCATTAGCAATGTAAATGCTAATGCAAATTAATTTACCAATTGTTACATCCCAATCCAGATATGAACATTTGAGTTCACATCCATAATACTTGTACCCCTGAATTTGAAGTCCAAAAAATACACTATATAACAGGTGTGTGTAAGCTTACAACCTGTGTTTTCACACACATTTGACTTGGCTTCAAAGTGAGTATATGTGTGTTGCCGCAAAGGAACATTGTATGACTGCACCAATACACAATATAGTTGATGTGTAACATATGACAAATAGCATATGATGCCGCACAACAGTGCTGTCCAAAAGGGAATGACAAAAAAAATGTGGAGACCAACTCCAACAGATGCTGAAGTAGCATCTGACGCAAAGACCTTGGCCTTTAATATGTGGACTTGTGTAGCATTTGTCTGTGGCCACGATTGAAAACATAGGTGCATTTCACTTGCAAGTGTTTTAGGGCCAGTTGGCTCCAACCGGTCCTAGCCTAGGAAGTGTGGCAGTCAATGCCATCAACATATATGAAACACAGAGGTGTTTTGCTAATCTCTATAAGTGCACAGACCCTGTTGAACATTCTAAAATGTGCCACAACCAAAGAGACTATACCAAAAGCACAAATATCTCTAATGTTAAAGGTAAAAACCACGACATATAGTGTAATTTCAGGGGAAGGGCAGCATGTGGCTAAGGGTCAAAAAACCAAACATGCCATCAATATATTGGACAAGTAGACATGTGCCTTAACGTGCCCCAAAGAACTATGTATGGATTCTTGTGTATAACAATAGAAAGAACAGCAGGGTAGTAGTCAGCAGATACTTGATTGGGACTGTTATAGAGACAAAGTGACAAAGCCACGGAGCGAAACTCGCGTTGGCGTTTAACTCTCACTCATCCTCTAGCTTTCTAGCACCTACCAAGAATCGCTCCCCAGTTTTATTTGAGGCAGGGCATATTCACATAATCCCGCGATTCTTGTAGATTAGTCTTATCGGTCCTTGGTGCCTTTGCTACGGGGTCTTACAATCCTTTGTTTATTACGTATTGAAACTTTGATCTAGACTCTACGGCTGTCAAATAGGGACATACTAAATTCATGTCCCCATTTATCAATGGGACCTTATAAAGTGTATTATGCTGCATTCTATTGACCTAATTTGAGAATATTACGATATTAGCATCTTTGCAGTATATCCTTCTAGCGGATCAAATGCATGAACCATCAAGCATTTGTGGACTTTCCTTAATTGATATTAATTGATGTCTGCCTCATACCACTTAGGATGGCTATGTAATACACCAACCTAATATTTTGCAGATGCAATTTGTGTCTATTTAGGATGGCTATACAATACACCACCTAATACTTTATAGACGCAACTCTATAGCGCTGAATTAGCGTATATCTATATAATTAGGAGGATTTAAGTGGGACTTTGCAAAATACTTTTTTGCATTTTAACCACATATCACGAGTTTTTATCTTTTTCTTTTATTTCGCTCAATACTTTTCTTTTTAATTAATCTCAATAAAGGTTACTTTTTATCAAGCACTCTTGGAGTGCCTCAACTTACACTGTCTTCTCCAATCTCTTTCTTCCCTGTTTGAATGTATATCATACTTGATTGGGACTGTTTGACACTATTGCATGGTCAGATTTATTGTTAACAAACATGAATCTATGGTTGCAGCAGAAAACATAGCAAATAAGACAGTGGCCTGTGTGCAAAAGTTACTTGCATCAAGAGTGGACAATCTGGGTAAAGTCAAGAAACATAAGATTGTAAGCTTTCGAGCAAGGTTCTCTTACCTCTCTGTCTGTATGTATTACCCAGTATTGTCTTATCAATGTTTGTTCCTAATTGTAAAGCGCTACGGAATTTGCTGGCGCTATATAAATAAATGTTGATGATGGTAAGCAGCCTAGGAGCATTGGAGAAATACTTCAATGCGAACCTGCAGAACTCCAAAAGGCACACCAGCTTGGCCTGTTGAATGTAAAACAAACAATTACTTCAGCAAAATTAGATCTCATATAACGTTAAATAATGTACTTAGTAAATGCCTTGGTGCACATGAAGGTGTCCCCTGTAATGTAATCAGGAAAGTGTCTTGTAAGGTTCAACACATTGCTCTCTGTAATCATGCCTTGTGAATGTTCCATATACCTTTATTTAGCTGTGTGTTTGGCATCATTTGTGCCTTGAAAGTCCCCACTTAAAATAAATTGACAAAATGTGCAAATTGCCTATTGTCCACAAGCCAGTGCACCAAATGAACCTCACAAATGTACCGTTTTTGTGACACTAAAATTTCATGCAGCACCAACACATTACTCTTAAGAGTTATTCAAAACAATATAGATACTTTCATTCATCCACTGCATTCCCCATGGGCACATCCTCCCCAAACGTTGTGACATCTGCTGTTCCATATTAAACTAACATTTGAACACAAATAAATTCTTGCAAAACCTCAAGAGAGTGTGATATTGGAAGCAGGGCCGCCATCAGGGGGGTACAGGTTGTACTGTTGTACCGGGCCCGGGCTCACCAGGGGGCCCAGCCGAGCCCGGTACAACAGCCAGCGCAACACCAACTTAACTTACCTGTCTTGCTTCTCTGCTCTCATGTTTTCAGCGTGACAGCCAGGCACCAGAATACGATCGCAGGGGTGGAGGAATCATTCCCCTGCGATCATGTGACAGCCAGGCAGCTTCCAATCATGATCGCAGGGGAATCATTGCTCCGCCCCTGCGATCATGTAATCCTCCCTGTCATTGATGGTGTGGACGTCACACCACTGTTCCCGCCGCCACAGAGGAAGAAGAGGAAGCATCAGAAGGAAAAGGAAAAGAAGGAGAAGGAAAAGAAGGAAAAGAAGGAAAAGAAAAGAAGGAGAAGAAGGAGAAGAAGGAGAAGAAGGAGAAGAAGGAGAAGAAGGAGAAGAAGGAGAAGAAGGAGAAGAAGGAGCAACATTTCTAACTAAGTAACTTTTAAAGATTTTATTTTTCAGGTTTTTCTGTTTGTTTCAAGGGGCTGCATTACTAAAAATGAAAAATATAATTAATCTGCTTCCAGATTTTATTGATTAAATATATTTTATTGAATTCTACATTTTAATTTATATACTGGGACGTACTAAAAGGAATGCCAATAGACTTCTATGATAGCAAATTGAATTTTTATGCATATTTTAGAAAATCTTATACTTCTTAAATATGTCTTCCACACACTTATTGCTAAGGTACTTGGTCATGTTTTACATGTGGAATGACATGGAATGACAGACGATTACTGTGGAATGACAGCTGTTTTATACGTCATGTCAATGCAGAAATATCAGTAAAAACTTGCATTTCTCCCCCCAAAAAAACCCCAATTTCTCCCATATCCCCTAATCCACTGAAACCAGCTCCTCCGCTCCATCAGAACTTCCCCCAACTTGTCCAGCTTCAAATGGGCCCTAAAAACCCACCTCTTCCTTAAAGCCCTTCACCCCCCACCCAGTGACCTCCTTCCAGTCTCCCCCTACCCCCCTCCCTCTCCTGTCCCCCTCCTTCTTCCCACCTTTTCATTCTCCTCTCCCCCCCTCTCCGTCTCTGCCTCTGCTCTCCCCATTCCCTCCTCCTACCATTGTGTCTCTGTCCGTCCTACCCTCCCCTTAGATTGTACGCTCCTCCGAGCAGGGCTTCCTCTCCTTCTGTTCACCACCTTAACTCTGATCTCCAGCTCCTTGTCTCCTCTGTGAGGTCCTCCGGCCCCTGTCTCTACCCCACTGGGGGCTCTCACCTCTAATCTAGCTGTTCATTGAGCTTCTGAGTTACTGTGCTTTCTGTTAACTGTACTGTGCTGTCTCACCCTGTATCGCGTTTCTGTCTGTCCCTGTACGGCGCTACGGATACCTAGTGGCGCCCTATAAATAAAAATTAATAATAATAATAATAATAACACACACTAATCCCTTTGCATATGCGCTCCCCCACACCTGTACCCCACCACACAAGACTCGTAACGTGGAATGACGGAAGATTAATGTAGAATTATTTATAATTATTTCAACATTGCTCTGATTTTTATTTATGAATTTCATTTTTATTAATGCAGACCCTGTTATTATTGTTGACTAATATCTTTTTTTTTATTGAAAACGTAATAGGTGTATGGTTTACCATTCAGGTTTGGTAACCTGTTTACAATTGGACGTATATATATATATATTTTTATACATATTTACATTTGTGTGTAGGTATATGGGATTATTTGTAGAGAGAGATATGCATACTTCTGTTGCAGTGTATTCATATGTACATTAGGTTTAGCCTGACTTGCCCTCCTATTTCCCTTTCAGGTTATTTATACATCTCAAGGGTCAATGAACAGCTAACTATACTATCTAATTTATATTAATAGTGAGGGATACCCTAGGTTAGTTCTGCTCTTGCACAAATAGGGAGCAGAGCGCAAACCTATATTTTTATTAACAACAATTACTGTTATCTTTAATTACCACCTGTATTATTCTTCTGAAACTGGAAATAATTATAGCTAAATACAACTTCATTTTTTTTGTTTCTTAGCCGTGAGTAAATGCTTTGAGTATTGTGTTGCAGTAGAATGTTGGATATGTATCTGGTGCTGATGTTAAGGTGACGTGACATAAAACGCCTTTCGGCAGTGGTTGGTCAGACAGCAGCAGGAGCAGCATGATGAGTATATATTAGTCTGCATTACTTTAATATGTAATAACCGATTAATGTTAATTTAGGACATGTTACTTGTTACTGGGCTTAACAGTTACTGCTGGAATGGACATTGTTATAGCAGGACATTACTATATAACTGTTTGCATATTATTGGTGGTTATTAGTGGGGACCATTGTTACAGCTGGCCTATTACTCAGAATTTTAAAATCCACACTGATTGCACTTTGCACGGTGGCTTAGTTAATGGCACTTCTGCCTCACAGCACTGGGGTTATGAGTTTGATTCCTGACCACAGCCTTATCTGTCTGAAGTTTGTATGTTCTCCCTGTGTTTACGCCGGTTTCCTCCCACACTCCAAAAACATGCTGGTCGGTAAATTGACTGCTATCAAAATTGACCCTAGTCTCTGTCTGTATGTGTATGATAGGGAATTTAGACTGTAAGCTAAAATGGGGCAGGGACTGATGTGAATGAGTTCTCTGTACAGCGCTGCGGAGTTAGTGGCGCTAGATCAATAAATTATAATGCTATTGTTTTATTAGTTGAATACACATTGTTGCACTGCTGTAAGTGGAGAAAGTGATTCCACCCCCTAGTTTACAGTAGCAATTTAATAGCGAAATCCTGAAACCATTTAATATCGTATAAAAGTGGTATAAAAATCTGTTTTTTGTTTATTCCTGATCACCCAGATGTAGTTAAAATATGAAAATCTGAAAGGTTTAACTACATTTGACGTTCTATATTTTAAAACATAATGGAGATCATTGACAAAGCGTACTGAGGGCGCACCGCAAAACATCCTACTTTTTGCACCGGTGTGCCCCAGACGTCTGCGTGGCGCACACTAATGTTCCCACCGCCACTGTAGGAAGAAAGAGCAGAGGCTGCAAGTAAGTAAATTTATTTGCTTGCTAATATATGTATTTGAACCTATGTCATTCTTTTTCTGGCCAGAAATTTTCCTGTATAAGACAGATAGAGGCTACAGCAATCAACATCTTTGTAAGTAAATTTTGGTATCATCTTCTATTGTTTATCTTCCAAACACATATTACTTTCGTTTATATGTAGCATTTTATGTACAATACTCAGCATCGGAAAAGGTGACTATGAAACTGAGTCATTAGCTTCTGTGGATAATAATTTCCTCCTTAATTTCATTCAGTGAGACAAATACGTCATCAAGTGGTTTTCAGTGACTTTGCAAAGGCATGCTTAGGTAAGGAGTTTTCTCTGTGGGGTACAATTCCACTTTTAGTATTCCCTGTAGGGCAAGCTCCAAATGTTTTGTGTGACCTAGATGTGAGAACGAAGAAGATAATTAAACTGGTACAGAAACAGCCATTATATATATATCTCTTAAAATGGTGCAGTATTTTTATGTTAATTGATTCACAATCTACATTACTCATTTTTATTGCTATATTTGGCTGATTTACATGGAGATGTGCTATTCACCATATGTGGAGTACAGGGGTACTAGCGTACGGTGCCCGGGCTCAATATGTGGGCCGTGGCGCGGACTCACTAGGGCACCTGCTTGTCCAGCGCTGCTGTGTCACCCTCGGCGTCGCCATTGCTGCTGTGAGCCTTGCAGTGGAAGGCAGAAGCTCCCAAAGGATTGGAGACTTGAACAATGGAAATTTCCTTGGTACACTGGAGCTGGTATCACATTACGATCCTCTTCTAAGAGAGCACTTAGAAAATGTGAAGCACAGTCAGCAAGAAGGGACAAAAATGCAAGAACCTTATTTAACGTGGGCCACCCAAAACGAATTTATAAATCTATGTGGAAAACGTGTACTGGACACCATACTATCAGAAAGGGAAAAGGCAATCTATTTTTCTGTGATATGTGATGCCACTCCAGATGTTTCACATACAGAACAGAATGTGATTGTTCTACGGTATTTCCTTAGAGATTCAGTGACAGAATGTTGGATCATTCAAGAGAGGTTTATTGAATATTTTGACTTTTTCAACAAAGCTGGAGAAGAGGTTGCTGAAAAGTTGTTGTCAAGATTAAATGAACATGGCCTTGATGTTAAGGACTGCAGAGGTCAAGGCTATGACAATGAAGCCAATATGTCTGGTAAAATTAAAGGAGTAAGAGCTTGTATAAAGGAGAAGTATCTAACAGCTACATTTTGTCCTTGTGCTGCCCATTCCTTGAATCTTGTGGGAGTGCATGCAGCATCGTGATGTTCTGATGTCATGACATTTTTTGGTTGTGTAAATTGTTTATATGTCCTTTTCAGTTCAAGTCCGGAGAGATGGCATATTTTGAAAGAAGAAATAGGAGGTTCCTTGGCTTAAGTGATACTAGGTGGAGTGCAAGAGTGAAAGCTGTTCGCCCAATAACTCAGAAATTACCAGGTATCATTGAGGCATTGAAGAAAATAATTTTCTCCAGAAAACTTTCAAGTGAGGCCCATTCAGAGGCAGAAGGACTAAGATTAATTCTTGAGTTTCAAATCCATACTTTTAACATTTTGGATAAAGATCTTACAAAGTTTTGAAGAGAGGAATAAGATTCTTCAATCAAGATCTATTTCCATGGAAATTGGAGCAGCAAACATTAAGGATCTTTCTGTAGAAATGCAAGCCCTTCGGGAAAAGTTGTCTGTTATACTTTCTGAGGCAAATCTCATTGCTGATAGTATGGAAATTACTAAAGACCTGAACCCACGTTACCGAAAGATTCAGAAGAGGCACAGCAGAGAAGACCTGTGTCAGGAAGTAGATGCTGGAACATCATTCAAGATAAATGTGTTTCTTGTGGCACTTGATTCCATCATTAGGGAGTTGAACCAGCGTTTCAAATCGATGCAAAATATTTGCAATTTGTTTGCTCCAATTTTAAAAATTGAAGACTCTGCCAGAAGAAAAATTGGTGACATCCACTGAAGCTCTGGTCTCCAAATATCCAGAAGATCTTACACCATCTTTATTCAGTGAACTTCAACACCTTCGAAAAGTCTATGATGCTACATTTCAGAGCCCTTTGGGTCCACTTGACTTGCTGAATAACATATACAGCCTACAACTTCAGGGGATATTTGGAGAAGTTTGCTTTGCTATCAGAATTTTCACCACCCTTCCACTTTCTGTGGCTGAAGGAGAGCGAGCATTTAGCAAACTGGCCTTAATTAAAAACTATCTGCATTCGACAATGAGTGAACAACGTTTGAACAGCCTTGCAACTTCTCTCCATTGAACGCGAACTTGCACAGAAATTGAATTTTAAAGACCTAATACAAGATTTTGCATCCAGCAAAGTGAGAAGGTGGTGAACTAATGTGTAGGAGAGAAAAGAAAAAGAATGATCATAAAGGGCACTAATGGATGATTATGTATATTATTCTTTATTTCTGTTAAATATATCTTTATTCAATAAATTCTTTATAAAATCTTTCTAGTAGCGAATATAATCTGTAGAAGAACCTTAAACTTTTTAATGGAAGTTGGGGGAGGTACTTAATCGTCGAAGGGGGGGGGAATAAACGGGGACAGGTTTTTTTTTGGGTGGTGGGGTGGGGATGGGTTCATCGGGAGGGGGGGGGGGGGGGCCCTGCCTGCGTCATTCGTACTGGGCCCCATGATTTCTGATGGCGGCCCTGATTGGAAGTGAGATTTTTCCACAGGTGCCTATAGTACAGGAGCAGTTACATAGGTAGCAAGTGACCCACAAGAGACCTGTGTGTAGATGGACAATGGAGTGAAGGATGTGTAGATTGTTAATCATTGATCAACGCAGCAGATAGTTACAATTGAATGAGTATCTCAAAAACATTACAATTATTATGTCTAACAAGCATCTGAAACATAAATACAACTAATATAACAACTCCTTTGTAAACAGAAATTTTCCAAACACATGCATGTTGGTTTCCTCACATTGCTAAGAAGTGTTGCAAGGCAGCTCATGCAGAAACCCATAATGCCCATCTTCTTTCTGTTTCAAATATCACTTAAAAAGCAAACAACCTTGGGCCAATTTAAAGTTCCAAAGTATTTGCCTGTGTTTTGTACACACCTGTACTTTCAAGCATTAAAAACTACAATATGTTATCTTAAGTGGAACACAAGTCAACAAATGACATAAAAGGACCATAACTATATACTTACAAGCTGGAAAAGGCTAAACGTGTTCTTCCTTCTGGATGAAATAGACATTTGCAATCCACCTTGATTAAAGATTAATTTCAGCTTTGCCAGACATGTCCCAGCTAAGGCCTGTTAGTACATAAAGTAAAGCCTTTAGTTAGGCCAAAATCACTCAAAACACAGCCTTTCTAGCAGCATTTCTATTTAGCAGAAATCAAAGGTACACTTTTGAATCCCTCCCAAGTATCTGGTCCAAACATTTATATTTGTTTTTAAAAATGAAAAAGGGTTTTACATTAATCACAATACAATAGTTTGTGTGAACTGACAGATATTACCCCAAGTGAGACAAACCATATTAGATTTTTTTTTTTTACCTTGCAAAGCAATGTTGATTGCGAGTTGTCCTGACTCCCAAAATTCCAGAGGCCTGGGGATCTGTTGAATAAACATGCACCATGGCAATTTAACAAAACCAAATAGATTTAAAAATAGGTATAAGATTGAAAATCTTCACAACACCACACCCAAAAAAGAGGGGTTAACATTAAATAGACAAATAACACTCTTTAAAATGCACATCACAACTGAAAAAATATATGCATGTATTGTGTAACAAGAAAACATCTCACAAACATTTAAAGTACCTATAACACATTAACTTGAACTATAACTCAATACAAATAAAAGGCCACTAATGAAATCATCAGCAGCTAAACACACGAACTTTAGCAATCTAATCAACTTCAAGTCTGCATGAGGATGTATTTTATAGTGGTTTGTAATGAGCTAAGTATATGCAGGTGTATAGGCCAGGTATCAGCTGACGAGATCTGATGCTGGGTCTATGCAACGGTGGTTATGAGTAGAGATGGTCACTGACCCCCGTGTTTTGGTTTTGGATTCGGTTTTGGATCTGGATTACCGTCGTGTTTTGGTTTTGGTTTTGGTTTTGCAAAACCGCCATTGCGTGTTTTGGTTTTGGTTTTGTTTGGTTTTGTTTTGCTATTTTTTGGGAAAATCCATGTTTTTGGGCCTAAATTAACCCAATTTAGTGCTCCAACTGTTTTAGAGACAAGTAATCTAATTGTTGAGGTAATAAATCATCCAAAAAAACAGTTTAATTCTTCGTTGGTAGGCCTATTCTACACACAAAACAGATTGTCTTCCTCTCCATCTATGCATATTGGCAATGCAGCCATCGTCTTGAATGTATATTACACCCTACACTTATAGTTAAATATGTAAAGAAATGGAAAAAGCCAGTTTGGTTTCTGTCTCTCAAGGCCCCCCTCCACTTGTATAAAATACCAAAAAATTCAGCCATTATAGACTGTACAATATTAATTGACATGGAGAAAGCCAGTTTGGTTTCTGTCTCTCTAGGCCCCCCTCCACTTGTATAAAATACCAAAAAATTCAGCCATTATAGACTGTACAATATTAATTGACATGGAGAAAGCCAGTTTGGTTTCTGTCTCTCAAGGCCCCCCTCCACTTGTATAAAATACTAAAAAATTCAGCCATTATAGACTGTACAATATTAATTGACATGGAGAAAGACAGTTTGGGGTCACTCTGTCTCTCTAGGCCCCCCTCCACTTGTATAAAATACCAAACAATTCAGCCATTATAGACTGTACAATATTAATTGACATGGAGAAAGCCAGTTTGGTTTCTGTCTCTCTAGGCCCCCCTCCACTTGTATAAAATACCAAAAAATTCAGCCATTATAGACTGTACAATATTAATTGACATGGAGAAAGACAGTTTGGGGTCACTCTGTCTCTCTAGGCCCCCCTCCACTTGTATAAAATACTAAAAAATTCAGCCATTATAGACTGTACAATATTATGAAAAATGGACAAAGCCAGTTTAGGGTCACTCTGTCTATGACACCCTACCCTTAAGGATAAATTGCCCTAACAGCAGCCTTTCAAGATGGTATGTGATATGGAAATGCCACAAGTCCCTTTCCTCTTTGGGGGTAGATTGCACCCTACACTTACACAGAAAGTTTTAAAAAGATGTTATCGGCATCATCTTCAGCTTCATCCTCACCCTCATCAGTGTGTACGTCATCATCACAGACTATCAATTCATCGCCGCTTGAATCCGCCATTAGAGAACAGTCAGTGCTTGGATGTCTTGGATGGTGAAGGCCTTCCTCGTGGAAGATGTAGTTCATTTTTATAAACATCATTTTCTCCACATTTTTGGGAAGTAACCTTCTACGGCGATCACTGACTAAGTTCCCTGCTGTGCTGAACACTCGTTCAGAGTACACACTGGAGGGTGGGCAGCTTAGGTATTGCAAAGCAAGTTTGTACATGGGTTTCCAAATGGCCTGCTTTTCTTCCCAGTAAGGAAAGGGACTGTCTGACATTTCCATATCAACTACCTCTTGAAAGTAATCCTCCACCATCCTTTGCATGTTTATACTCATATTGGATGGACTTATGGGCAAAGTGACACTTTTTTTTGAAAAATCCTTCAAACCAGCCCAGATGTTAAATTGTTCTCGTCTGCCCCCTGTGTCTTCCCTGCTTCTTTTTTGGAAATTTAATTTTTTACGAGCAACAGCTTGAGAAAGTGAAGGAGGACACGTCGTCAAGCCGAGGCCCAGTTCAGCGGCCAACTTGCTGAGCAATAGCTCCTTGCAAAAGTTCACATCTCGCTCATTTACAAGTAAAGACTCAATGTAGGTTTTAAACCTTGGATCAAGCACAGTGGCCAAAACGTACTGATCCGAGTTCAAGATCTTAATAACTCGAGGATCATTGTGAAGCGAATTAAGTACTTGATCGACAAGGCCAACATACTTTGCTGAATTGCTTGCTTTCAGCTCCTCCTTCATTTTCTCAAGCTGCTTTTCCAATAGTCTAATTAAAGGAATGACTTGGCTCAAACTAGCAGAGTCTGCACTGACCTCACATGTCACAACTTCAAATGGTTTCAGCACCTTGCACAGCACTGAAAGGATTCCCCACTGTGCAAGAGTGAAATACATCCCCCCTCCTTTCCCAATGTCATGACTTGTGCAATATGCTTGGATGGCTTTGCGCTGTTCCTCCATCCTCTGAAGCATGTACAGGGTGGAATTCCACCGAGTTACCACCTCTTGCTTAAGTTGGTGGCAGGGCAAGTTAAACTGCTCTTGGAGCTGCTGTAATCTCCTACATGCTGTGGCTGAATGCCTGAAATGGCCTGAAATTTTACGGGCCACCGAAAGCATCTCCTGCACCTCACGGTTATTTCGTAGGAAGCTCTGCACCACCAAGTTGATGGTGTGAGCAAAACAGGGAATATGTTGGAAATCACCCAGCTGTAATGCTCGCACTATATTGTTGGCGTTATCTGAAATGACATACCCTGGGGAGAGTCCGAGTGGTATAAGCCATGCATCAATCACATCTCTCAGTTTGCGTAACAAATTGTCAGCCGTATGCCTGTTAGTGAAGCCGGTGATACAAAGAGTGGCCTGCCTGTGACAAATGTTACGTAGTGGTGTACATGCTGCTGCTGTTCCTGCTGGTGAAGGTGAATGACCAACCCAGTGGGCTGTCACAGTCATATAGTCTTTGGTTTGGCCACTTCCACTTGTCCACATATCTGTGGTTAAGTGAACAGTGGGCAGAATGGCATTTTTCAGCGCAATCTCTACATTTTTACACACTTTTTGGTATAGTTGTGGAATAGCTTTACGGGAGAAATGGTGTCGCGATGGAATTCTGTAACGCGGACACAAAACCTCAATTAACTGTGAAAAACCAGCTGCGTTTATTGTGGAGATTGGACGCAGATCTAACACTAACATTGCAGCCATGGCGTCTGTGATTCGCTTGGCGACTGGGTGACTGCTGTCATATTTGCTTCCCCTCGCAAATGATTGTTTCACAGTTAATTGCTGAAATGTAGGACTGCTCATTTTATTCACCTGCCTCTGGGATGACGATTCACCCCCAGCAGCAGCAACAGCAGCAGCAGGACTAACGCTTTCTTCAGAGGAATCAATAATAGTGCCGGAGTCATCCAGCCTTAAGTGGGATGCCGGGCTAACTCCGAGCGCTACTGAGGATATTGATGAGGATGGTGTGGTGGGTGTATTTTGTAGCCGTCGGTATGTCGGTGAGCGGAGGGTCTTAGCTGATGAGGGAGTGCTTGTATTTTTTTGGGAAGAACTTTCAGCTTTTCCCAACACTTTGCCATGAACTCTCGTTAAATGGCGTAACATAGACGAGGTTCCAAGATGGTTAAGGTCCCTCCCTCGACTGACTGTGGCTTCACATACACTACAAATGGCTATACAATTGTTGTCTGGATTTGGGTAGAAATAATTCCACACATAAGAAGTGGATTTTTTTGTTTTATGCCCAGGCATGACAATGGCCTTTTTCTTGTCACGTGCCAGAACTGCTGCCACTGGTGCAGGACTTATACAAACAACCTCATCCTCATCAACATCCTCATTAGCGCCCTCGTCGCCTACACAAATCTCCCCCTCATCCTCTTCTAATTCCAAAGTGGCATCCTCAATTTGGGTATCACCGGCTACACTCGGGCTATTAAGGCACACATCAGCAGAATGCTCACGATTAGACATCCCACTGTTGGATGGACTCTCCACAGGGATTGTTGTCATTTGTGAATCAGAGCAAATATTCTCCTGTAATGCCTCACTGGTATCTTGCAGCTCAGCTTTGACGCGTAACAGTAGTTGTGCACCAATTGTAGCCTGGGTAACTTTTTGGGATCTGCCACTAATAGCCAAAGGTGAAGGCCTCATTCTCTCTTTGCCACTGCGTGTGTAGAATGGCATGCTTGCAATTTTTTTTTTATCGTCACTTAACTTTTGCTCAGTTACACTTCTTTTTCGCTTCAATACAGTAAATTTTTTTTTGGTTTTTGTTTTTTGCACTAATTTGAAAACACTCTGTTGTTTGACATCGCCTTGGCCAGATGACGTACTGGGAACACTAACATCAGGACTGGTGACAGAACCTGGTTGCTCATTTAGATCATATGTGGACTGCTTTGAATCCATTCTGAGCGCAAACCACTGGGGAGTGCTAAAAATTATTGAGTAGATACTGCTGACAGATATGACTTTTGACAGCCAGAAATATTAATGCACAATTAGGGAGGACACCCCAAAAACACTGAGGAGTGCTAAAAATTATTGAGTAGATACTGCTGACAGATATGACTTTTGACAGCCAGAAATATTAATGCACAATTATGGGGGACACCCCAAAAACACTGAGGTGTGCAACAAATTATTGAGTAGATACTGCTGACAGATATGACTTTTGACAGCCAGAAATATTAATGCACAATTAGGGAGGACACCCCAAAAACACTGAGGAGTGCTAAAAATTATTGAGTAGATACTGCTGACAGATATGACTTTTGACAGCCAGAAATATTAATGCACAATTATGGGGGACACCCCAAAAACACTGAGGTGTGCAACAAATTATTGAGTAGATACTGCTGACAGATATGACTTTTGACAGCCAGAAATATTAATGCACAATTAGGGAGGACACCCCAAAAACACTGAGGAGTGCTAAAAATTATTGAGTAGATACTGCTGACAGATATGACTTTTGACAGCCAGAAATATTAATGCACAATTAGGGAGGACACCCCAAAAACACTGAGGAGTGCTAAAAATTATTGAGTAGATACTGCTGACAGATATGACTTTTGACAGCCAGAAATATTAATGCACAATTATGGGGGACACCCCAAAAACACTGAGGTGTGCTACAAATTATTGAGTAGATACTGCTGACAGATATGACTTTTGACAGCCAGAAATATTAATGCACAATTAGGGAGGACACCCCAAAAACACTGAGGAGTGCTAAAAATTATTGAGTAGATACTGCTGACAGATATGACTTTTGACAGCCAGAAATATTAATGCACAATTATGGGGGACACCCCAAAAACACTGAGGTGTGCAACAAATTATTGAGTAGATACTGCTGACAGATATGACTTTTGACAGCCAGAAATATTAATGCACAATTAGGGAGGACACCCCAAAAACACTGAGGAGTGCTAAAAATTATTGAGTAGATACTGCTGACAGATATGACTTTTGACAGCCAGAAATATTAATGCACAATTATGGGGGACACCTCAAAAACACTGAGGTGTGCAACAAATTATTGAGTAGATACTGCTGACAGATATGACTTTTGACAGCCAGAAATATTAATGCACAATTAGGGAGGACACCCCAAAAACACTGAGGAGTGCTAAAAATTATTGAGTAGATACTGCTGACAGATATGACTTTTGACAGCCAGAAATATTAATGCACAATTAGGGAGGACACCCCAAAAACACTGAGGAGTGCTAAAAATTATTGAGTAGATACTGCTGACAGATATGACTTTTGACAGCCAGAAATATTAATGCACAATTATGGGGGACACCCCAAAAACACTGAGGTGTGCTACAAATTATTGAGTAGATACTGCTGACAGATATGACTTTTGACAGCCAGAAATATTAATGCACAATTAGGGAGGACACCCCAAAAACACTGAGGAGTGCTAAAAATTATTGAGTAGATACTGCTGACAGATATGACTTTTGACAGCCAGAAATATTAATGCACAATTATGGGGGACACCCCAAAAACACTGAGGTGTGCAACAAATTATTGAGTAGATACTGCTGACAGATATGACTTTTGACAGCCAGAAATATTAATGCACAATTAGGGAGGACACCCCAAAAACACTGAGGAGTGCTAAAAATTATTGAGTAGATACTGCTGACAGATATGACTTTTGACAGCCAGAAATATTAATGCACAATTATGGGGGACACCCCAAAAACACTGAGGTGTGCAACAAATTATTGAGTAGATACTGCTGACAGATATGACTTTTGACAGCCAGAAATATTAATGCACAATTAGGGAGGACACCCCAAAAACACTGAGGAGTGCTAAAAATTATTGAGTAGATACTGCTGACAGATATGACTTTTGACAGCCAGAAATATTAATGCACAATTAGGGAGGACACCCCAAAAACACTGAGGAGTGCTAAAAATTATTGAGTAGATACTGCTGACAGATATGACTTTTGACAGCCAGAAATATTAATGCACAATTAGGGAGGACACCCCAAAAACACTGAGGAGTGCTAAAAATTATTGAGTAGATACTGCTGACAGATATGACTTTTGACAGCCAGAAATATTAATGCACAATTAGGGAGGACACCCCAAAAACACTGAGGAGTGCTAAAAATTATTGAGTAGATACTGCTGACAGATATGACTTTTGACAGCCAGAAATATTAATGCACAATTATGGGGGACACCCCAAAAGCGCTGGGGAGTGCCAAATATGAAGAAAAAATAATAAACCTCTATCCTCCTCTCTGCACTAGCGATTTTGGTTAGAGCAATTGCAAGAACAATATGGTATTCTCTGTCCCTGCTCTAATTAGCCTATGACTACACCCTGCTCTCTCCCTCTGTCAAATGGCGATGGATTGCTGTCGAGGCGTGTATTTATAAAGTTGAAGTATCGCGAGAACCGAGTCCCGAGATCCGACGACGTCACAATGACGTTCGGCCTCGATTTGGATTCGGAATGGGCGGGAGAGTACCGAGCTGCTCAGCTCGGTACTCGGATACCCAAAGTTCGGGTGGGTTCGGTTCTCGGAGAACCGGACCCGCCCATCTCTAGTTATGAGTAACTCTGTTTCATTTTATACTGATTAAAACAAGCTTGTGTTTATTTCTTGTAGTAAAATTATCTGATATGCATTAGACTAGACACTGCTTTATTGATTTTGAAACCACCAAACATGATCCTTTCTGTCTGTTACTAAAAAGGTGTGTTCAATTAATTATGTTCAAAGACGTGTGTGTGTGTGTGTTTTTTTCAATCTGAAGTATAACTTAGTGGTTAAAGACATGAGCTGACAAGGTAATAAGTTTGAACGGGTTAACGTGTGTGTGTGTGTGTGTGTGTGTGTGTGTGTGTGTGTGTGTGTGTGTGTGTATATATATATATAGTAACAAAAGGAGGCATTTAGCTAGCAATATGCAGAGAAAGCAGGGAAGTAGAGTAATACATTGGCACAGTTATGTACCTAGGTGGAGATTAAACCAGGTAAAAACATATGTGTAGTTTAAAATTGGTTTACTTACAGGATTTTAAAGCTGCTTCCTCTCAGCAAACAGACAGGGTGGGTCTGATCATCTAAACAGAGCCAGGGATGGCGTTTCCTTTTAAAGAGAAGGTAGGTGTGTCACCTGTCCATCAAGCCAGGCCTGTGGGAGGAGTGTCAGGTATAAAACCCTGCTTGTTTCATTGTTCAGGGAGATCAACGCTGGGCTAGCTGGCTGATCTGGAAAGAGAGCTGGACTATGTATAGTAAGTGTTGAGGGTCTCCATAACTGCTGTGCAAGTATACGGTGTCAAAACATTATTACCATCCTGACAATAAAGAACCATAAAAAGGAAGATGTTGTACGCGTGTGCTTCTGCAGTAGCGGGCTCTTGCCACAATATATAAAAGTTAACCCGTGCATGATACTCATGCATTCTAGTCAAATCAAGCTACTTAAGGTGTTAAAAAGGTTCTTGTCATGCATTTGGGCCTAGCCCAGGCCTCCTCAGGGGAAGAGCGTTACTTCCCGACGCAAGCGCCCTTTTTTTAACGTGGCTTTGTCCACATGTCACCGCCTCATCATTTTTATCCATCACCTCATCCTTCATCTTCATTGCCACATCCTTCATCAAGCTACTTAAGGTGTTAAAAACTCCCCACTGTCACCCCCGGCAACCACCAACCACTCCCAACTGTCACTTCTCCTTCAAGAAATATATAGGTCAGTGTATAACTCTGCCCAGCAGGTGGCGCTGCAGCTTGGTTGTTTTTTTTTCCACACACGCCACTAGGCATTTATATAGTAGATTTAAAAAAAAAAAATCTAAAAAATGTCTGTATTGATAAGTATGTTTGTTTTGAATATTTGGTTGTGGTTTTTATACGCAAAGTATGCTTCTAAAGGTGTTTATTAGTTGTTTTCGCTAGCTGTTTTGAACTTAAACATGATCTTAACATGTCCTTAACTTTTAGCAAGGATTTGAGGCATTAGTGACGTCAGTTTCTCTTAACTGCAGCGAGGGAACGCTTAAGTTAAGTTCCATAACGCCTACTTTACTCAAGGGATCTCTCATCTCCGCCCAGTCCACGCCCACTCTTCTCCCATTCCCACCCCTTTCTACTCAAAGTTTGCCTTTGAGTGCCGTATCTGCTGTGTTTGAGCAGCGTATGTGGTGCTTTACGCTGCTCAAGTCCCGTTTTCGCGCAGGCGCAGAGACGACTAGCAGATTATCCACATACGTATGCTTTTGCGTACCTTGATGAATCGGGCCCGAAGTGCTTCAGTGAGGTCACTCATTCTTACAGAACACATATCACATTGCTAATTTTATTTATTAATTCTCCAGCTCACAAAATGGTTGTGTGACAAGATGGGCTTATTTTGTCATCCTGTCTGGGGAGTTTTGCAGTGATCTGGCGTTACTGATCTTTCCTACTGATGCTGCTTAGCCACCAGACACATACCCAGGGGCACCAAGAGGGGGGAGGGAGCAGGTACAAATTACCAGGGCCCATACTGCCTGGGGGGCCCGAGTCCGACAGTCTAGTATTTTTTGTTAGAACAAATAAAAATTCTACCAGCAGGTGGCACTAGTGCACACCCACGAATTGGAGGCAAGTGAATCTCTCCCATAATGTTACTTTATGAATAAATTAGTTTGGAGTTATGTCATTTTCTCTCATTATTGAATTTATGTTTAAGGGTTATTGAGCGCCTCTTATCATCGTCTTGTCATCGTTACATTGTGGGATCTCGGATCTCACGAGTTTTGAATTCTATAAGTACCGCCCTCCACGGCAATCTAGTGCCATTTCACAGAGGGACACAGAAGGGGTGGCACAGTCTATAGAGCAGTTGGGTAGCAATCTAGATAGAATAGAAAGAGGAGGGGTAGCAGTGTTCAACAAAGTCTACAGTGACATTTTTGAGAGCTCCATTGCTAATTATCATTGCTGAAATACAAATACTTGGGCTGGCATGCTTGGTGTAAATCTGCAGTCACATTCTACATTCATCCCATGCCAGAATTCAAGACTTCTCCCGTGCTGCCCCCCTTCACTGGAACAACCTCCCTCCCTCTATCCGCCTGTCCCCTAATCTTGGCTCCTTCAAACGGGCTCTCAAAACCCATCTGTTCCTTAAGGCCTACCAACCATCCACATAACCTTATCGTTCTCATCACCTCCCACTTTCCTGTCTACTCTTGCATTTGAACCCCTCTACTGACTCTCCTTGTGCCTGCTGTCCATCTCCCCTCCCCTTAGTATGTAAGCTCTTATGAGCAGGGCCCTTTTCCCTTCTGTCCCAATACCATTTCTCCTACTCCTACACCACTCTACTTGCTATGCTTGGAGATATTGAAGTCTTGGCTATACTTGTTCTACTCTGTACTGTCGTACCCTTGTATACTGTCCGTACTGTATTTTGTACAGCGCTGCGGACTCCTTGTGGCGCCATATAAATAAAGAATAATAATAATACTGTGTTATATAAGTTACACAAAGAGGAGTGCTTCATTGCTAAGTGTCATTGCTGAAATACAAATACTAGCCCTGGCAGGCTTTTCTTCTGAATTTGCAGTCAAAGTGTACAGTGTTATCAAAATGGATTCATAGAAGTACACAGAAGAGCAGGAGCACCAAGCAGCTGCTGGCACCAGTCATGATGATAGCAATCCCTTTACGTCATCTGGTAAAGCCTATGTAAAAGTGCATAGTGTTTTTAAGTCAGGGAAACAAAAATGTAAAAAAACACCTTTACCCTTGGTCAAGAAAAAAAGACCTGTAATCCAGGCAAAGTTATCTGCAGACAAAAATAAAATTGCCAACATGTCATTCTACACATGCAGTGGCAAAGAAAGAATGAGGCCTTCGCCTTTCTCTATGAATGCGAGATCTAAAACTGTTTCTGAGGCATCTTCTTGTAAGGTCAGTCGTCACCAAGCAAGACCTTGTCATTCGGACTCCAAAAGTGGTGTCCAAATACTTTTACGTGTAAAAGCCAAGCTGGAAGAAAACAGTAAGGCATTAGAGGGAAATGTATGTTCAGATTCAGAAATTACACAAATCCATGAGGAGAGTCTATCCACGAGTGCTATGTGTAATCATGACCATTCTAAGAGTGTACCCATAAAGAAGGCCACTTTCAGCATTTCTGCAGATGTGTGCCTGAACAGCCCAAGTATAGCCGGTGATACACCAATTGAGGATGCCACTTTGGAATTGCAACAGGATGCAGGGCCATCTTAACAACATTGTGGGCCCCCGGGCAAAGCAGTGCAACGGGGCCCCTACATATATATAGATATAGATGTATAGAGATACAGATATAGATATAGATACATAGATGTATAGACATACAGATATAGATATAGATATAGATATATAGAGATAGAGACAGATCGATGTTCTTGTTCAGTGACCCTTGAAGGTTTTTTTGCAGGTTTTTTTTTTTCAGGATTATTTATTCCAATTAAGAGCCCTGCCAATGAGGCCCCCTTGTCTGTGGGGCCCCCGGGCACCTGCCCATCATGCCCAATGGAAAGATGGCCCTGACAGGATGAGGGGGATATTTGTGTAGGCGACGAGGGCGCTAATGAGGATGTTGATGAGGATGATTTTGTCTGTGTAATTCCTGCACCGTTGGAAGCAGTTCTGGCACGTGATAAGAAGAAGGCTATTGTTATGCCTGGACATAAGACCAAAAAATCCACTTGTTATGTGTGGAATTATTTTTTATCAAAATCCTGACAACAGTTGTCTAGCCATTTGTAGCGTTTGTAAAGCCACAGTAATGTAAGCATGTATGTCTAAATAGAAGTGTATATGTATTACCTTCCACTTTGCTGCTGTTTCATCAAGTGTTTGCAATCTGCACTTTACATCAAAAGTACCTAACTAAATTATAATTTTGTGGGAATTGGGGCTGGTTCGAATTACAATGGCTCATTTTAGTGCATTGTCTGGCAACCTGGATTGGTGTGGGTCTGATAAAAGCACGCATCCCGGGGGGGGCAGGGGGTGCAGCGTTCATTGCCATGTATTAGCTGTAGAATTACCTCAGTTATCCAAGAAACAGGTGGAGCGATCAAATGAACCATAACCGGTTTCCTGAACCAAGGACAATTCCATCTTGCACCACTTTTCTTTTCTGCCACTGCTGCGTGCTAGAAACTACCGTGTGTTTGTGTCATTGCTCTGTCGCTTACCATCCAGCCAGGTCGCTGCAGTATTTGTCCAAAAGTGTATGAAAATAATATTGTGAACTGTGAGGTGGTCAAAATTAACTGCAAATGACTTGAAATTAGTGTTAATAATAATTATGGGATTTTAGCATATTTTAGCAATTTTTCTAAAACCAATACCAGTTAACGGGGGTCAGTGAGCATCTCTAGTTTCAAGGATGGATAGTGTCAGGAATTTGGAACAGAAGATAGAGGTGTTAAAAATTGCATTGACTTTAAAGTTATTGGTAGTTGCACTAGTAGAGTGTAAGGCTGTTCATTTTAAGAATTTATTGTGCATTTTCATAGCCTATTACACACATTCAGATACTAACAGAGCCGTAACTAGACATTTTAGTGCCCTGGGCGAGAAACAACACTGCCCCCCCCCCCCTCCCACACACACAATTTTCATAGGGGCAATACTAGGCACCCGTGGCTATGACATGTCACACTGCCATAGTTACGGCTGTTGGTATATCAGCTGTCTAAGGAATCAGGGGTAAGTATGGCTGTCTGTACTACTCTACCACACTCACCCCTCTTACCACTCACCAAATACACCACCCACCAGATAAAATACATCACCAAATACTACACTATCCCTCACTCACTGAAATAGCCCTTGTTCACCAGCACTCCCTGTTACCACTCCCTTACCCACTAATATGCTCCCAACCACTCCTTGGCACCTGTCACGGAACCCGAGGAAATTTAGTGGATCCCTTCTATCTGCCAGATGATATTGCTCATTCAGCGGTGCGGAGTCTAACGGGTAGGTGGTGTTCACCAGGGACCCCCGCAAGACGGTATGGACTTAGCTGCCTCTGTCCTGCAGGTTGCAGTCCCCTGGATGAGTGCCGGGCAGAGTGGTAGGTGGAGCCAGACACGAAGGAGAGATGGCGACAGCTTAAGAGGAGCAATGGAGAGAGAACTAAGGCTGAGCCCATGATGGTAACTCAGAGAAATGGCAGGAGAGGCACTGGAACAGCAGCAGTTCAAATAGAGGCAATAGCGATGTAGAACTATAACTGACCTGATGATGGTAACGCAGAGCAACAGCATGAGAGTCACTGGAACAGCGGCAGTTCAATAGAGGCAAGAGAGATGTAGGAATTGTGAGAGGAACTGATTGTGAACTACATATTTTACTATATGCAGCTGTGCGACAGTGCAAGTGAGGGCTCTGGATACTAATAGTCCAAAAATAATGTATGTGAAAAGACCTTTATACACACTTTCTTTTAGGCGCTCACTTTACATAAATTTTGACATTGCATGCAGCATTCAGCAGGGATGCCCTTGGGGGGAATTCCAGTTGTCCAGAAATTTCCCTACAATAGGAACCTCCTCCTTCTGTCTGTATTAACACAAATTTTAACTGTCTGCAGTCTAATATTTATTTTTGTGGGGATCTGCTTATGTTTTAATGAACTTTGACTTCAACAAAATGGCAACCATGTTTGTTCTCACATTTGGCTCTAGTGTTTATGTGACTTGAGAAAAAAAATTCAGCAAAATTAATTTTCTTGTAATATTTCTTGGCTGCCAAAGGTGATGTGAAAGTCTACATAAGTAACTAACACTGATTGTATTTTTTTTATTTAATTGTGAGAGATTAGTATTCATCTTGTTATATAACTTTACAAGGTAATACATATTAGTTTGGTAACATGATCAAGAATAATTTATATAAAATAGATTAATATTAATGTGGGTTTTTTAATGTACTGCTTACTTTATGTCTAATTTTTTTATTTAACATACGTTATTAAATTTATATACATTGTGATATTTTATTTTTATTATTATTATTGCAGCAAGTGTTTTTATCTGATACCAAGTATTTGTAAACCCCTCTCTAGAATTCCTGTGTTTGCCCCTGTTCAGAGATGTTTAATGTATGTTAACAATACAATGACCGAATATATGAACCATTAGTGCTTGCCAATGTTTTCAGTAAGAATTTGTAAGGACTCCTTTGACTTGTTGCCAGAGTGCCAGAACAACTTCCTGTGTTATTACTAGGGGTGTGCACCGGCCACTTTTTGTGTTTTGGGTTTTGGGTAGGGATGTGCACCGGCCACTTTTGGTGTCTCGTGTTTTGTGTTTTGGATTCGGATTTGCTTGAGGTTTTGGGTTCGGTTTTGTTTCGCAAAACACATGACGAAAGGTTTTGGTTCGGATTTAAGGTTTTGGATTCGGATTTATTTTGAAAAAAACATAAAAAGTGTTAAAATCAAGTTTTTTGGTTTATTTTCACTCCTACGCTATTATTAACCTCAATAACATTCAATAACAATCATTTCCACTCTATTCTGAACACCTCACACCTCACAATATTGTTTTTAGTCCAAAACGTTTCACCGAGGTAGCTTTCTGGACTGAATAGTGCAGTGGTCCCGGTACACAATTTGGTACCGGGACTACAATACCTCTGCCTTCAAATGGTCTGAATTCCACTGCACAGCTGCCTGCTCCTCTATCCTCTGCAGCATATAGAGGGTGGAGTTCCAGCGCGTCACAACCTCTTGTTTGAGGTGATGGCAGGGCAGGTTCAGGCTTTTTTGATGTGCCTCGAGCCTGCGGTAGGCACTGGCAGAATGCCGAAAGTGTCCAGCAATTTTGCGGGCCACCGCAAGCATCTCGTGCACACCCCTGTCACTCTTGAGGTAATGCTGCACCACCAAATTAACGGTGTGGGCAAAACATGGGACGTGATGGAAATTGCCCATATGCAATGCCCGCACAATGTTACTGGCGTTGTCTGACACCACAAATCCCCAGGACAGTCTAAGTGGGGTAAGCCACTGCGAAATAATTTCCCTCATTTTCTCTAATAGGTTGTCAGCGTTGTGCCTCTTATTAAAGCCTGTAATACACAATGTTGCCTGCCTTGGCACGAGCAGACGTTGTGTAGATGCTGCTACTGATGCAGCTGCTGTTGTTGCTGCGGAAGGGGATGCATCTACCCAGTGGGCTGTCACAGTCATATAGTCCTTCGTTTGCCCTGAACCACTTGTCCACATGTCCGTGGTTAAGTGGACAGTGGGTACAACCGCATTTTTAAGAGCACTGAGGACACTTGCTCGTACTTCTCTGTACATCTTTGGTATTGTCTGCCTAGTGAAGTGGAATCTCGACGGGATTTGGTACCGGGGACACAATACCTCCATCAACCCTCTAAATCCCACTCCACTGATGGCGGACACCGGGCACACGTCTAACACCAACATAGCAGTTACAGCCGCAGTTATACGCTTTGCAATAGGGTGACTACTATCGTATTTTGTGGTCATGGCAAACGACTGTTGGACGGTCAATTGTTTTGTGAAAGACGTAGCGGTCTTACGGCTTCCCCTCTGGGAAGATGACCGACTAACAGCAGCAACAGCAGCAGTGGCAGTAGTAGGCGTACCGCTGCAGGATTCCTCAGATGAATCCCGTATAGAAGAGGACTCAGTCTGGCTGGTGACATGGCCTGCAGTACTAAATCTGATGGAGATCGTGGAGGAAGTTGACGAGGAGGGTGTTGGTGGTGTGTATCCAACAGGACCAAGGGATTTAGGTGTCCCTGTACTGATGACGGTCCTAGGCCCAGTTCCTGAACTAACCACTGAACTATGAAGGTTATTCAGGTGACGTATAAGGGAGGATGTCCCTAGGTGGGCAAGATCCTTACCCCTGCTTATTTGAGCTTTACATAAGCTACATATGGCCATACATTGGTTGTCTGGATTTGGATAAAAATAATGACCAGGCATGACGATGGGCTTTTTCATCCCATGGATATCAGCTGTTTCCCCCCCTGGTGCCTCATTTACAATAACCACATCACCATCCTCATCATCAAGTTCCTCCACAGCGCCAGCTACATCAATAGCCTCCTCCCGGTGTACAACATTGACACCTTGATTATCCAAATCTGGATCTACACTGTGGGTGATCCTTCCAACATATGCAGAGGGTGTGCTGCAAATGCTGGATGGAGTCACCTATTCCCGTACAGTGATGGGAAGGTCAGGCTTCACAACCACCAACACCCTTGTACTCGCCTTGGGGGTTTGTGATGTCATCTGTTTAGAAGGCAGAGTTCTTTGCTGTTTTGTTGTTGTTGCTGACAGCATAACTCTCTTAAATTTTTTGTAGGGGGGGGAGGAGGAGGGCTTAGATCCTTGGGTGAAGCTGGACCACTAGTCATGAACACGGGCCAGGGCCTAAGCCGTTCCTTGCCACTACGTGTCGTAAATGGCATATTGCCAACTTTACGTTTCTCCTCAGATGATTTTAAGTTTCTCTTTTTGCTACTTTTTGAGAACTTGGGCTTTTTGGATTTTACATGCCCTGTACTAGGAGATTGGGCATCGGGCTTGCCAGACGACGTTGATGGCATTTCATCGTCTATGTCATGACTAGTGGCAGCAGCTTCAGCATTAGGAGGAAGTGGGTCTTGATCTTTCCCTACTTTATTCTCCAAATTTTTGTTTTCCATTATATGTAGCACAAGAGAGCGTACCCCTAAGCCACACACACTCGGCAAAGCCTTTAAAAATTATATGCGGCACAGGAGAGTACCACTGGACTTATACTACTGAATCAGTGAACTTTGTAATATAGCAGTACCACTGGACTTATACTGCAGAATCAGTGAACTTTGTAATATAGCAGTACCACTGGACTTATACTGCTGAATCAGTGAACTTTGTAATATAGCAGTACCACTGGACTTATACTGCAGAATCAGTGAACTTTGTAATATAGCAGTACCACTGGACTTATACTGCAGAATCAGTGAACTTTGTAATATAGCAGTACCAATGGACTTATACTGCTGGATTGTTTTTGGATATATTTTTTTTATTTCTTTTTTTTATAATTATTATTTTTTATTTTTTTTTATAACTTTTTTTTTTATTTTTTATAACTTGGGAATAATGGGGAAATAACAATGCCCTTAGAAGGACAGAGCACAGGACACAGCACCACTGGACTGAACAGGACACAGCACAGGACCCAGCAGCACCACTGAACTCAGAAGGACAGAGCACAGGACACAGCACCACTGGACTGAACAGGATACAGTACAGGACCCAGCAGCACCACTGAACTCAGAAGGACAGAGCACAGGACACAGCCCCATTGGACTGAGCAGAACACAGCACAGCACAGCACAGCACTGAACAGCACAGCACAGCACAGCACAGCACAGCACGAGATATAGCAGGACAGAGGACCACCTAACACAACCTCCCTCTACCCTGATCAATGCCCGAGTGAAGATGGCGGCGGCTAACGGGGAATTTATAGAATACGAGTATCGCGAGATCCGACAGCGGGATTATGACTCAGAGCCTCGGTTTCAATTTTGCAATTGGCGGGAATACCCAAATCTGTCTCGGATCCAGCTCGGATCGGCAACGTTCGGGTGGGCTCGGATTTCAGATATCCGAGCCCGCTCATCTCTAGTTTTGGGTTCTGATTAGCTTGAGATTTTGGGTTCTGATTTGTTTTGCCAAAACACCCCACGAAAGGTTTTGGTTCTGATTTAGGGTTTTGGGTTCTGATTTTTTTTGAAAAAAAGCATAAAAAGTGCTAAAATCCATTTTTTTTTCACTCCTACACTATTATTAACCTCAATAACATTTATTTCCACTCATTTCCAGTCTATTCTGAACACCTCACACCTCACAATATTGTTTTTAGGCCAAAAGGTTGCACCGAGGTAGCTGGATGACTAAGCTAAGCGACACAAGTGGTAGGCACAAACACGTGGCCCAACACGTGGCAGGATCAGTGGACTTAAACAGCAGTACCACTGGACTTATATGGCAGGATCAGTGCCTTGCTTGCAGTCTCCTAGGTAACGCAAATAATCTGTACAAATATGCACACAGGGGCATGGGCAGTAAAATATGCAACACATACTTTATGGCTAAACAATGTCACTACACTTCATGCCGAGAAGCTAACCAAAATAGTTTTCTCCATACAAGATACTCCCAACTATTCACTGAAATACCTAGCTTTTATCACCACGTACATGAACTCAGCAGTCAGATCCATAATAAAGTGTGTCATCACACAAGTCAGGTTCGGGATTGACTTATCACAGTTCCGGTAAATTTAAGTTTGACATTTGCTATAAAACAAACACACAAATTGTCAATTAGTATGTTTTTGGACATTGGGAGGAAACCAGAGCACCCAAAGAAAACCCTCACAACTCATTAGGAGAACATACAAACTCCACATAGATATTGTCAGGGTTGGAATCTCAAACCCATATGACACCAGCACTGTGAGGAAGCAATGCTAACTACTGTGCCACTGTGCTGTCAAAATTTTTACAAATTGTTTAGGAATGTTTATAGAGTCACAGTTGAGTAAAAAGTAATAGAAAGACTGTAAACTGTTTTGGGTTTGGGTTTTGACATGCACCAAAAAATAGAAAATCGAGGTATAAACACTAATATGAATATTTACAAAGAAGATGTTTTTCTTTAATTATTTTATACTATGAAACAGTCCCAGTTTTCTGCACCATAAATGGAAATGGCCAAGTGGAAAAGGATTGGGGTTGCCTTAAAACCTAACTCTCATGACAGCTGCTTCTGTTTTGGCTGTAAATACTGACTCACTCTCGCCCCCAGGTAACTTTCTTCCACAGCTCCACTAAAAAAGCCAACCTCCCTCTTCCCTGATCTGAGCACGACTGAAGATGGCGGGCGCGAGCGGGGAATTTATGCGATCCGAGTCTCGCGAGATCCGACGCGAGACTTGGACGTCATAGCTTCCGTTTCATTTTTTTTGTGAGCCGGAAATACCCGAACAGTGCTCGGATCCCGTCGGATCCGCACTGTTCGGGTGGGCTTGGATTAGCGCAATCCGAGCCCGCTCATCTCTAGTTATTACTATAGAACAGTGAGGATGGAGATATGAGTGTTAAGATGACAATAGCAACTTGTATCAAAGGTGTGGATAATATCAATGTGGCATTACTAATCCAGACAGTGGATCCTGGGGACGGCTGGCAAACTTTAGTCCAGAGGGTTGAGACTCGGCTTAGCAGCCTATTAGGAACATTTTAAGCCCAGTGACCCAGCCAAAGGTAGCATAAGACTGGGTACACACTACTGTGTTGTCAAACGTCTATCGGGCCACTATGATGATAAACGACTGCTTGTCCCAATATCAAAACAGTGTGTACCTTGGAACAATGAACGATTATCGTTCTAAAGCACGTTGTATTGTTGAACAAGATTTTTAAAGTGAACTAAAAATCTCGTTTAACGATGGAAGCCTGTCGTTCCACTTCTGCAGTGTGCATGCACTCTGTCCTTGGACCAGCTCCTTGCTGGGTGCTAACCTTGCTAAAAATGTGATAACCTGCTGCTCCATATGAGGACTAATGCAGCCCCTTGTGCACAGAGACCTAGGGAGGGGACAGGTACACTTACAACAAATAACAGTTTTTTTCTTTTGCAGGATTATTTATTCTAATTAAGAGCACTGCCTATGGGGCCCCCTTGCCTGTGGGGCCCCCGGGCACCTGCCCATCGTGCCCAATGGAAAAGATGGCCCTGACTCTATGCTACCCCTTCTGTATCCCTCTCTCAAATGGCGCTAGATTGCCGTGGAGGGCGGTATTTATAGATTCCAAAACTCGCGAGATCTGAGATTCGACGACGTCACAATGGCGTTTTGCCTCATTCTGGAATCCGAAAAAGTGCGAAAGTACTCGGCTCGGTACTCGGATTCCCTGAGTTCGGGTGTGTTCGGTTTCCGAGGAATCGAGCCTGAGCATCTCTAGTAGAGATTGTGATATAAGATAAACAACGGACCTTTGAGTAAGCATAACCACAAAGAGAAATTATACCTCAGAAGTTGTCTACACACTTTTGGTGCAAAAAAAATATTATTATAAGTGGAAACGTATAACAATATATTTGGCATTGTTTCTTTTTGCACATATGATCCATTAAATGGACTGTGATGTCTAATGCAACTAAAGGATATCAGGAATACATCAAAGGAGGTTTGGAATACATAAGACTTTGTGAATAATTGAATTATTGTCTCAAAGAACTGTATTTATTAAGTAGCACCAATGGTTGTAAATATGTTTATTTATATATTTGCACTTTAAAGATGTTTTTGGTGATCACTTTTATACTTCCAAGGCAGCCATCTAAACAAGTAGTGCTTGATAACTTTACATAATTTTTCTTTTTTTTAACCCATGTCTTTTTTAGACGTGGGTTATATAGTTGGGTGGTAGGATCAGTGCCTGTCATTACTGGGTTATTGTGTGTTTAACAAAGCTGCACTGTGCTATATAAGTAGCACATCTTTTTATAAGGTTTCTACTAAACCAAGGACAGGCTTTTTAAGTAAAAAACAATACCTGCTTATTAGCCTGACTTAAACACTCCAATGTGTTTTATTCTGGGGTTTAGTGAGAAAAATAACTTGCAACTCACCACAGCAAGCAGATCATTGCTTGCTGGGTTACAAGATGACAAGGAATTCATTGATCCATGTGCGTGAGGAAGACAGTCACTCTGTTTCTAGCTTCCTCTCAGTGACTTCACTCTGCCTGGTGGCAATAATATAATATGAAGTCATTGTGCTGCTCCACATCCATCCCCAGTGTAAACTAACATTCTTATACAGAACTGCAATCAAGGTGAGACACCTTGAACACATATTATAACAATTCAAAAGGCAACGGGTAATGCATACACTTATTTTGTGTCATGCCTTCTATAAATAGTGCATATATAATTATAACAAGGTACGCTAGAGGGATTCCCTTTTTTCAGTGCCAGCAAGTACATTATAAAACACAAGCTGCGTCTCGCCACAGGCTCCAGTTTCATTGAGGTACATCCATTTCATTGAATCGTAGAAGCCTGAGTAATGCATTTTTTTTTCTTAAGCATGCAATCAATTAGATTTAGGGAGGGGGGAGGGGTAGATTAAACAATGTAAATGTAGTTCATTTGTAGTTGGTTTTTAAATCGTACAACTCTTTATATTATAGTAAGAAAAGTCTGATGCTGGCCATGGCCCGTGAACCAGGCGCCAACATAATTTCACATGTCAAGAAATTAAAATATTGGTTGAAATGACAAAAGAAAAATTTCACACCCACAATAGACGACTGTCAGCCATTGAGAAATCACGCCATTGGGAAGAAATAACCCAACAAGTAAATGCCATTGCTCCATGTCGGCGTATGCAGAATGAAGTGAAGAAACGGTAAAATTAATAGGCTGTCAAAAAGCATATATATTTCTAAATTACTCTACACATAGTTCCAGTCTCACGGCTGTTACCTTGGCACATATTTTAGTGCCAAGGTAACAGTGTAAGTCATTTGTATTTGAAGGCCAGATTTGTACCCAGGAAATGTGCATTGTAGTGTAAAAGAGTAGTTGCACTAATTTACACAGTTACTTTCAGTCAATTATCCACCCAGGCCAAGGAACACACATTTAGAAGTGTGTGTGTGTGTGTGTGTGTGTGTGTGTGTGTGTGTGTGTGTGTGTGTGTGTGTGTGTGTGTGTGTGTGTGTGTGTGTGTGTGTGTGTGTGAGTATGTTTTTTGACATGTAAATGTAAATAGTAACAGAACAATGTGATGTTCCCTGGATTTTAAAAATTGTCAAAATAACATATTTCTCTCTTAGGTACAGCTTTGCAATGTATGTAAATCAATGTTTTGGTAAACAGGCTTAAATCCTGATTCTAAAAATAGCCTATGTCAGAACTGTATAAAAGATGAGCTATGTGAGCATGTAAGTGTTCTTCTGAGTTCAACATCTGACTTGATCACTGGTACCTCAAACCAGTGTGTGTGAGCAAATAAACCATCTTGCTTCAAGGACCTGCTTGGAAACATCTTCAATATCGTTGTATTCCTGTGATCTACAGATTAGACCCTAAATCTAATCCATTCTTCGGCTGTCTCTGCGGTTTGGACCCAAGCTTTTCCAGTACCACCGCTCTGCCTGCTACCCATGCAGCCCTGGTTAGTGTGATAGGCCAGGGGGGATCCATTCACAGCAACCTGGATCCATAGTAAGAGGTCCGGAGTTACCAGCCCAGGTATATCAGCAACGAGACACGCTAGCAGCGTCAGTTACGCAGAAGAAACCCGGTTCTGGATGCCGGTACAGGAGTGCAGTGGTGGCAGCAGGTCCCTCCCACTGCAGCAGGAGGGGAGTTTTCGCAATAACGTAAGGGAACGGTGGCAAAGTAAGCCCAGCCGGTTCCCAGCAACAACAGACAGGGTGGCATAGGCGGTCCATCCTGTCACAGGTGTCTGTTTCTCACTTATCATCAAAATGGAAGAGAATGTAAGGTATCTCCATTAGAAAACATTGTCAAATCAGTGCCTTAAAAACAATAAACACACAACACTTTGCTTATGCACTTTACCGGGGCAGAAAAAAAATAAAAAACACAGAGTGAGTCAGATAGAATTAACATACTATGCTTAATTACTGAATATATTTCAGGTGAGGCAAACATGTCCCAGCTAAGGCCTGGTAGTACATCAATAAAAGCCTTAATTTATGTTTATTTTAAACAAAACTCAAACAATCAAGCTTCATCATTTTTTTTGAAAGTGCTATGGCTACAAAAGTCACATCTGATAATATTAGCAGGGGCAGAGGCAGCCCTTACAGTACAAAATCAAATTTGCAGACATTGGTATATGTTTATAAAAATGAAACAGGCCTTTACTTTCATCCCTAAACAACTGTATTTTTAGGATGTCTGAAATTTTAAAAGTTGTGTTAAAAAACAGATTCTAAAATAAATGAAAAAAAATACCTTGCAAATCAGTGTGGAACCTGAAGAGGCCTGCCTGCACAGTGTCAGGAGGAATAGAGATCTGGTGGAGAAAGTGCAACATGGGAAAGTGCAAAAACACATAAGAATTATCTTAATAGATATTAGATTGAAACGCATCACAACACCACCCCCCCCCCCCCCCCTGCCCCTCCCAAACAAAAATAAAAAAATTAGGTTAAAATTTATAAGACAAAACACACATATTAAAATGCACATTGCACATTACATATGAAAATAGAGATGCACTTTTATTGTGTAACATAAAATATCTTACAAACACAAACATTTAAAGTGTCTATAAAAGAGTAAACTAAAATATAACTCTCAATACATATAAAAGACCACTATAGAAAGCCACTCCAGAAAAACACAGTATAGAGTCCTAACCAACTTCAAATGTGCATGAAGCAGTCTTTTATAGTGGATTGTAATGAGACAAGTATATACAGGTCTATGGGCCACTGTGGTATCAGATGACGAGATCTGATGCTGGGTCTATGCAATGCTGTTTATAAAAATCTGTTGTTTCCTTTTATACTGATTAAAAAATGTTTGATTTTATTTCTGATTGCATATTATTCTGATATGCATTAGCATAAACTTTCTTATTTTAATTTTTAAAAACCAAAACATGATCCTTTATGTTACTAAGAAGGTGTGTGCAATTGTTCATTTAATTATGGTCATTCACACTTTAGGATGCCACTAGGTCCTGTGTTGTGTTGTATGTTTGGTTCAATCTGAAGTATGCCTTACTGGTTAGACAAATAAGCTGGCAGCAGTAGGTTCATGAGTTTGAATCCAGAATCATGCCTGCATCTGTATGAACTTTGTATATCCTCATGTTTTTGTGGATTTACTCCAATGTGTCACTTATAGAAAAGTGCGCTAGTATATGTTTTGGCGCTTACTATGGCTAGTGTTGTGCATATTTATGATTGTGAATTATTAGCAGTTACATCCGCATTCACGGTTATTTTCAATTCAAACTTACAGATGACAAATTTTTCATGTTGGAGAACAAGAGCACGTGTGTAATTCTTTATTGTTTATCCTTAAACCTTCAAGTTGCTAGTAACGCATGCATTGTGTTGTGAATTTCCATGTCCAAATATTTAAACTGTGCATGGACCAAGGATTTAGGCATCTAATATTTCATTGTAGATTTGATAATAATAATGTAATTAATTGATTGTTACATTAATTAAAATTATTAAAATAAAACAGTTTGTTATGAGAGAAGTGGATGCTCAGCTTTTCCTTCTAGTCTATTCATGCACATGTTGTTTCCACTCGCACATTGCCTTAGTGGTAAGACAATCCACTTTTCATCAGTGGGTTCATCAGTTCAATTCCTGAATCATTTTGTGGAATATGGATAAATTGCATGTTGGAAATTGTGTGCAGCTACAACACAGAAAAGCAGCTTTTCAAAATAACTTGATTGCAAAGACAGGTTTTTGTAGCTTTTATCTGTGGATATTTCCTAAGTGCCAAAAAAAACAGAAAATGACAATCAATTTAAGGTCCAATCAATATTATTATTAATTATTATTATTATTATTATTATATTATACATGAATGATTTTCAATGTCCAATTATTTAAACTGTGCATGTACCAAGTATTTAGACTCTAATATTTCAAAGTATAATTATTGACATTAATAAAAATTAACAAAGAAAAAAAGGCCAACCGCAGAAGGAAGATGATCATATAACATGGGAAGTTTTTAACAGTTTTATATTTAAAAAAATTGCATAAGCACACAAAATTACCCCGCATACTGCTGACAACCAGTAAAAGACTAATTAAAACTGCAGAGGTAACCAGGGGACACATTTATCAAAATGTCTCTGATTGAGTTTGTTTTATTTCTGTTTATTTTTTTGCAATGAAAAATCCCCATTTTTTTTATTCAGAAATGGTAACAATTATTTATCTACTTGTGGGCTGCCTTTCTATACTAGTCACAAGACAAGTTTGTCAGTTGTATAATGTCTATCAGAAGACACCGATAAAGGTAAAAAAATATTGAAATAGATTTACATTTCATTTATGTCAAATATCCACTCAAATATAGATACCAATCAGCAAATGTAATTCATATTTGCACGTAGGTTCAAAATTGCAAACATTACAAAACAGGGTCATTCTACATCAAATCAACACAATTTTAGAAAAAAATCTACCTTATATTCCCTAATTTCAATTACATTTAGAAGAATAAATCCTGTCATGGGTGTAAATAAAAAAAAATCAAATCTTAGGCTGATATGTACACTGTTTTTGAAGATATACGTTTTTAAAGCTGCACTTTTTTAATGAAAAATTTGCTTTTAATGTTTTTTAAATTGTATTTGTAGATCACGTGATTGAGCTAGAGAGTTGGGCAAGGTCTAATTTTAAACCTCTTTTTATGACCTTTCATATGGTATATAATACAGCAGTTTTAATAATGTCAGGTGCCTTCCCGCATATCTGCTCAGTGCAAGGGACGGACGCCTTCCTTGCTCGCCAACCCATCACCTAGCAACGGGACGTACCTCTTCTTTCTGTCTGTGGCCGGCAGGCGCTTTCACAGTAGGCGCATGTTCCCGTTGCAAGGTAATGGGACGCTGGTTGTTCAGCGGTCAGCTGTTTTGCCGCCCTATTCACTGCCACCAATGAGATGTCATCTTCTTCTATTTAAAGAAGGCTCTTGCGCAATTTTGGTGCCAGAGTGTCAAGGTCCACTTATGCTCCAGTGTTCCTGTTGCTTTTTTGCATCCTGACTGACCCTACAGTTCCAGACTTGGCTTTTCCTGACCTCCCTTTCGGATCTTCCTTTGGCATATACAGATATTCTGGCTTGACCCTCGACTTCCTGACCACGCTACTGTCTGGCCCCCCTGTACCATTCTACTCACATGGCCTGACCTTGCATTGCACGACCATGTCTGTTCACCTATTAGAGAAATCACAAGCCTGAACTTGGTATATCCCATATTATATATGGTACAAGCTGCTTGGCAATAAGCCCGCTCTCGGTATATCCTATATTGTATATGGTACCAGCTGCGTGGCAATATAAATGCTCAGATATGTATACAAAACAAAAGGACAGTTGTCAGCGGTTATCCTTTACACTGCATATCTGGGCATTTAAATTGCCAAGCAGCTGGTCCCATATATTATATGGGATATACCGAACGCAGGCTTGTTTTTTTCTTTGGTTTGTTTCAAAATATTGCCTTACTGTCATAGCAACTGTCCATCAAGCCTATTTAAGGCACATTTGGGTGTGGCTCACAAGCCAGCCCTTGCTAGATGTAAACCCTATACATGGGAGGTGAGTGCATCTGATTTTAACTGCATTTTAATGGTGTTTAAAGCATATAGGTCAGTGTAAAACTTGCATATAATGAGGTGCTCTTGACACTGGGATGCAGGCTTAAAAGTTTTGATCAAAATATGAACCAAAACCTCATGTTTTAATTTTGCTAGATAGACACAGATATGCAGTGTAAAGGATAAGCGCTGACAACTATCATTTTGTTCTGTTCACCTACTACTTTGCTGGTAGCTAACTAGGAGGGCACAACCTGCAAGTCTTCTGTAGCAAACTCCAAATTCCCTTGTGGGGTTCCCTTTCGGAGAACAGAGGCGCGTTTAGACTTCGTGCCTCTTTGTTCAGCAGCGCAAATACCAGTGAGCCTCAGTTTCTATTAATCCGTGACAAATAAAAATGTAACATTTTCCATATCAAAATTTTTAATTTCTCAAAAAGCCATATTTATAATTTTTTTGACAAACATCTAAAACATTGTTCATATTGTTGTTAATAAATCCCCAAAGCTTTATTTTGGGATCATGATGGGATCATCTGCTACAAGAGCCTTCAATTTAGACTGTTTGTTAAAGTAATGAAAATGGGAACTATCTAGGCCTGTTCATTATGTTTAATTTATATCCTTAAACAATCTGTTTGATGTATATTATGTACAATGATACAGTTTGTTAATTCTGAAATATTTAAAACATTTTTGATAATTTTATGTCTTTCACATATTTTAAGAAAGCTTACTACAGATCATTATCAATTTCAGAAAGGGTCTACATTTGACCTGTTGGAGTTAACGGATTCACCTTACACAGAACATCTACCATAGTAATCCATAAAACATCCAGCTTCCTTGGCTATGATAAAGATGGTGATGGACCAGCTGGATGAAGGAATGTCATTTTTACATCATTGATGTTTTCATTTTTCTTCAGAATAAATGCGAGCCACCATTTCTTGTCATAGGCAGCAGTTACATACCCTGTGATGTCAACAAGTGGGAGCTGATACTACATTATCTTGAGGAACTGAACAATAACTGTATTGCTCTTTTCAAAGTGTCCCAAGTTGTTTTCTGCAGCGGGCACAAACTTTTGCAACTTCTGGCATTTCAGAAAATAATTTACACATCCATTCTGAAACAGTTCTCAACCCCTTCTTATTAGAAGTATGAGTAGCCTTTTAAAATGGGTTGAAACAATGCAACATAAGGTACCTGTCATTTTCCTCCATCTTTATTCCTCTTTACTTCTCTAAAGCAATTTAAACTCCAACCACTGCTCTAAACCAATTTAAACACCAAACCAGGCTCATACTGGGCTGCTGGGGAAATAATTCCCATGATAATTCTGCTGAGGGGTGAGAGGAGCATGTGCTCTAACTGGAGAAGCCCATCACATTCTCCTCTGACCCGTAGAGATCAGTAGCAGCCTCATGGGCTGTGTCTTCTCTCTAGATTCCCTAGTTTTTATCATATTTTTATTTTTCATATTTATATTTTTAGTTATATTATGGTATTCTTTCCTTGTTTGTTCCAATATGTCCGCCACTCAAAAAGGGTTTTAGATTACCTGTATAATTATCTATATGTTACATTTAAATGTTGATATTATTTAAATGTTGATATTATTTATCTAATTTTTCTTCCATTGCATTATTGGAAGCAATGTATTGAATTTGTACATTTGTAGATGTGATTAAGTATATTAGCCAGGCTTTAAATGTTTATTTATATTTAATTATTTCTGTCAGTAATTTAGTATAACAATGGAGACCAAATCCATTTACTTAGTGTGAATGAGTCATATGTTCTATATTAGTATTCAGATTATCCTACCTAAAGGACTGGTTGTTATCTTTATACTTTTTACTTATCGATGATTAACAAATTAATAATTGGATGACCGCTATCCAACATATGGACTGTATAAATTATTTGAAAGGAGACTGATTATTACTTCAGGATATGTTATATGACCGCTGTCTGGTTTTAATTGTCCATTTTAAATATTTTTCATTCTTTCTCTCCAAATCTTCTCTCCTCTGATTAATCAATAGGAGATCAGGAGTCTGATATCAGACTTTATTCATTTGTTTACTATAATGCAATACTGATGACTTTTCAGATTCTCTGTAAATACCACCCCTGATTGGACATTATAAGTCAGATGATCAAGACACCGTTCTGGGTTTCCTGGCTACTACGACAGCGTATTACAAGAACATTGGATTGAACTACTGAACAGCTGATAAGCGCTTAATTCTTATTGGATATTGCAAGTGACGTAATCACGACTCAGTTTCATTCTGGTGTTTGCCAGGGTTCTACACTTACGATCGGGTTCACAGTCCTGTTACCGATTGGGAGAATGATGTCATGTGACCATTTGGTTGCTCTTTAAATAGTGCTCTGTATGAGTTCAATTTCTATTGCCTCTGATGAAACAGCATTTACAGTTGAGAAACGCGTCAGCTTCTAACTACATTTTGCTCATATCATTGGGATTGTTTTTTAAGATTTATAACCCTGGGTTTTAGAGCCTACCATTTTGACCTGAGAATCGGCATATTTACTACTCATTGCGTACTTCAGTTTCCCATTGAGAAGGACATTAAAACCCCATTGGATAAGTATTACAAGATCATTTGACAATATCTGACATATTTGGTGCTGTGGATTGTTCCCCCATTACTGAGGGTTCTGCAATTTTACAGCTCATTATACCATCTGGCTGAAACAGTAACTGTGTTATCAATAAGGAGTTACCTACTTTACAACTTCAATGAATATATAAAAACATTTTTTGGAGGACCATTGAGTTTGTGATTATTGTGCTATATTGATATATATGCTGCAATCCATAACAATTTTCTAATTATTTTTTTTATATATCATCTTGCTTGAATCTACTGCTTTGGATGTAATATAATATATTCTTCATTGACATATGTCTAAACCCCATACAATTTTTTTCTTGTATGGGCCTATGCAATTTGGATTGCATATTTGAATATATTTTATCGTGGCATTTTGTATGCTAGTATCATGAGATTGTAATAAATTTAATTTTTTAGTGGTTTCAATGCTCTCCTAGCCTTTTCTTTTGTGTTATGGATTTTGAGTACAGAACCCAAATATTTGGTGAGCTGCGGTCCAGATTACCACTGTTATTTATTGGTCCAAAGAGCCCATTTCTATGCCATATCTTCTCTCCTCTGCCTGGCCAGGTGACTGAGGCTTCTTCTGTGTGAGTACAGTGTTGCTACCAGCAGGATTTACTGCTAGGCAACCTAGTCACCTGCCTAGGGCCTAGCGGCTCTCTGGGGGCCCAGATGGGGGGACAAGGGAGGGAAAAAAATGGCTCCTCCCCCGATTCGCGAGTCATGCGCGCGGGGGGTGGGGGGTTTGGTGCCGCGAATCGGGGGAGGGGCTGGTGTTAGAGCTAGAGTTAGAGGCTGTAGTGGCTAAATCACCTTCAGCCTAGGTACCTTTGCACGGCAATATGACATCACAGGGTCATCACATGGTACACTGTGTTAGGTGGGCTGCTGGAAGTCTATGGCAGTTGTGCAGGAACTTCCATCATTTCTGTTCCTGTAAAAAAAGGTAAGAACAAGAAGGTGTGTGTGTGTCTGCAGGGCACAGGCGGGGGGGCATGAGAGTGTCTCTGCAGGGCACAGGGGGGGCATTTGTGTGTGTCTCTGCAGGGCACAGGGGGGTGGGCATGTGTGTGTGAAGCTGCAGGGCACAGGGGGGGGCATGTGTGTGTGTGTGTGTGTGTGTGTGTGTGTGTGTGTGTCTGCAGGGCACGGGGGGGGCATGTGTGTTGGAAGCTGCATGGCACAGGGGGGATGTGTGTGTGTGAAGCTGCTCTGGAACAGGGGGAATGTGTGATGGAAGCTGCTCTGGCACAGGGGGGGCATGTGTGATGGAAGCTGCTCTGGCACAGGGGGGCATGTGTGATGGAAGCTGCTCTGGCACAGGGGGGGCATGTGTGATGGAAGCTGCTGTGGCACAGGGGGGGCATGTGTAATGGAAGCTGCTCTGGCACAGGGGGGGCATGTGTGATGGAAGCTGCTCTGGCACAGGAGGGGGATGTGTGGCTAAAGGTGCTGGGCAGAGGGGGGGGCATGTGAGTTAGAAGTCTGTTCCTCACATGGCCCCTCCTCAGCCAACAATACCCTTACAACACTCACCAGCTTTCCTTTGATATTCCCCATGACACGTGCTCATTATCTATTCCCTCACATGACCCGCTGCCTCAATCCTGACACCTCTCTTACCTCAAAATGAAAATAGGCACCCTTTATATTAATATAATATGTGTGTGTGAGGGGCCAGTGTATTTATATTATGTGTGTGTATGAGAGGCTGTTTGTGGGAGGGAAATAGGTTTTTTTTTTAAATGGTAACACTATTAATTTAATGTTGGAGCTGGTTGGAGGGAAATAGGTCTATTTATTAAATGTGTATGCTATTAATTTAATGTTTTGTTCGGAGGGAGATGTACTTATAAAATGTGGGTGCTATATTGATTTAACACTGGGACTGGTTGGAGTTTACTAAATTTTATGTACCCATATTTTTTTCCAAATAGGACCTCCAACATTCCAGGATCCAGACAAGCAGCAGCTGATCTAAAGACACCAGCAGCCACAAGCCGTGAAAGTGACGAGAACAGAAGGGAGAGAGCAGCACAGTCAGCCAACTATCCTGAATCTGGTGGGATTTATATTATGAGGAGGTCTGACTGCTTTAAATGTTGTACTATGGGATTCATGCAGAAGACTGACATATTAACATGATTATTACATTCCAGCACTTTTTCATGATTCTGTAGGTAGAGGGCTGCAGTCAGTAACTGTAGTGGCGGACGGTTTGTGACGTGGTAGTGATAGGAGACTGCTGTTTTTTATAACTGGGCTTGCTAACCATGAACCGCAGTTTCTTGACATGTTAATTATGATTAATACCTAAGGGGCCCGAACTAATATTTTGCCTAGGGCCCCATGTCTAAATCCGGCTCTGGCTACCAGTCTGCTGGGTCTCTCCCTCCGAGCACCCCTTCTCCAAGTTGCTGTCCCTCCCTGCTCCCAGCACACATTCTCCCAGTCTGATACTCCACTGTAATTAAACACTCTGCTTTTTTCAAATGACATAAATGGTCCAGGGTCAGGTTAGGTTTGGGTAGGCTTAAATTATTGACCAAGAAGCTTTTTTCACTAATTAAAGGCCACCCAAACCTAACCTGACCACTTGTAGTGGTCCAGGGAAATGTAAAAGGCAGGCCTACCCACACAATTAAGTCTTTCCCCATAGAGTATATTTCCACTGAAGTTTGCACGCCTGCGCAGAAGTGGGAGCAGGCGTTGTCTGTAAATTCTCATCCTCAAACACACCTTAAGAGGAATGTGCAGTCTTCTAATGAAGTAAACTTGGAAAAATATTGTTTTGCTTGCTGATTTTCTCAGATGTGCTACTGCCTCAATAAATACAATTTTCATGAATCACTCAAAACTGAAAGTTCTTGTAGCAGATGATCCCATCATTATCCCAAAATAAAACTTTGCAGATTTATTAACAACAGTATGAACAATTTTTTAGATGTTTTTAAAAAATTTACAAATAGGGCTTTTTGAGAAAATCTAAATTTTGATATTGAAAATTTTAAATTTTTAATTTTTATTGAAACATACTGCCGTGTTATATATCATATGAAAGATCATAAAAAGAGGTTTAAAATGAGACTTTGCCCAACTCTCTAGCTCAATCAGGTGATCTACAAATGCAATTTTTAAACAAAATCTTAAAAGCAAATTTTTCATTAAAAGAGTGCAAATTTAAAGACATATAACTTCAAAACCAGTGCACATATCAGCCTAAGATTTAAAGGTTATATTTACACCCATTGTAGCTGTGACTGGATAACTTATAAATAGCTTATTTGTGGCTGGATCATGTAGAAATAATTTATTGTAGAAATGTATTTCAATCAGAGGTGCAGGCACCAATGTATAATTTGAAATGCACTTATGTTACATTTTGATGTGTTTTGTATGCAAGTGTCATTGTTTGGGTTTGTAACATTGCTAGAGGAAGTCTGTTTGCTGATAGCAGGAAATCTTATGTAAATCTTTTTGTAAAGTGACAAAAACCTGTTTAGTCTGTATACCCAGCAGGGGGCCGCTGCCCGACTGCATCTCAGATAATGCAAGCATCAAGTTTTAGCACATAACACTGAAGTATAAATATTGTTCGCATTGCATTGCATGTAAATCCATGTTTGGGTAAACAAATTGCATCCTGATTCTTAAAATAGCCTGTGATGCTGTGTCCAATTCTGTATAAAAAGCACTGTCTTCTATTGAAAATTGTTCTTCTGATTCCATCTGACCTGAGCACTGATAACTTCAATCAGTGTGACTGCAAATAAACATCACTTGCTTCAAAGACCTGCTTGAAAACATCTTCCATCCTGAAAATCCAGTGTCCTACAGATTAGACCCAAAATCTATTCTGTTCCCGGCTGTTTCTGAGGTTTGCACCCAGCATCCAGTACCACCGCTACCCAGCAGCTCTGGCCAGTGTGATAGGTGTGATAGGCCAGGGGGGATCCATCCACAGCAACCCTGATTCATAGGAAGAGGTCAACAGTACAAGCCCAGGTACACCAGTAACGGGGTACACTTGCAGTGTCAGTTACCCAAAAGAAACCCGGTACTGGATGCTGAGGTGAGAGGGCACATTTGGGATAATGAAAGGGAACGGTGGCAAAGTAATCCCAGCCGGTTCCCAGCAACAGCAGACAGGGTGGCATATGCAGTCCATCCTGTCACAGTAGCATTTATTATACCAAAATGAATTACTATCTGAAACTGTCAGTTTGAAACCCTGTCTTGTTGTGATGTGGAATGACCCAACAGCAGTAATTAAAAGGACCCTGAATCTCCCTATTAATGGGTACTTTTAGAAAGGTCATTGGACAGTATAAAATGATGCATAATCATCAAAAGAGGTATAATCATGGCATTTCTGGTACGTTTATAATTCTATAGTGAGTCACTGACACACCAAGGGGCAAACCCGGAAACTCAGGCATCTTGCTTACTCCCGCTCTCTCAAATGCCACCTTATCTATGGCAACCTAAAGAGCAACCACTCATTGGGGCAGCATGGTGGCTAAGTGGTTAGCACTTCTGCCTTACAGCACTGGGGTCATGAGTTCAATTCCCAACCATGACCTTATCTGTGAGAAGTTTGCATGTTCTCCCCGTGTTTGCAAGGGTTTCCTCCAACACTCCAAAAAAACAAAAACAAAACATACTGGTAGGTTAATTGGCTGCTAACAAATTGACCCTAGTCTGTGTTTGTGTGTTAGGGAATTTAGACTGTAAGCCCAACGGGGCAGGGACTGATGTGAGTGAGTTCTCTGTACAGTGCTGCGGAATTAGTGGCTCTATATAAATAAATGGTGATGATGATGATGATGATATAGTATTACCCTCATTGGTGTAAAAATGTATTTTTGAAAGAGCAGAAACATAAAAAAAAATGCGTCAGAAATTTTACCATTTTCTTACACATGCACTTCCTGATAGCCACAATTCCACATCCAGGGCCTGATTAATCAAGAAACGCAAAATAAAAGCAATTTGCATTTTTATAAATTGGGCGCAGGTGGGTCTGTATTTAAGTTTGAGGATCTAAAGAAATGCTTGTAGTAGATGTACGCTCTGCATCTACAACAATTGCTGTATGCAGACAGAACACACTGTAGGATATACACAATGCATATGTATAATTAAAGTTATTAATTATTAAATACATTAAAACTTGTTAATAATATAATCATAAAAAAAACACAAAATTTTTTTTTCTTCATACCTACTTTTCATAAAATGCAATTAAGTGCAAGTGTAAAAATGCAAACACATGTTCTGGCATGCACACGTGACTCTCATCACTTGGAGTCGACACTTAAACCTGCTCTGTAGTTGGTGCAAATGATATGGCTGAAAATCATGTACCTAAAAGCTGCCTAGAACTTGAGTCGGATGGATGTGCCTGTGCTAAATATTGGCATGCCCTTACTGTACTTTGCCTATGTACATACGTCCTTTCCTTCCACCATTCCACACTTGAAATCGTAGGCTGTCGGAAGTGTCCTGTGCAGCAGACAATGAATTACATACACTTGCATTCACTGGCGTATAGCCCATTTCTGAGCATGTGAAGAGCAATTTTATGCAATATATGGCACATATTGGGATTTATGTTCCTTAGTAAATCAGGCCCCCTGTGTTTTGGAAGAAGTATGTATTTAACTGAAAGTATCTTACAGGATGAATGTGCTTTTCCCACCCCACCCATCCAAAATATAATAACCAATACTTCAGCTAATCATTAATGAATGTGCTCTGAACACATTGTGAATGCACATTGAACATTTTTTTCAAATAAAAACGTATCGATTTTTAAAAATGATAAATGTAAATGTAGGAGCCAGGGTGCAGAATAGAAGAGCAAACAGATATATTAGGATGTAGTTCATACAGATCAACAATTATTATTATAGTAATTCTATCATCTTCAAATAAGCATTGCCCAAGCGATTGTGTTGTGTTTCCAAGGCACAAAGTAATTTATTTTAGCAGATGCAAAATTTAACAATTCAATACATGATTATAATACAGTACAGCCAATACCAAAAGATAAATACATACCTCGCTCGCTGCGCTCCCACTGGCACCAGCAAACAGTATTTCACTCCAGAATACTGTGACCAGAGTAGACTGAAGCCAGTGGGAGTACAGCTATATTATATACACTCAGTGTTACAGAGAGAAAAATGCAGATGACGTGGCTTGCTTCTATAGGTCCAGACTTCAGGTGGGTCCAGTGTAAACAGGTCAAAGGCTAGTTCAAACAACCCCCTCTAAGGCTGAGGGTTAACATTCCAGATGATTCTCCCGCCCAGAAACCAGTTTAATCTAGTCTATTTCAATATTACAGTCAGTATAACTTTAAGTATTTATTCCCTAACATCACTAACTAGTGTATGCAATGTGCGATCTCTTCGGCAAAAAAACCGGACAACTGCTGATGAATAGGGGATTAAAATGATACCAGACATGACACATTTCCTATAACCTGAACCTTAAATAACATTAAAGTGTACATATAATCATAATATATAAACTAATAATAAACTAAATACTATCTGCTCATAAATCACTGTGGATTGGAATCAATATAAATATGAAATATATAAATAACTAAATGTTGTAGTGCGAGTGTGTGCGTGCGTATTTTACCGCGTGATCGCGCTATGCCACGTGTAGCGTGGCATACTGAGTGCAATCGCACAATAAAACAATATTAACCAATATACTTTCGTTCATCCAATTATACGACTTCGACAAGGGGAACATAAAGGGGGTTACTCACATTTCTGTTTCTGTTTAACCTGCTTGACCAGGTCCTAATGTACTCCCTTCCTCTTCTGTTTTGTACCCCACCCCCTTTCCTTATACAATGTATTGTATACAGCACCGCCGCGGATGCTTCTTTGACAGCGCCGCGGCTGCTGTATAGTACAGTGCTGCCTAAACGGAGCTGGTGCGTATGCGCGGGCGCATGTGCGGCAGCTATCTCGCTTTTTTTTTTTTTCGGTGGAGGGGAAACCCCCACTGTAAAAATGCTCCGTGCGCCCCTGGCACTGAAAAGGTTAAGAGGTTGGAGCTGAAAAATTAGCAATCGACACTTACCACTATAAAATGTTTTCAGTGAAGTTCAATGAGATGAAATACACAATAAAAGCTTATCTTCCATGTTCCATCCACCTCATCCAGTGGGTTGACTTTCACCCATCTTGGTGAAGCAGTTAGAGGAGAGAATAGTGTAGTTTAGGGCGGTTACATTGGGGACCTAAGTGGAACAGAGTGTGGAAGGTAAGCAAACATAACTTATTTTATCTCTGAACTGGACCCAAAACTTTTTCTCGTTATTGTCATGACTTTGCCTAGCCGTATGTATGTAGCAGCAGTACCTCAAATCCACCAGAGGTGCTGCTGTTCTGTTCCTGAACTTTTCACCATGTCTGTAGGAGTTAATCCCCTTGCCTGATGACTGAATAGAACTGCACCTCTTCCGTGGCTTGAAATACCTGCCTCAAGCTCTGCTCTGTGCAGTTTATCTTTAATCCCTGGCTGCTGCTGGTTCCGCCCTGTTCCAGCGTTTGTGCTTCTGCTGTTGATCTCCTGTTGTGACCCTCTGCCTGATTCCTGGACCCTGCTTGTTTGCCTGTTGTACCGACCATGGCTTGATTACTGGACTATGTTATTTCGCTTGTGACCCTGACCTCTGCCTGGCTATTGGATTCTGCTTAACCTGATCTCTGCTTGATCACTGGACTCAGTTTGTTTGCTTCCCTGGACAACCTCGTTCCTCCTGGACTGGGGTAACTCATAATACTTGTCCCTGCTATTTATCTGTATCAGTCATTACTTGGAACCTGTTGCTCTGTGGACTTTTTCTGCCATTGACCTCACCTGTTCATATCTGTGGATTTGAGTTATACCTGTTTAAACTGCAACCTGAAATCTGCATATCCCACATACTGAATCCTTGTTTATGTATTTTGCCTGAATAAAGACATTTGCTTTATTATACTTCTGTTGCTGCTTCCTGAGTTCGCTAGAAATCATAACAGTTATGGGTGATGTTGTTGTTTAATTAGGATTCCAAGAGGAGATTATTTTGTACTGGATGGAAGGGGTCCTATACAAGCAAAATTTTAACAGACATATTATGTCTGCTAAAATACCAAAAACTACAAGGTACCACGTTGTTATTTTTCATTGCCGTTTTGCAGTAAGAGGCTAAAAAATGCAGAGAAAAAGCAAGACAAAGTTAAACGCAAAAAACAAAACAAAAACAAAGGCACAGATAAGGCCCTTTGTGAGATGGGGTTTGATATTTATAGCCATCGCCCCTTTGTTAATCCAGGTCAAGCTATTTTTAGGAATGTATCTAATTGAATCCAAATCCTGTTAAAAGCTTGCAAAGTCTATTAAAATAATTAAGAATCTTAGGGAGTTAGCTAAAATTAAGGATTGAAAGCAATATAGTCACTAGGGGCCCGATTCATCAAAGTTCGCAAACGCATACGCATCTGCTAAATGGCTCTGCGCATGCGCGAAACAACACTTAAGCTGTGCAAAATGCCACATACGCTACTCAATCACGGCAGATACAGCTCTCAAACATCAACTCAATCTCAAACTCCAACACAAATAGATTTGAGATGACTGCTGACCACTTGAGAACAAAGGGGTGGGAATGGGCGGAGAGTAGGCGCGGACTGGGCGGAGATGAGATAGTATTTGAGTAAGGTAGGCGTTATGCTTTTGAACTTGAGAACAGTGGGCGTTCCCTCTGGCCAGATGAGTGAAACTGACGTCACTCCTGTCTCAAATCTTTCACAAAAGTTAAGGAAGGCCAGGGTCATGTTTAACTCCAATACAGCTAGCTAAAACAACTATTAAACGCCTTAAGGAGCATCTTTTGCGCTTAAAAACAAAAACGAAATATGCACACCATACATACATATCAATACAGACTGCTTTTGCCATTTTTTTTTTTTTTTTACAATAAAAAAATATTTATTGGGATTTTAGATATCTTAGAAATGTTCCATTAGTATGTTTGTGTAAATTAAGCCTTTTTTCTTTACATACACCTTTCTAATCAATGCAATTCGCAAGTGCAACATGTTTGATGTTATTTTGGCCTTTTGGCCTCAATCCGGAACTGCCGGAATTAGTTAGCTGAAAAGAGCGCCCTCTGTGGCTTACTGCCTCTTCAGTAAAGAGGACTGGCTTTTATAGGCCTGTACACTGCACTTTGGTATGCTAGCCACATATCTTCTCAGCATTATGGGGAGAATCCAGTTCACAGTGCATTCCACTGCCGGAATGGTTGCCTCAGTGCATTCCCCATTCATTCCGGCTGCCGGAATGGTTGCCTCAGTGCATTCCCCATTCATTCCACTGCCGGAATGGTTGCCTCAGTGCATTCCCCATTCATTCCGGCTGCCGGAATGGTTGCCTCAGTGCATTCCCCATTCATTCCACTGCCGGAATGGTTGCCTCAGTGCATTCCCCATTTATTCCACTGCCGGAATGGTTGCCTCAGTGCATTCCCCATTCATTCCACTGCCGGAATGGTTGCCTCAGTGCATTCCCCATTCATTCCGGCTGCCGGAATGGTGTGCACACTGCATGGGTAATTATTTAATTTGATTTAAAATGTTGGCCAAACAATAGACTTTGGCATAAATATTTATTATAAATCTCCTACGATTCTCAACAATTACCAATATCATTACTCTCAATATGTTACATGCCTGATTAGACAGTTGGTGATGGTGCGTTTGCAATAAAAAAATAATAATAATAGACATATAATAACTCTAAACTATTATTTAGCGATTTACACAAATTTAAAACAAGCGAACTATTACCACAGGGACACTTTTAACAGCAACACGAATAGTGTAAGGATATTAATGATCCCTAAGAGCCAAGAGAATTGGTGAGGACTCAAACCCACGTAGCAAGCTTGCAAGGTGGATTGCCTAACTGCTACACCACTGTACAAGTGGTGATGTTAAGGTAATAGAATACAAATGAAAGATGACCAGCAACTTCTAGCATAAGTTGGTTTCCTTAAAACATGGGGAAAAATGCCAATACTTTGAAATATTATACCCAGAAAGATTTGGTGCATGCAGAGTCAAAATGTATGCATATAGAAATATATCCATGTTGATTAATACAAACCAAAAGTAAAACATTTATTGCTCCCATTTCTAATATTTGATTTGGTGGAGCACTTAGCTTTTTCCACTGTTGCCAGTACAGAATTCCTATGTCTTTGAAATCAAGTCTTTGCCAACAACTGCTTTGCTGTATTGTAGCTGATAACACTGTTCAACATGACATATAGCCACCTTACACACCAAAACATATACTAAGTAACTCTTAGATAAGTCACAGAGTGGAATAAATACCCTCAAACTTGAAAATATACCAAGGTTAGCCACATACACGCATCATTCGGGGTTCAAACTCATTACCTTGTTGTTGCAAGCTCATTTCTTTATTCACTGAGGTATACTTCACATTGAAACACCAACACCAAACTGCACATTAACTATTTTGCCCAGCTGAATGGCTGTCTTAGCCCTGATAAATCGGTCATGTTGCAATTAATATGAACAGCATGATGGATAACGTGCTATTAAAATATTAACCCTAGATAAACACACACATAAATTAAAAACACTGTTTTACTAAAGCAGCAGGAGCTGCAAAAACTTCACCAAAAAGCAAGGAATGAGCGTGTTTGCAAATCTTACGCTAAATACAAGCATTTGCATATTGATTTTTACGAGTACGCTTAATAATGTAGTCTACTAACTCACTTGGTGCTCAGGTGGTGGGTGGAATACCTAACCACTACACTATCATGCCACATATAAATTTATCACATGCAAATGATTCGTACGCCATATAATTGTACTATTTTCCCCATACTATTGCCACAACACTAACAGCTTAGCTCATTAATGCCATCTGTAATAATCGTTATAATCTCTACTTTCCCTACAGAAAATAAACTTTGCTAACATGTCAGGTCACTTTTAGACAAAAACACACTTGGTTAATTAGAACGCACCTGGGTGCTCCTAATGACGTGTCCGGCATACTCTCCGGCCTACTTACCTGCATTTAATTCACTAATTACAGTGCTAGTTAAAAATACCTTGCTTGCACTTCTGTGTTGTTGGGAGTTTCACAGTTCTGGGTAAGTAGGCATTAATGGTGAAATGTTTCATAATCTCTGCTGTTTATTGCTGTACCTTGCTCAACACTCATGTTTATTTATTGTCAAGGTATTGGTGAGCTAGAGATAGAAAATGATGCTGAAAGGTCTTAATGCTAGTGGATTTTATGTTGAAGGTTAGTGGGAAAGTCTTTCATTAGCTGCAGAGTTTGAATATTGAGGCAACTGTGTAGATTTGGGATGCGCCTCTGCATAGAGACCTCTCGAATGTAGTGACAGAAATAAATATTATCCATCTATATTTATTTATATTTATTTATTTGTTACCTGTTTACCCTCCCCCCACAGATCTTGGTCCTGGATTGTGTTTTTTGGGTGTCTAGAGATTGCTATTTGACATTCCACATTTGTCTGTGTGTGTGGTAAGTAGAAACCAGATATTGTTTATTACATACCCCTTGTTAAAACACTTTGCAGTAAGAATGTCCATGCTGTTCTATTTTTTTATTTTGGTTGGTTGGTTTTTTTTGTTTTTTTGTTTTTTTTGTTCTAATCACTTTGTTTGAAGTGTTTTTTGGACCCTACCTTAACGACACATTAACACTCTGGGCCTGAGTCATTAAGGAGAGCAAAGCATCAAAAAGAAGTAAATGTTCTAGTGGACAAACCATGTTACAATGTAAGGGGTGCACATTTGTTACTTTTTTTTGCACATAAGATAAATACTGCCTGCTTCTTCATGTAGCACACACTTACTTGTTAGCTTTAGTTTTACCCTGACATTTAAAGATGATCTAGAGCATGTCCTACCCCAACTATAAATCTGTCCCCACATTTAACATTTACCTCCCTCCAATGCAACATGGTTTTGCCCAGGTGCAGAGTTACTCCTTCTTTATGCTTTGCTCTCGCTAATGACTCAGGCCGTCTGTATTTAGTGTTTCGCTACCTTCACATTCTTACGCCACAACAATTGTAATACAATTAATTTGAATTTTGTAAGGGTATATGGCGATGGTAAGTATCACGTTTGCAAGCACTTTGGTGGTGGTTCTATATGAATAGATGGTGTTTGGACAAAGAAGAGGTTTATTTTTCCTAGTTTTAGTTTTTAATTTGTCTTTTTTGTTTTTTTTTCTCTTTATATCCCACCTTCCACATTACTTCCATCTACTTATGGACTGTCCTTTTACACCAAAAAGCGAGATGATGAATTACGACTACTTTGTAAGTATTGGTTGTGTCATTTGTGGCAAAGTCAGACAATGCCAAGTGTCCACGTTTCACCTAAGTGCTAGTTTTTAATCTTTTCCTTTTGAAACACATACAGGCACTCCTGGAGTTGGACCACATTCTGTTTCACAAGGGGCCTGCTCCTCGGCCCTGTCCGAACCAGCAACTACAACAATGTCGCCGTCCGAGGAAGCACATCTTCAGGCCATGTGTCAGCCTCTTTGGGATGCCAGATGCGGAGGTTGTCCGTCGCTATCGGCTTCCTCCACATCTGATCTTGGACACCCTGCGCATTGTGGAGCTTGACCTTGAGCCAAGGCGCATCATCCTGACAGCAGTACCGCCTTTGACCAAACTTGTGGCGGTACTGCACTTCTGTGCCACTGGTTCATTCCAGTGCACAGTCGGGGTCGCGGCAGGTATGTCTCAGGCGACCTTCAGCCGTGTGCTGGAGGTTGTCCTGAGGGTGTTTATGTCGCGGCTCCGGCAATTTATCCATCTGCCACTTGATGAGGAGTCTCTTGTGCAGATCAAGCAGCAGTTTGCCACCATAGCTGGCTTTCCGCACGTCCTGGGGGCTGTATCTGGGACGCATGTGGCCCTGGTACCGGTGAGTGGAAATGCTTCGGTTTTGATGAACCGGAAGCATTTCCACTCAATAAATGTCCAGGCCATATGTGACCCGTCTCTCCTGTTTCGAAAACCTGGTTGCGAAATGGGGTGGGAGTACCCATGACTCCTACGCATTTCGTAACTCAGAGTTGTGGCCTAGATTGCAAAAGAGGCAAGGGGGTGTCAGGCCACACGGAGATGCGTGGCTTCTTGGTAATTATGTGCAAATAATGGTTCTGCCAACTCTAAGTGGTTAATAATATTGTATGAGAAACCTAGAGTTGTAAAATATAATATTGGACTTGAGATGTTACTGTTACCCAATGTGTTATATAGTGCATGTGCCTTGTATTTTTAGTTTCCGCTACTATAGAGTGATTGAATCAATGTTTACAATAGTGAGATATATAATGGTAATGTGGACCTATTTTTGAAACACACCTAGTAGCAAAGGGTATGTGTCCTGTGATTAGTGGACGCCGCCTGGTGTGTAATTATTAGCTTGGTGTACATTGACAATCTCCAATGTGGGTTGAGCTTTGTTTAGCAGCCATTAATAGACGTGGCTAGTTTGCATTGGATGCTAATTATACAGTATTATGACTTTGTAACCTTACTATTTAGGCTATAATGTAGTTTCAGCTCATATATTAGAATGTTTCAATTTCATTTCTTGCAGGTATAGTTGTACTCTTAAATGGTGTTAATCTTGCTTTATTTGTCTTTCCTCTCTTCCTACATAAGAGACAATGCGTATCCCTCCTGCCCTTGGCTCCTCACTCCTATATTGAACCCACACACAGAGCGGGAGGAGGCCTATAACTCGGCTCATAGGGCCACCAGATCAGTCATTGAAAGAGCCTTTGGCGTTTTGAAGGCTCGTTTTAGATGTCTTGACCGGTCTGGTGGCGCCCTCATGTATGAGCCGAGGAAGTTGTGTAAGATCATTGCTCTGTGTGTGGTGTTTCATAATATTGCCATCAGGAGTGGGGCACCAGGGGTCCTGGACGAGGTTGCTGGGGTGGACGAGGCGGAGGAGATTTAATCTACAGGCTAATGTGGCAACATAATTGACGTTTGGTTTTCTACAGTTTAAACAGTCCAGACTTTGCACACTTGATGCTTGTGTTAGCTGAGGCACCAAAGGTGCTAATGGTCTAGTATGTATATGTCCCCTAGTGTCAAAATGGCGTGCCGAAATAGTTCTAGAGAAAATGTACCCTAACTCTGCTCATTTAGCCATGTGAGGTTTATAGTTTATTGATCAGCACATATAGTGTTGAGAAGTGCTCATTTCTCACACTTTATTTGTTTTTCTTATATCTACAGCCTTTAGATTACACTTGGCCTGCAGTGCTGGCCTTTCTGCCATTGCACTTTCCTTTGGAGTTGGTGGATGTTGCCATGGTGAAGGGTGTTGACAAATGTAAGTAGTATAGTGTTATCAGCACTAAAATGTGACTGTCCAGTGAGTGTGCTCCAAACAATAATGTCGTTACTAAGCCTGCAATGTGTGGTTGCGCAAACAAAACATATGGGCAGATGCTAGCTATGTTACATATGGGTTTGGTGTTTGTAATTATGTCAAATAGTGCATTCAGATTCCAAGATATAGTCCAAACACACAAGCCATTATTATACACTATTGTGTAGAATATTACCGGCTTTTTTACACATGCCAATACAGTGGTCAACCTGTTGATTAAAAATTCATCAACTAGATATCAAAATGCAAGTTGTGTGAGCTAATATTGCCATATTAAATTGTTGATTCTCATTCAACAGGGTGCATTGGCGTGGATTTTGGAGTTGTGCAATTCGTGTCTCACTACATGTTGAAGTATTTCTCCAGAGCTCCAAGCCTGCTTATGTCTCTCTTCAGTCTGGGCAGATTGTCATCTCTTCCTTCAAGGAACTTTGACACACACAGACCATTAACTTGTTTGCTTTGTTTTTGTTAGCACGTTTGGATACATATATGTAATAAATCTAGCCTATGCTGCAAATGTCTCAGCAATCAGTTGTCATGCCATTTTGTACCATTACTATAGTGCAGTGATTCATCTTTTAATACACATAAATCCATGTGTAGTGCACTCCAAACTATTGTGAACAGGTGTATTTTGAAAATATATTAAATCTATGTGTGGTTCTTTTGTTCTTTGCCACAGATACACCATAGCCTACAAACACACTCAATGGGCGTAATGTTAAATTTTTGAAAATGTGCATAGTGTGGAGGTTTATATGTCTGTTTGGTTGCTTAGTAGTAAATTTATTGGACACTTTCAGCTTTTAGAGGGAACATGGGATGTGCCTAGCAATATAGGCATTACATTACAGGTAAACATAGAGAAATAATGCAAAAATGTGAGCAGTGTCAGGTCAAACACTACCAACTTTTGGCCCTTGCCCAAACAGGATAACAATCTTCTTCTCTTGTGCTAGTGGCACTTTGTTTCAAAGTGGTCCAACACCCACATGGCAGACACAAACCCCACACTAACAATCATGGGGAATGTGTTAGGGCACTAAGCTAGTGGAGTCTTGCTACAAGGCCATAATAACAATATGTGTTAGCCATCTTTGGTGTAGCAAATATTGCAGTCTCCACCCTTTTCTTGGTGTTTTTACAATGTTTAATTGCTGGGTTATGTAATACCTCACCTAGTTTGCTAATTGGTCGAGCCACCTATATTTGAACTTACAGCCAACACAGATACTCCACATGAGCACTAGTTACATTAGTCTGATTACACACATTGTTAGGTAGCAGTCACTTGACATGTTTGCTGAACCTGACAATGTAGGTCTCCAATGTTATTGTGGTGTATAAATGTGTAATTGTTTGTCAATACCATTTTCAGGTTGATTGCCCTCTGAAAGTGGAAAGTAGTGACCAAAGTCACATTCCAGCTTGGTTTCTCTTCAAATCCTGTGTCTGTCGAGTAAATTGTGTTAGTTTGCGGCCTAATACCACCTATGTCTGTTTAAACATGCTAGTCAATGTTAACACTAATTGTCTGCTCTTGCATTTGCCCATGCCTTGGCCAAGGGAAGTACAAATCCTTAATGTACAGATATCCTGCCTTTAGGATGATGGGTCCATGTTCAAATTCCTTTAACAACACCATCTAATGCAAGAGTGTTGGCCCGAGCACACAGTCATTTGAGGGTTTAATGTCTGGTAGATATTGTTGATGTTTACATTGTTAGGTGAGGCATCCACTTTATTTGGCTTATAGATGGTGAACATGTGCAATGGGTACCTGTGTCTGTATTGCCAAGAAATCACAACAGACCAAACTTCCAATTATAATATGTTGCCCGTTATATAAAATAGCTTGGCCTTGCTTAAATGTTTTCCAAAACTGTAAGGGAGCAAAATCTGAGTGACGTGGCCACTCTAACAATGAATGAATCACAGTGTAAATAACGTAAGAAACTCTAAGGTCAGTTTGTTTTAATAATGTATTCAAGGTTCCAGATTGGTTTAAACTATCATGGATTGGGGGGATCAGATGATAGAGTTTTGAAAAGTTACTACAGGATAGAGGCGTTTGGTGGACAAACTACCTCTTGGACATCCATCACTAGGTGAGGTGGAGTCTATTTACTTGCATTACAGAGTGTGCTTCTTTGCCTGAGTAAACCATATCTATACTGCAAGGTTTTTCATTTGCTTCTTACATGATTAGTCAGACACACAGCACTACATACACCCTTATATTGTGTCAAACTGTCACGTTAGTCTGTATTTCTTGAACCGATTCGGTACTAGCTGGAGCAGGACTGAATCTGAACAGAGCAGCCTGGATGATCTTCCTGCTCATGTTCTTGCTGATTGTCGAATCTAGCAGGGGAATGAGCAGTCTGAAAATGTGGACAGAAACACTGATTTTGTAATGCAGCCAGGAACACTGGAGCCAATAACTATCCTCTGGAGAGAAGTGTGTTGTTCAGGCAATGAACAGATCATAGCAGCAGGTTTAAATAGGTTGTCCTAAACAACTATTGGCTGATCACTTCATGGGATCACAGGTGCCGAATCTGGTTGGTCTGGAAGGATCACCTGACTGCATCCAAGATGCCTTTGCACATGCAGCTGAACAAACGGAGCTGTGGAGGACGGGAATGTTGCAGACGACCAGAAGGTACCCAGGTAGCCGTGATATGACAGCGGCAGATGGAGTAAGTGCGGCTAAGATCCAAATGTGAGACCCAACCTATATGTGCTTAGTGCAATAAGGTCATGAAGTTACATTTAAACAAGTGTTATGCTAAAGGACGTCCAGTGTACCACACACTGTGCATTAGCACTATTCTTAAATACAAATCCCTTATTAGATATTTAGAATTTGCACAGAATCTTACCTGTACAAATTAGTAGTTAACAATAATTGTCCTGTGGCATAATGTCCAAAAAAGTTTCGACTAATTTGGTTACATTAACACCTGTCTTTTGTGGCTCCTTTGCGTCAGGTTACAGTTTGCAAATGCAATACTTCCTTTACAGGATGATTTGGCCTACCTCTAAAGGGGCACTGTAGTAGTTGCACGCTTTGTTTGAATTAATTTACTAAGGCAAATAAAGAAACACTGTGGAAAAATCATTAAGAAGCTTACCTTGATACACTTCTTGTTTAAGTCTTCTTCAGCAAACCATGGCCCTGAATCATTCTGGAAACGTAAGGCAAGGTAACTAAGCAAGGCCAAACCATGTGAGTTTGGAGGGGGATGTAAACCAAAAATGTGATTGGAGATCTAATTTTGGGGTAGGAGAGGTCCTAGCTGACCTGGACATTTCAGTGTACAAATAAGCTATCAAGTATTTGTGCGGTACATTAGGATACAGACAGTATTTTACTTTGGCCCTAAACCTATTGCTAATTTGCACCACTTGCATTTTAAAAGGCTTTTTAGCAGCATACAGAAATATGTATCCTTGACATTTAGGTTCATTAATCAATCAGGGCCGTGGTTTTGGTCTGCACACTGACATTACATACATATTCGTTATAATACGGTAATGAATCAGGCCCTGTGTTCGGAGATGATACTTTGGTTAGAGTTGATAACAAGTATTGTTAGTAAAAAAGCATAATGGAATATGCCTTACCAAATAAAGACACATTATTTCAGTAGTAGCAAAATTTTTATTCAAAACATAAACTAAACATATTTATGGCATATATTAAATCATAATGTTTGGTTATAACAATACAAATTATTTTTTACGAGGCTTTTTAAAGGGGGTTGCAAGGGAGGCTCCCCGACTCCGACTTCTTGTCACCCGTGATGTAGAGGAGTCAGAGGAACCAGGCAATGGGGCAAGGCAAACGGATTGTGTCCGACGAGGTGAAGGTGCAGGGTCAGGGTCAGGGTCAGGGGATGGGGGCACGACAGGCGAGGGGGAAGTGGGCACGACAGGGGATTGCCCAAAGCCACGGACAAAGGCAAAACACATAAGACGACATAGTTGGGGGTCAGGGAGGGAGGAGTCAGACACACCAGGGAGGGTGGACGCAACAGACACACCAGGGAGGTTGGACGCAACAGACACACCAGGGAGGGAGAGTCAGACACACCAGGGAGGGTGGGCGCAACAGACACACCAGGGAGGGAGGAGTCAGACACACCAGGGAGGGAGGACGCAACAGACACACCAGGGATGGAGGAGTCAGACACACCAGGGAGGGAGGAGTCAGACTCAACATGGAGGTTGGAGCCAACAGACAACTGGGTATGGGGGCTGGGGAACAAATAATCTGAGCTGGGTGAAGGAATTATGCCGGAGGTGCGTTGGGAGTGGGCATGCAAGATATCACCCAGGAGTGTTGCAATATTTGTCATTGTGGTATTTAAATGATCTATTTTGGTGGTGAGTGTCGTCATTAAAGAGGTGTGTGTGTGTTAGTGAGACTGGTGATTTGCTGATCCGTGTGTTGGACAGTGCTCGCTATTTGTGACAAGTAAGGTACGATATTATATTTGCAAAAACAGATTACAACGTGTGATGTAGCATTGATAAAGTGTCAGCTTCCCTTGAATGTGCTAGCAGCCCTTGCCAGTCCCCAAAAACATACATTGCCACTTATGGTGTCACATTTTTGGATAAGCCCTACATATTGAGACCATTTGTCTTCAGTGTGTACATTTCATTTCCCACTATGTGATAGGCAAACACATTGTGCAGTTAAAGTTTACCTTTACACACATCCTGAGAGTTGACACTTTTACTCAGACAGATACAAAGCTTTACAGACATTAAGTAAGCAAACTCATCATGTACCTAGTGAAGCGGCCTCTCCTGTTCGGGATGGGCTAGAGCCAGTGTCTATGTCGCCCACCCCAACAATCTCCACCATAGCAATTGCTGCCCTTGCCCGCTCTTCGAGGGGTGTTAAATTACTACGTAGTGGAGGCCCCCACCAGTCCCTTGGGCATGCCTGTGCATGTCAACCAGCTTTCCTTTCAGGCGTCCTTTATAGTCTGCCCATCTGTGGAATAGACAAACATTATTGCCTCACATAGTAGCTTAAACTCCAAATGACACAATTTTCCAAAAAAACATTGCACGTTTGCTAATCACACCAATTTATCCTACACATACAGTAATACAGATTTTGCACTTTTGAAGCGCGGATAATGTGGGCAACATATTATGTCAATGTGACCAAGGGCCATGCTGTTAGTTTCTGGAAACAAAGGGCCTGATCAACAAATGCATTGGAGACACAAGGTGGTTTCACCTCACAGTTGACTAATGCTACTATGTCACAATATCCATATTTATCTATAGCGATATCTATATATATTATTTTACAAATAGACACAGTCAGACAAGTTAAATAGGGCTATTGTTTTAAAACCGGATTAGTACCTTTTCTGTACTTCAACCTTTGTACGCTCATATGGAGATATCGCATTGATGAGCCGTGTAATTTCTTGCCAATGCGTTTGGCGCTCGCATCCGGTTATTTGCCGGTCACCACTGTGGAACCTAGACAGAACCTCTTCGACCAGCACCTCCAGCTCCTCCTCAATAAAACAGTTTTTCCGCCTACTTGGCAGCCCTGGTGCCTGCACATCACTTGGCCCAGCATCAGACATATTCCTATTTGAAAGATAAGTCGTGTCTTTATAGGCAATGCACACAGTCAGGTGGTAATACAGAATCTAAGCACATCCACCCCCTAAATAAGGTAGCATTTTACAAACTTCTAACTGTGTCTAAAACACATGCCCCTTATTATAATAAATATTGTGGCTTGTCTATTTAACGAGCATTGAGTTTGGCCACTGCATTTTGACAGACATATTCGTCAAATACTATTGCAACATTCTCCTACTACTACTACTACCACTTGTCACTATTCAAACCATTACATTGGTTTACAGGTTAGCAACACACCAAAATGAAGGATATCACTCAGAGTTGCAGAGTGGCAAACCCTATATTGTGTTATTAATATTAATATTTGGTTACAAATCAGCCCGCAACACACTTAAGTGTGTACTCCAAATGCAATTTGGGAGGTATGCGCCAAAATAAGTGTATACATTTGGACCCATGTGTCCATCAATGCAATGAGCTAATTATTAGTGTGTTGAACATGGATAAGGTAAAAGAACTTAGCATACTGTAGCCTACTATTGCAAACTTTCCATGTTAAATGTGAGGGCAAGGCCCATTTCTATAGCAGTTTAATTACAGTTCGGCCACACATATTTCATAGCAAACAGTTTGCTACATTAGGAGATACACACAATTGGAATATCCTGAAATATCTGTTAAATATTTATACTTACTTTTTTTCAAAGGTTTGCACAAAAAACAAAAAAAAAAATGTTTGAAAACTGGGTAATGCGTGGTATGGGCTGCAATAAAAAAAACAAAAAAATATATAAATATTTCAAACCAAGGAAAGGTAATGTGGTCAACAAAGCTAACCTCCAAATTTTCATATGGATAAGGTTAAAAAGAACTTAGCATACTGTAGACTAATATTGCAAACTTTCCATGTTAAATGTGAGGGCAAGGCCCATTTCTATAGCAGTTTAATTACAGTTCGGCCACACATATTTCATAGCAAACAGTTTGCTACATTAGGAGATACAAACAATTTGGAAATCTTACAATCTCTGATTTAGTTTAGTACTTACTTTTGTTTTATGGTTTATTAGGCAAAGCATCCAAATGTAATCCAAACTTTAATATGTCCTGTCCTGCCAAAAAAGCTAATGAGCAGGCAGTAAAGCAAAGCACATTAACCTTACTGGATTAATAAACCAGGTGTACACTCTTCTTCCTAATTTCAGAGCACAGAGTACTCGTCTCAGTGCAAGCGGCCGCCATGTTCTTGGTGGGAGAGACAACACAGGTGTGTGAAAGATCCGCGTGTGACGTGAGCACGCCCATACGTGCTCTGAGAACCAATCAGAGCGCAGAATACTGCAGAGGTGTTTTTGGGCAAACTAAAATGAGGGCCAGCACATTTGCGCTCCGTGAGCTCCGTGTCCTCACAGAGGCAATGGATAACGTGCCCTCAGGGCGCTATATCTCAAATGAGGTCAAGCTGCGGGCCTATGAAAGGGTCCGCAGACACCTCCGCCTACGGTATCAAATACGCAGAAGCGGCGTCCAGCTCCAGAGGCGCTAGAGCGATCTCCGGCGACGTCAGCCCAGGCTCCTTGCAGAACTCCGGCAGTAGATAATAAGAAGTGAGTTCTCTATTAATCGTAAAAAACACGTGTACACATATATATTTGCTATATGTTTGTAAATATGTTCCCCCTAATCCCTTGACATGGCCTACATAACAATGTGCAAGCACACTATAAAGGTCATGCCCCTTCCAGTGCACCCAAAATGCTTTGCCTCCTGTCTCCTACATTTGTTTGCTGACAATTTACTGACCTAAATGTTTTTGTGTGTCAAATCTGAACATTAAGGGTGGTTTTTGCAATCAGGCATTCTAACTCTTGCCCCGAGTGCTGTAACTTGCTGGTCTAACCGTAAAAACATTTTGGAGTGGCAGATGTGTTGTAGTTAGTGTGGAAAGATTTAAAATGCATGTTTCAAATACCAAACACCTTATAGTTTGGTCAAATTTTTACAAAATCAAATAAGATGCAAACAGATTTCAGAGTGTACTACATATAGCTAATCAATCATTAATTAACTGACTATTTGCACTGTGAGGTAGTCCCAACAAAGGGTGATTTCCAAAGGATACTTAACATTCAAAGATTTGGAGCTCCATCCACTAATTCTGTGGTCCTGTAAAGAGAGAACTAATTGACATCATTACCAGGGCCATGGGAGTTTGCAGACTTAAATTCACCGACATGAAAAAACATACTACGGGCAATTTTGTAAAAAAACAAATTAGGTGGCCAGTAGTTGTTTGGGGAGTGTGGTAGACAACACATGCAAATATGGAGCAAGCCGCCAAACTCCACACATATGAACCAATAATCAGGGACTTAAACTCCTGACCCCAGTGCTGTGAGAGCAAAGTGCTGACCACTAGGCCACAGAGAAATTCCACATCTCTATGGAAAATAAAATAAATTGTGACAGGTCATGTGAAATTCTTTGTGTTCATCATGTTTAGCTCCTTGCTTTGTTAGTAGCTAATATTTCTGTCTGCTGCCAATGCAAAGTTAATGAAACATGTATGATCACCTGATTGTCAGAATACTATCAGTTTTGTAAGCTGTTGATTGTGTTAACATGGCCTTTTTTTTAAAATTCCTTTTTTACAACAGACCGGGCACGCTGGGAATGCCGGCAACGGCCCGGGTAGTGGTGGAGGCGCAGGCAGCGGAGGAGGAGGAGGAGGAGGAGGAGGAGCAGCAGCAGCAGGAGGAGCAGGAGGAGGGGGTGCCAGTGGCAGTGCCTGTGGCAGTGCCAGTGGCAGCAAAGGAGCAGGAGGAGGAGGCGGTGCCGGTGCCAGTGGCAGCAGCAGCGGTGGAGGAGGAGGAGCAGGCTGACCCGGAGCCCCAGCAATTGGAGGACTCCACATCGGGTAGCCAAGAGGCAGTGGAGTTTGAAGATAGTAAGTATTTGCGATAAGTGATGGACATAATTTGATAAGATTGAGATGTGCATTATACTTGTACATAATCCCTGCTGTGAGACATGTTGATTAACTGGTGCTTTAAATGCCACAGGTTTAACACTTAATATCTGCCTTTAAATTTTATGTCCATTAAACACTCAAACCACAGCCAGAGCCATCTTAACACAAGGCCACGCAGAGCAGGACCCCAAAAAATGTGCCCGCTAGCCTGGTCAACTTGTCAGTATATTAATGACTTGTTTATAACTTCAAAGATCTACCAAATTTGTTAGAAATCCTGTGAGTGATTGTGTAGGTAGTGGCCCATGGTAGTGCTTTGCCCTGGGGCCAATAATGCTGGATAAGACAACCCTGTCCATGGCCCTCTCCCTGTGGGTCACCAGAATGTAGTACATTGATCCAAATGCCTTCTCAACGTCTAATGTGCGTCCAAATGGTTTTGTTGCCAGAGACGTAACATTTGAAATTAATGTAACACTACATATCTCTAGTAAATCCTGTCTGTTTGATCAAATAGGTAAACATGTATGTAATGTTTCTTTTCTGATTTCTTTCAGCACCCATGGAGGAAGCTGCCAATTGGCCACCACCACCACCCACCGCAGCTGAGCTTATGGGCCACATGGCCGAAATTGTGGAGGACCTGGAAGGCGTCCACAATCGTATAGGTCAAATTATTGCCAATTTACGCTTTAAATTGGCCTACTGGGCCTCATTTATGCCTTGATTTTTTTATTTTGTTTTTTTGCACTGTATATGTTCCATTTTATGTACATAGTTGAAAATCATTGTTTCATTCTATAAATATCTAAGTTTATACAAAAAAAAACATTGGTGTGTGTGTCTTTATTCATCTCATTACACAACATGTGGGTGTAAGGATAAAAGAGAATATATATAATAATCCGAAAAGAGTAATGAAGAAAGATGATTTGCTTATAACATCATTTCTATAGCACAAAAGGATTTCTTTAGCTGTTTGCATGTAATCCAAAATGAACATGTGCCCTCCACGAACAAGCCACCCCTATAAGAGGTATTGCATCTGTAGGCCCTGTGTTCCAGATAAATCCCCCAAAGTCAAATGCCCTAGCTAGTTACCAATTCCCCCAAATACATATGTCATTGTAGTGATAGTCCAAGTTTACGTTCAAGTATCAGAGCCAAGCCAGTCACCCATTGAAGAGAACCTCGAAAGTGTACCCAGAAGTGGTGTAAGGCAGAAGTGCAAGCGAAGCAAAGGACCATGGTACTGGAGTGTGGTGAGCGTTGTGTTTGGATAAAGCAGAGTACATGACATAACGTGTACACCGTGGATCCAGATGAAAGTCGGTTTGCAGGCAATGTTGCATTTAACTCAAAGGAGGCTGACCCCTACAAACCCCCCCTCTTAGTCCATTCATAGTAATAAATGTCAGCATGCACATAATAATAATAATGTGCATGGGAAGTAGGAGGCCTGAGGCTTTTCTAAAGTTCACCCCAAAAAGTACTTTTCTTGCAATACAGTAGACATAAGAGGTCATTTTTTAGAATGTGGTTGAGCGTTTATAACAAATCCAACTAAAAAAATAAAACCATCGTGTGAAGTTCATGCGTTTCTTGTTAGCGCCATGATTACAGCCCACATATTAGTTGTGGATATGCTTGGTATTTGAACTCATGGCTGCTGTGTTGGGAGTCCAAAGTGTTAACCAGTGAGCTACCTGTGAGATGGGTATTTTGTGAGTAATTTGTTTGAATAATGAGAAGTAGTATTGGGTGTGAGTTGCCTTTGTAGCACGCATGCTGTATGGTTGGTGTTGTCTGTGTTTTTTCACATCTAATGTTGGGCTAGTGGGTAGCTGTCCCACTTTGCATACAGTGTAGGGTGCTAATCCAGACAGAAACCCTTCCTCTGTGTGGAGGTTGTATACACTCTTGTGTGTATCCTTTATGGAAGAGTATGCTGTGCATTTTGCTGAAAAGGCAAGATTTATTTACAGCACATACATTTTGATACATTCGTTATTCATGTGTTTTTAATGTAGCTATGTCCATGCATTTTGCGCACTATAGGGCGACTTGAAATCCTAAACACAGAAAGATCGTGAAGAATGTGTTTGTTAACAGTGTGTATTACGCTAATTAGTAGCAAAGGAAAAACAACGTTGAGAGTGTTCCACATCATTGTTATTTGTCAGTGATTAATGAGTAAAGAGCTATCTCGTAAAAATAAGCCCCAGGCATTTGTGTTGTGTTGTGTGTAAACAAACTGTGGGCGTGAGGTATGCATTGCATAGCTTGCCGTCAATCAGTTGAGAGCCGTCGCTTGTGCTTGTACCATGTTTAAAGATCCGCAGGTGGGTGTGGTTTCTAACGTTTGCGCTGCTTATTTCCGTCCCTTAAGTGTAGTGTACCACAAGAGGGTGTGTTTTTGCAGTTTGAGGTGCTTATTTCACTCGCGTAAGTGTTTGCGTCACTCAAAGTATGGATAGCAGATGCGTATGCATTTGCGAACTTTGATGAATCGGGCCCTAGATTATTATACACTAAATTTGCAACAAAAACAAATTATCTTATATTGCCCTCATGTAGCCAAACTCTAGAGACAAGAGGGCTGACTCTATAGGGTAACGAAGTCTTGAGCCTCTACTAAATGGGACAGCAAGGTTTAACTGACGTCAACATGAAGTGCAGGCCAGCTCTGTCATTGGAACTTGTAGCTGTCAGCATGCCGCTCTCTTCGCAAATTTGCTTTGTTCTTTTACAGGTAAGTCTGTAATATATTCTTGTTGTTTTTAGTTTTGGTTTTCTTTTTATCGTAGGTCAAGTCGTTGTCGGTGTAAATACCGTTGGGTAAACGAATATACACATACACAGTGGTCAAAGTGTAAATTTAGATGTGGCAGTATGTAAAATTTACTGGAGTCTGCTCTAGGTAACACTAATCACCAGTGAGAATTACTTGCAATGAAATATGTCCTCTTACTCAGGGTGCAGCTCTCCTGAAGAATAATTTCTACCTCGGTGTCCCATGCAGGAATTGTACCCTTTGGAAGCTCCACTGAAATTCTCTGCCACGTCAAGTTACTATAAATGATACCTGTCACCTTTAGTGCATCACCTGTCATGTGATAGCAAGCAAAAACCAGGGACAACTCAGAGTATTTGATGAGCAGTGAAGATAAGTGCTGGTACAGCATGATGACCCAATTTGACTTCTATACATATAAACAACGCAGATCCAAACTGTTGGTACGTATATTGGAGAGCTACGCTCTGTCTTCTTTATGTACCTTTAAAGCCCGGTGGTCTAGTGGAGGCGGAAATAGGACAGGTCTCCAATGCTCTGAAAGTGCTGTTGCGCATGTGCAAGCCCAGCAAACTGGAAGTTCGGTTTTCACGCAGGCATTTCCCTGCATGTGAACAAACGCAGCATCAGTAGCTGCGTATCTAGTATTCAAAAGTCCTAAAAAAATTATATATAGTGACCCGGAGGCTCCCCACTGTGTACCCACATTTATGGGAGGAGTCTGTCTATCACATAACAAGTTCCTGCACAGATGTGCAGAGGTATAATGATACTGAGTACATTACCAACCTGCATCTGCATATCTACAAAACTGTATATACAAGTGTATAAGTGCAACTGCATAATCTGTATTGCTTGATCGCCTGCTGTACCTCAAAGTATACCAACTGAGAGTACCTGCATATATCATCTGTTGTCAATGTTCAATAAACAGCAACCTGTTTAAGTTCAAAAGCGTTGTGGCTTCACCTCCACATTAACACTACTGACACCTTTAATCCAAAGGTATAACTAGAGATGGTCACTGACCCCCGTGTTTTGGTTTTGGATTCGGTTTTGGATCTGGATTACCGTCGTGTTTTGGTTTTGGTTTTGGTTTTGCAAAACCGCCATTGCGTGTTTTGGTTTTGGTTTTGGTTTTGTTTGGTTTTGTTTTGCTATTTTTTGGGAAAATCCATGTTTTTGGGCCTAAATTAACCCAATTTAGTGCTCCAACTGTTTTAGAGACAAGTAATCTAATTGTTGAGCTAATAAATCATCCAAAAAAACAGTTTAATTCTTCGTTGGTAGGCCTATTCTACACACAAAACAGATTGTCTTCCTCTCCATCTATGCATATTGGCAATGCAGCCATCGTCTTTGAATGTATATTACACCCTACACTTATAGTTAAATATGTAAAGAAATGGAAAAAGCCAGTTTGGTTTCTGTCTCTCAAGGCCCCCCTCCACTTGTATAAAATACCAAAAAATTCAGCCATTATAGACTGTACAATATTAATTGACATGGAGAAAGCCAGTTTGGTTTCTGTCTCTCAAGGCCCCCCTCCACTTGTATAAAATACCAAAAAATTCAGCCATTATAGACTGTACAATATTAATTGACATGGAGAAAGCCAGTTTGGTTTCTGTCTCTCAAGGCCCCCCTCCACTTGTATAAAATACCAAAAAATTCAGCCATTATAGACTGTACAATATTAATTGACATGGAGAAAGCCAGTTTGGTTTCTGTCTCTCTAGGCCCCCCTCCACTTGTATAAAATACTAAAATATTCAGCCATTATAGACTGTACAATATTAATTGACATAGAGAAAGACAGTTTGGGGTCACTCTGTCTCTCTAGGCCCCCCTCCACTTGTATAAAATAGCAAAAAATTCAGCCATTATAGACTGTACAATATTAATTGACATGGAAAAAGCCAGTTTGGTTTCTGTCTCTCTAGGCCCCCCTCCACTTGTATAAAATACCCAAAAATTCAGCCATTATAGACTGTACAATATTATGAAAAATGGACAAAGCCAGTTTAGGGTCACTCTGTCTATGACACCCTACCCTTAAGGATAAATTGCCCTAACAGCAGCCTTTCAAGATGGTATGTGATATGGAAATGCCACAAGTCCCTTTCCTCTTTGGGGGTAGATTGCACCCTACACTTACATAGAAAGTTTTAAAAAGATGTTATCGGCATCATCTTCAGCTTAATCCTCACCCTCATCAGTGTGTACGTCATCATCACAGACTATCAATTCATCGCCGCTTGAATCCGCCATTAGAGAACAGTCAGTGCTTGGATGTCTTGGATGGTGAAGGCCTTCCTCGTGGAAGATGTAGTTCATTTTTATAAACATCATTTTCTCCACATTTTTGGGAAGTAACCTTCTACGGCGATCACTGACTAAGTTCCCTGCTGTGCTGAACACTCGTTCAGAGTACACACTGGAGGGTGGGCAGCTTAGGTATTGCAAAGCAAGTTTGTACATGGGTTTCCAAATGGCCTGCTTTTCTTCCCAGTAAGGAAAGGGACTGTCTGACATTTCCATATCAACTACCTCTTGAAAGTAATCCTCCACCATCCTTTGCATGTTTATACTCATATTGGATGGAGTTATGGGCAAAGTGACACATTTTTTTGAAAAATCCTTCAAACCAGCCCAGATGTTAAATTGTTCTCGTCTGCCCCCTGTGTCTTCCCTGCTTCTTTTTTGGAAATTTAATTTTTTACGAGCAACAGCTTGAGAAAGTGAAGGAGGACACGTCGTCAAGCCGAGGCCCAGTTCAGCGGCCAACTTGCTGAGCAATAGCTCCTTGCAAAAGTTCACATCTCGCTCATTTACAAGTAAAGACTCAATGTAGGTTTTAAACCTTGGATCAAGCACAGTGGCCAAAACGTACTGATCCGAGTTCAAGATCTTAATAACTCGAGGATCATTGTGAAGCGAATTAAGTACTTGATCGACAAGGCCAACATACTTTGCTGAATTGCTTGCTTTCAGCTCCTCCTTCATTTTCTCAAGCTGCTTTTCCAATAGTCTAATTAAAGGAATGACTTGGCTCAAACTAGCAGAGTCAGCACTGACCTCACATGTCACAACTTCAAATGGTTTCAGCACCTTGCACAGCACTGAAAGGATTCCCCACTGTGCAAGAGTGAAATACATCCCCCCTCCTTTCCCAATGTCATGACTTGTGCAATATGCTTGGATGGCTTTGCGCTGTTCCTCCATCCTCTGAAGCATGTACAGGGTGGAATTCCACCGAGTTACCACCTCTTGCTTAAGTTGGTGGCAGGGCAAGTTAAACTGCTCTTGGAGCTGCTGTAATCTCCTACATGCTGTGGCTGAATGCCTGAAATGGCCTGAAATTTTACGGGCCACCGAAAGCATCTCCTGCACCTCACGGTTATTTCGTAGGAAGCTCTGCACCACCAAGTTGATGGTGTGAGCAAAACAGGGAATATGTTGGAAATCACCCAGCTGTAATGCTCGCACTATATTGTTGGCGTTATCTGAAATGACATACCCTGGGGAGAGTCCGAGTGGTATAAGCCATGCATCAATCACATCTCTCAGTTTGCGTAACAAATTGTCAGCCGTATGCCTGTTAGTGAAGCCGGTGATACAAAGAGTGGCCTGCCTGTGACAAATGTTACGTAGTGGTGTACATGCTGCTGCTGTTCCTGCTGGTGAAGGTGAATGACCAACCCAGTGGGCTGTCACAGTCATATAGTCTTTGGTTTGGCCACTTCCACTTGTCCACATATCTGTGGTTAAGTGAACAGTGGGCAGAATGGCATTTTTCAGCGCAATCTCTACATTTTTACACACTTTTTGGTATAGTTGTGGAATAGCTTTACGGGAGAAATGGTGTCGCGATGGAATTCTGTAACGCGGACACAAAACCTCAATTAACTGTGAAAAACCAGCTGCGTTTATTGTGGAGATTGGACGCAGATCTAACACTAACATTGCAGCCATGGCGTCTGTGATTCGCTTGGCGACTGGGTGACTGCTGTCATATTTGCTTCCCCTCGCAAATGATTGTTTCACAGTTAATTGCTGAAATGTAGGACTGCTCATTTTATTCACCTGCCTCTGTGATGACGATTCACCCCCAGCAGCAGCAACAGCAGCAGCAGGACTAATACTTTCTTCAGAGGAATCAATAATAGTGCCGGAGTCATCCAGCCTTAAGTGGGATGCCGGGCTAACTCCGAGCGCTACTGAGGATATTGATGAGGATGGTGTGGTGGGTGTATTTTGTAGCCGTCGGTATGTCGGTGAGCGGAGGGTCTTAGCTGATGAGGGAGTGCTTGTATTCTTTTGGGAAGAACTTTCAGCTTTTCCCAACACTTTGCCATGAACTCTCGTTAAATGGCGTAACATAGACGAGGTTCCAAGATGGTTAAGGTCCCTCCCTCGACTGACTGTGGCTTCACATACACTACAAATGGCTATACAATTGTTGTCTGGATTTGGGTAGAAATAATTCCACACATAAGAAGTGGATTTTTTTTTTTTTATGCCCAGGCATGACAATGGCCTTTTTCTTGTCACGTGCCAGAACTGCTGCCACTGGTGCAGGACTTACACAAACAACCTCATCCTCATCAACATCCTCATTAGCGCCCTCGTCGCCTACACAAATCTCCCCCTCATCCTCTTCTAATTCCAAAGTGGCATCCTCAATTTGGGTATCACCGGCTACACTCAGGCTATTAAGGCACACATCAGCAGAATGCTCACGATTAGACATCCCACTGTTGGATGGACTCTCCACAGGGATTGTTGTCATTTGTGAATCAGAGCAAATATTCTCCTGTAATGCCTCACTGTTATCTTGCAGCTCGGCTTTGACGCGTAACAGTAGTTGTGCACCAATTGTAGGCTGGGTAACTTTTTGGGATCTGCCACTAATAGCCAAAGGTGAAGGCCTCATTCTCTCTTTGCCACTGCGTGTGTAGAATGGCATGCTTGCAATTTTTTTTTTATCGTCACTTAACTTTTGCTCAGTTACACTTCTTTTTCGCTTCAATACAGTAAATTTTTTTTTGTTTTTTGTTTTTTGCACTAATTTGAAAACACTCTGTTGTTTGACATCGCCTTGGCCAGATGACGTACTGGGAACACTAACATCAGGACTGGTGACAGAACCTGGTTGCTCATTTAGATCATATGTGGACTGCTTTGAATCCATTCTGAGCGCAAACCACTGGGGAGTGCTAAAAATTATTTAGTAGATTCTGCTGACAGATATGACTTTTGACAGCCAGAAATATTAATGCACAATTAGGGAGGACACCCCAAAAACACTGAGGAGTGCTAAAAATTATTTAGTAGATACTGCTGACAGATATGACTTTTGACAGCCAGAAATATTAATGCACAATTAGGGAGGACACCCCAAAAACACTGAGGAGTGCTAAAAATTATTTAGTAGATACTGCTGACAGATATGACTTTTGACAGCCAGAAATATTAATGCACAATTAGGGAGGACACCCCAAAAACACTGAGGAGTGCTAAAAATTATTTAGTAGATACTGCTGACAGATATGACTTTTGACAGCCAGAAATATTAATGCACAATTAGGGAGGACACCCCAAAAACACTGAGGAGTGCTAAAAATTATTTAGTAGATACTGCTGACAGATATGACTTTTGACAGCCAGAAATATTAATGCACAATTAGGGAGGACACCCCAAAAACACTGAGGAGTGCTAAAAATTATTTAGTAGATACTGCTGACAGATATGACTTTTGACAGCCAGAAATATTAATGCACAATTAGGGAGGACACCCCAAAAACACTGAGGAGTGCTAAAAATTATTTAGTAGATACTGCTGACAGATATGACTTTTGACAGCCAGAAATATTAATGCACAATTAGGGAGGACACCCCAAAAACACTGAGGAGTGCTAAAAATTATTTAGTAGATACTGCTGACAGATATGACTTTTGACAGCCAGAAATATTAATGCACAATTAGGGAGGACACCCCAAAAACACTGAGGAGTGCTAAAAATTATTTAGTAGATACTGCTGACAGATATGACTTTTGACAGCCAGAAATATTAATGCACAATTAGGGAGGACACCCCAAAAACACTGAGGAGTGCTAAAAATTATTTAGTAGATACTGCTGACAGATATGACTTTTGACAGCCAGAAATATTAATGCACAATTAGGGAGGACACCCCAAAAACACTGAGGAGTGCTAAAAATTATTTAGTAGATACTGCTGACAGATATGACTTTTGACAGCCAGAAATATTAATGCACAATTAGGGAGGACACCCCAAAAACACTGAGGAGTGCTAAAAATTATTTAGTAGATACTGCTGACAGATATGACTTTTGACAGCCAGAAATATTAATGCACAATTAGGGAGGACACCCCAAAAACACTGAGGAGTGCTAAAAATTATTTAGTAGATACTGCTGACAGATATGACTTTTGACAGCCAGAAATATTAATGCACAATTAGGGAGGACACCCCAAAAACACTGAGGAGTGCTAAAAATTATTTAGTAGATACTGCTGATAGATATGACTTTTGACAGCCAGAAATATTAATGCACAATTAGGGAGGACACCCCAAAAACACTGAGGAGTGCTAAAAATTATTTAGTAGATACTGCTGACAGATATGACTTTTGACAGCCAGAAATATTAATGCACAATTAGGGAGGACACCCCAAAAACACTGAGGAGTGCTAAAAATTATTTAGTAGATACTGCTGACAGATATGACTTTTGACAGGCAGAAATATTAATGCACAATTATGGGGGACACCCCAAAAGCGCTGGGGAGTGCCAAATATGAAGAAAAAATAATAACCCTCTATCCTCCTCTCTGCACTAGCGATTTTGGTTAGAGCAATTGCAAGAACAATATTGTATTCTCTGTCCCTGCTCTAATTAGCCTATGACTACACCCTACTCTCTCCCTCTGTCAAATGGCGATGGATTGCTGTGGAGGCATGTATTTATAAAGTTGAAGTATCGCGAGAACCGAGTCCCGAGATCCGACAACGTCACAATGACATTCGGCCTCGATTTGGATTCGGAATGGGCGGGAGAGTACCGAGCTGCTCAGCTCGGTACTCGGATACCCAAAGTTCGGGTGGGTTCGGTTCTCGGAGAACCGGACCCGCCCATCTCTAGGTATAACCAACACAAACCATTAAGGACACCCACCGAATGCATTTGTGTTCAAATCTGGCAAGGGTCTCCAATATGCATATGCTTTCAGGTAGTGCTACTCACAGTTGGAGGCTAGTAATAAAATCTCCACAAATGCAGCTGACTCATTAAGGCTGGTATCAGCTGATCAGTTACCGGAGGTATCGCCCTGTGCTGAAATATTATGGATTGCAGCCTAGGCAGACTGTCAAGTCTCAGACTGGTAGTGATGATGGCACAACACAATTATAGAGACTAAATATTGGGCAGGTAACCTGGTTACTTTCATTGTTGTGTACTTGTAAATTATATGAGCCCCACTCTAGCAGCACCGCTGATTCCACACAATTCTATCAGATCTGCTCAACCTGTATTCAAATCTCCTACTGCCTGTACGAGATCATAATTTTTGAGGAGGACATTTAAAAACAGCTTAGAATCAGCTGCAGAGCTACAATAGCATGTAATATGAATTCCCAATGTGGACACTTGTGTACAGCAGAGAGTCAGAAGATATTACACACCTCTGTCTCTCCAAGTAACTGTACCAGTACTGTCCTGATATCACTGTGGCATTACCCCAGAGAAAGAGAGCTGAGCATAAACTCTGGGTCATTACTGAATAGGAAGGAGGTTCAGTTGAGAACAATTTTGAATGACAGTCAAGGTTTCCAGCAGCTGACTGACTTGATATTTCTACAGTGGCTGGTACATCTTTCACGTTCCATTATCTCTCCTCATTAAAAACGTACCACACCACCAATAGCTGCACAAAATACCACTTACCAATGACGAGTTTAAAATTGGTGACTGGTAATGCTTATGCCATACAGTAGCCAAACAGACCTTACCCACCACCAGCTACACTTGTTATTCCACTACCTTATGTATCAACTGTTTTTAGATTGAAGCTCACTTGAACAGGGGCATCTTTACCTTTGGTTTTATGACATTGCATGCTATGTATTGGAATCACATTCCCCTCATGTACAGACCTACGTATTTTAAAAGGATATATATCGCACCAGGTAGACAGATCCTCTTTTTACCATAACCATCTCATTCATATAATGGTTTAGTCAATCTATATTGTTATGGTTTGGAGGACAGGTGCACCCACAGTTTGTGTCAATTTTTAATTGTAAAAGAGAGAGAAGAATAGTGATAAAGGGGCACTCTTTGTCTAAATAAAATTCACAAATCTTATTATAATAAAGATTTATGAATTTTATTTAGGCAAAGAGTGCCCCTTTATCACTATTCTTCTCTCTCTTTTACAAATAAAAACAGACCTACGTATGTTAGCACTTTATAAATAAAGGGTAATTAAATTAATTACAGTTGGCAACCTCAAATCCATTCACCTTGCACAGGAGAAGTTCATTCTTTGGAACCCTAGTTGGTGCTGGCTGGGGAGAGGAGCAGTATTAGTGGGAATAGCCTGCGATACAGCATAGAGAGGCTGAGACATAGCTCAGAGATGCTATGTCCTTTTTTTATACAAGCACCATTGCACTAACACAAAATGCACTGTGCATTAAAAGTTTCTAGGATTTAAGAAAACAGTACTATTAATTGTGTAGCTCCTGCTAACTGTGCATACTGGGGTTTTGTTATTTCACAGATATGAATATATTTCACCTTTTCTCTTACCCTTACACTTTGGCATTGTAACTCTAAGTGATGTCTACCAGGGGTTAACTCGGGCAAAGTCCCATCAGGTTCAAAGGGAATAACTGAATACTCGCACATACAATACCCCCAACAGTTTGGTAGGGGGCATTGTACAGGGTGCATGACTACATTTTGATGGGGATGTGGCAATGTCTCTACAGGGAGCATGGCCATGCCACAATTGAAGCGGTGTGCCACCCACCTGGGGGAATGCCTAGTGGTTTTGAAGCAGAGCAGCAGTTCACAGACAATACTTACCAACTTTCCCACTGATTGGGTCAATAGGCAATGAGATAGTACATTTTTAAGCATAAATCATCATCATCATCATTTATTTATATAGCGCCACTAATTCCGCAGCGCTGTACAGAGAACTCATTCACATCAGTCCCTGCCCCATTGGAGCTTACAGTCTAAATTCCCTAATATATACACACACTCACACAGAGAGGGAGACAGACAGAGACTAGGGTCAATTTTTGATTGCAGCCAATTAACCTACCAGTATGTTTTTGGAGTGTGGGAGGAAACCGGAGCACCCGGAGGAAACCCACGCAAACACAGGGAGAACATACAAACTCCACACAGATAAGGCCATGGTTGGGAATTGAACTCATGACCCCAGTGCTGTGAGGCAGACGTGCTAACCACTAGGCCACTGTGCTGCCCCTAAAGATTTTGAAGATCTTGATAAATCTTGAAGATGAAATCAAATCACAGCTCACACTAACAATGATAACTAGATGGTATAACAAGCATCAATACAATAAAAAAGGCCCTACTCTTAGCATTGCAATTACTCAAACATAGGGTTGTGCCTATTACTGGCAGTATTAGTTTACTAGCAGCATGTGAGTACACATGATGAATGCAATATCTAGAAGAGAATGACTATGATTTTAGGAAATTATACAATGACTATAAGTCAGTGGTCTGATTCACAGAAATAATGAACTGCTACTGCATATGTATATTAAAAAATGTATTTTCTTAGCATATGGCAATATTACATAGCCTAGAATTAGACTCTCACTATGACATTATTGCTAAGGCTCTAATTTGACAGAGACCCAGAAATAACTATACGGTACTCTAAAACAGAAGACATTCTAAGGTTTTAATTTGTACATTCATGTAAAAAATATTTTTCTTTCCAAAAATTTTTTCATGAGAGTTATGCAACTGGAGAAACACACAGCAAAATACATTGTTACACTCCAATGTACAGGGATACCACATGAGTTATACACTGATCAGCCACAACATTAAAACCACTGACAGGTGACGTGAATAACATTGATTATCTCGTTACAATGGCACCTCTTTGATCTTTGCATCGCTGGAGAATTTTCTTAAGTATGCAAATTAAAGTCCACGTCAATCCATTGCTTTGCTTATGAAGAACCAAGCTTTATATGGAGTGGAAGTAGGTATACTTTTTCCATATCAACAAGTGGTGTACTGACAACATTCTTCTTTCCTGGGACTAGTGATGTTCCCTTTGGCCACTGATTCTGAGTGTAATGATTTTTCCGGTCTCTGCTGTCCCACTCATAAAGAAAACATCAGTACTTTGTGAAACCAAGTTGTACTCAAAGCAAAAGAGACAAGTCAATCTTCAAGGGAAAATACATTCTTATAGTCACTATGCATATATCTAAAAACACATTCTTGTGTTTCTTTGTGGAGGAGACTCCAGCTTTTCAAACTGGAGCCTAAAAGTTCTGCTCGCCACTGAGATCTACTTGGGTAAATAAATGTGGTTCAGAAGACAAACAGGACACTTCAAAGGTTGGATCAAGCCTTACATGATCATCACCATGCTCTACAGGTTCTATTTCTTACAGAAGAACAAGAAATATCACCGCACTAGATAATAGAGTAACCTCCTCCAAGGAAAAAAGGGTAAGTATTGTAAGCCCGGGATAAATTACCCAGGGGGTGCACCCTACACTGGTTACAAAATTGACAAAGAAACAAAAACTGTGTGGGTGGGGCACTCCAATCAGAAGATTAAAAGATAAATTTTATTGATATGCATTAAAAAGGTAGAACTGAGAGCGAGATAATAAAATCAAACATATAACACACAGTGATACAAAATATAAAATGCAAACAATGTTGCAAGGGCTCCGAGACTTAACAAATTACACTCATATAGACAGCAATATGCTTAAGGTAAGCCTTAGCTGTCAAAGAAACAGGCTATAATAAGCCCATTAGATTAGTATGGTGCAACTCCTGAATATCGATATAGTGAATGCCTCTATGTTAGATAACAAAGCGCCAATCAAGTATAACTTGACATGCTCCAATGAAATTACCAATAAAGGAAGGCAAATTAAAGTCTAATAAGTATGTAAGGAGCAGGCATACAAATAGCGGCTGTAAAATCTCCACTGGGTTATGATAATCCCACCGGTAGAAAGATAGTCGCCAGTGTTGGCAAATAGCAAATAGAGCCTATTCCTGCTGATCGCAGGAGTATGTGAAAGGTCTGTGCCTGTGTAAACTGGGAAGCGATCAGGAGGATAGGAAATAAAATGCAGGAGAGCAGTATCGGAGCTCTGAAACGCCAACGCGCGTTTCGCTCAGCTGCTTTTTCAAGGCTGTCAGCGGGGAAGCAAATGACAGCTGTTATATAGTGTTTCCATGTGGGTGTGTTGAATCACGTAAGCGACACGGCCAATGGGACCGTCGATGTAGGAATTGGTCATGATTGGCATGTATTCTGGCCAAACATGGATAGACTGCGTGTTGTATTACTTAAACACATACGAAAAAAGCAAATACATTGAAACAGATTACCATTCAAATAACATCAATAAGGGATTGTTATGCAGATTTCAAATCTGCTGCTGACACAGGTTTAATAGGCTACGTATTGTATTGCTTAAACATATGCGGAAAAAGCAGATGAATGGAAACTGATTCCCATTCAAAAACATTGATAAGGGGTTGTTATGCAGATATCAAATCCGCTGCTGATACAAATAATACTACTATATTATTAAGTACCGGATGGCATTCCCTATATAGTGGTAATAGTATAATGTATATGCATTTTGACTGAAATGCGTACCAAGAAGAGAGGGATGTAAATAAATATGTAAATGTAAAGGGGATCATAAAAATGACTTGTAACTATTATAGTCATTCAAACCATACGGCACCATGGATCCCATTAGAAAGATCTTTTTGGTCTCCCTTTTTAGGAGTTCCTTTTGGATGTCTCCTCCTCGAATTCCCAGGGAGATCTTTTCCATTGCAAACGCCTTCAGTAATTTGGGATTGCTATCATGATGGGTCATAAAGTGCTTGGCCACTGTGGTGATGGTTTTAAAATTCCTCTGGTCACTGATCCCATTTTTTATATTATAGACATTAGACATGTTCGGACACTCTTTTTTTGAGGGTTCGAGTAGTCATCCCGATGTACAATTTGGGACAGGGGCAGGAAAGGCAGTAAATAATGCCTACAGAGATACAGTTGAGGAATTCTTCAATATGCCAGATTTTGTTAAATTTGTCCGTATAGGACTTAGTAGGAACAGGTGCCGCACTTAAAAAAGCCCTTCGGTCTATTAAGTGTCAGTTTGTCTTTTTGTAGGTGGCTATGGACTAAAATGTCCTTCAAACTCCTCGACCTTCTCCAGCTGAAAGAGATATATTTATCCAGCTCACATTCTAGATCTTTATCGGAAAGTAGGACGTGCCAATGTTTCTGGAAAATATCCTGGAGGTGTCGCCACTCGGTACAGAAAGTACCCACCATACGGATCTTAGAGGTTTTATTATCCGATTTGTTTTTTGGATAAATGAATGATTCCCTGTCTATTTTGCACACAGTTTTAAGAGTATTTTTAAGAGTCTTATTGCTGTATCCCCTATTTTTGAGTCTGGCTGTTAATTCGCTAGCTCTTTTTTCATAGTTGGATTTCTCTGAACAATTCCTCTTAATTCTAAGGAGTTCCCCCTTGGGGATGCCCCGTACTACAGGTGGAAAATGAGCACTATGATTGTGCAATATAGTATTAGTGGCAGTTTTTTTCCGGTATATGTCACTCCTTAGACTCCCATCTTCAGTTTTAGAAATCGTAAGGTCCAAAAAATTAATTGTTAGTCTATTAATTTCTGAGGTCAGTTTTAAATTAAGATCATTGTCATTGAGTATCATGATGAAAGTATCAAAATGATCAATATCTCCATCCCATAGGATGAAGATGTCATCTATGTATCTGAGCCACATGATGACATTAATGGTGTATTCTTCATTTATGTCTGTAAAGACGCATTCTTGTTCCCACCATCCTAAGAAGAGGTTAGCATACGATGGGGCACAAACTGTCCCCATGTCACGGGCACTAGGAGTCTTTACCCAGGGATCACCAGGTGATGGGCTTACCAGAGCAGTATAGATGGTAATATGGTACTCTGGTAGCGGGGTGATCACGGAACAGGAGACAGCAGATGATAGAGATGCTCGTGAAAGTCTATGACTAGCAGCACTGGTAATATATATAGTAATACACGAGGAACTGAATGGACAAAGGAAACGTGAGGGTAGTCAGTGGTCTGCGGTAGCAAGTTGTACCACTGCTATAGTGAGGAGGAATGTCCAACAGCAACAAGGAGGTGATGAGAGTCAGCGGTCTGCGTTAGCAAGTTGTACCGCTGTCTAGGTGAAGGAATGGAATCCAGGTGGAGGTATCCGGGGAGTCAGTGGTCTGCGTTAGCAAGTTGTACCACTGCTATGTGAGAGGACACTGGAACAGGTGACACAGGAAACAGGGATCAGTGGTCTGCCTCTAGCAAGTTGTACCACTGAATATATATGTGAGGAGGAGCACGGGGAGAGACTGCAATACAGAGGATACACGAACACCCTGAACTTGATCCACGATGACATGCACAATATAGTAATGACTGAACAGCACTGCAATAATACAAAGTCACAGAAACTATCCGGGCAAAAGATAACACAGTCAATGATGGCAATAGTCTCAGCGGATAGTGAGCTCCAGAGGAGAACAACTCAGTCCAGCAAGATATGCAATACACCAGCACAGTCAATGAGAAGTATGCATACCGTGGTTCAGGAGCAGGCTGTCAGACAGGAGTGCAGAGATACCTGAACGGCTGGAGGCCGGCAGGATGCGAAGTCCCTGGAGGGTGAAGCGGTAATCAAGTAGGTGCAGCGCACAGGTAGGTAGACTAACAGGGATAGCAACAAATACTCAGGAAGCAGTAGTATGTAGAACTGGACTCCTGGGGAACCCTGAAGAGTAGCGATGGTCTAGACGAGATGAAAGCAGTGAGGCGTAGATCCGATGCAGACTGGCGAGTAGACACCAGCAGGAACACTGAGAAGCACGGAGAGCGGATCAGCTACTGCAGACACGAGTAGAACTGAGGAGTAGCAGCCAGCAGGACTCTGCAGGTACACGGAGGTAGCGGATAGAAATCAGCAGGTGCAGTCACGATGAAACACGGGAGAGTAGAGCTGAGCTGGAACTGTTGAGCACGGAGAGCAGCGGATAGGAATCAGCTGTTGCAGTCTCGAGGAAACACAGGAGAGTTGAGATGAGCTGAAGACTGTAGCGCACGGAGGCAGCGGATAGGAATCAGCTAAACAGTCACGATGAAACACAGAAGTGTTGAGGTGAGCTGAAGACTGTAGTGCACGGAGGCAGCGGATAGGAATCAGCTAAACAGTCACGATGAAACACAGGAGGGTTGAAGTGGTCTGAAGACTGTAGTGCACGGAGGCAGCGGATAGGAATCAGCTAAACAGTCACGATGAAACACAGCAGAGTTGAAGTGGTCTGAAGACTGTAGTGCACGGAGGCAGCGGATAGGAATCAGCTAAACAGTCACGATGACATACAGGAGAGTTGAAGTGGTCTGAAGACTGTAGTGCACGGAGGCAGCGGATAGGAATCAGCTAAACAGTCACGATGAAACACAGGAGGGTTGAAGTGGTCTGGAAACCACAGGAGAGTTGAAGTGGTCTGAAGACTGTAGTGCACGGAGGCAGCGGATAGGAATCAGCTAAACAGTCACGATGAAACACAGGAGGGTTGAAGTGGTCTGGAAACCACAGGAGAGTTGAAGTGGTCTGGAAACCACAGGAGAGTTGAAGTGGTCTGGAAACCACAGGAATCAGCAGCGCTGAATACACGAGGAAACACAGGAACACCTTCAGAGGCTCATGGGGAATGAGACTCCAAGATCAGGCAACGAGGTATGGAACTCAGGTGCTTTAAATAGGGAGTGTTGCCAGATCAGCCAATTAACTAAAGGGACAGGTACTGAAGGTTTGAAAGGGCTGCGCATGCGCAGACCCTCAGGATGGTGGACGGCCACGGTTCCTAAATACACGGGAAGAAGCACTCACAGGCTGGTGAGTGACAGTACCCCCCTTTTAAAGGTGGGCACAGAACACCTGGAACCGGGCTTGTCCGGATTTTTGGAATAAAACTTCTTAAGAAGAGCTGGAGCGTTGAGATCTTCAGCTTTGATCCATGAACGCTCCTCAGGACCAAAGCCCTTCCAATGAACGAGGAAACGGAGAACTCCTCGCGAAATTTTTGCGTCCAATACATGAGTAATCTCGAAATCTTCCTCCTGATGAACTTGAACTGGCTGAGGTGCTGAAGGAGGAGCCGAGAAACGGTTGATGATGAGAGGTTTGAGCAAGGACACATGGAAGGCGTTGGAAATACGAAGGTTCTTAGGAAGTAGAAGTTTGAAACAAACTGGATTTATCACTTGAATGATCCTATATGGACCAATAAAAGGGGTAGCGAATTTCATAGATGGGACCTTCAAACGAATATTTTTGGTAGATAACCAGACACGATCTCCAATTTTCAGTGGTGGAATAGCCCGCCTCTTCTTATCTGCGAAAGACTTATATTTGGCAGATGTCTTCTTTAAACAGGTTTTGACCTGAGACCAAATATTTTTGAAGGTCTGACAAACAGTCTCTACAGCAGGAACTTGGGTGGGAGGGAGGGCAGGAAATTCCGGAAAAGACGGATGGTGACCGTAAACCACAAAGAATGGAGTTTTGGAAGATGACTCATGAGATCCCTCTTCAACGTCCGAGGACGTCACGAACGCCCGATGAGGAGGAAGGCGTTCAGACTGAACCTTATCGCACAGATCCGTAGATGAAGGATCCTGTGGAGGAGGACCTGGTGGAATAGACGACTGCTGTCTTTTGAATGGAACCACTTGAGAGAGACAACTATGATGACATTCAGCTCCCCAAGACGTAACTTGAGAAGAGTGCCAATCAATCTGGGGAGAGTGACGTTGAAGCCATGGAAGGCCTAATACAATCGGACTTGTAGTTACAGGAAGAATTAAAAACGAAATCTCTTCATGGTGTAGCACACCAATCTGAAGCGTTACTGGAGACGTACTCTGGGTGATGAGACCATTGATGAGACGTGATCCATCTATAGCATTCACAGTAATCTGTGTCTTTAAAGTAATCACTGGTAGGGACCATTGATTCACGAGGGATTCAGAAATAAAGTTTCCCGCAGCTCCAGAGTCAATAAGTGCTTGGGACTTAAAGGATTTGGTAGCAAAGGAAACGGAAACATCAAAAGCGCAGACTTTTAATTTCGTAGAACAAGGAGCGGACTCCAGGAACCCTAACCTTATCTCCCCAGTATTGGTTAGAGCCCGGCATTTCCTGGGACATGAATTGAGCATATGCGTGGAATCAGCACAATAGATACAAAGTCTATTTTTTACTCTTCGGTCCCTCTCCTCTAAAGTTAATTTGGAGCGACCTATCTCCATGGGTATCACCGGAGATGAAGCTGGGTGAAATTGAGGTACCGAGCGAAGAGGCGCTTTGAAAGAAGTTACTTTTTCAGAATCATTCTCACGAAACCTCATGTCCACACGAAGGCAAAGGAAAATCAAATCATCCAAAGAGGAGGGTACTTCTTATGAGGTCAGTGCATTTTTAATTTTATCGGAAAGCCCCTGCCAGAAGGCGGCAATTAACGCTTCAGTGTTCCACTGAAGTTCAGAGGCTAGAATCCTAAATTGAATGACGTACTGGCTTACTGTACGAGAACCCTGACGTAGACGGAGGATGCTGGAAGCAGCGGAGATGACACGACCTGGTTCATCGAATACACTTCGGAACGTGGAAATAAATTTGGCACTATCCTGTAATAATGGGTCATTCCTTTCCCACAGAGGGGAAGCCCATGCGAGAGCTTGTGCAGAAAACAATGAAATAAGATAGGCCACTCTGGAACGATGGGTAGAAAAATTTTGAGGTTGAAGCTCAAAATGAACAGAGCATTGAGTAAGAAAACCCCTACATGTTTTGGGGTCTCCATCATACCCTGACGGAGTAGGCAGGTGAAGCGTGGAAGCCGTAGACACCTGGGATGGCACTGGGGAAACGGAGGAAGGCACAGAAGCATCAACAGTAGCTGTGGCATCTTGCCCAGACGTTCTTTGGGAGGCTAACGCCTGGTAACACCGCAGTAAATGCCGTTGGCGAACTTCCTGTTGCTCAATACGGGTAACCAAATGCCGCAGCATCTCTTTAGCTGTAGGTTCCGAATCTGGGTCTTTCATGGCCTGATCTTACTGTCACGGGCACTAGGAGTCTTTACCCAGGGATCACCAGGTGATGGGCTTACCAGAGCAGTATAGATGGTAATATGGTACTCTGGTAGCGGGGTGATCACGGAACAGGAGACAGCAGATGATAGAGATGCTCGTGAAAGTCTATGACTAGCAGCACTGGTAATATATATATAGTAATACACGAGGAACTGAATGGACATAGGAAACGTGAGGGTAGTCAGTGGTCTGCGGTAGCAAGTTGTACCACTGCTATAGTGAGGAGGAATGTCCAACAGCAACAAGGAGGTGATGAGAGTCAGCGGTCTGCGTTAGCAAGTTGTACCGCTGTCTAGGTGAAGGAATGGAATCCAGGTGGAGGTATCCGGGGAGTCAGTGGTCTGCGTTAGCAAGTTGTACCACTGCTATGTGAGAGGACACTGGAACAGGTGACACAGGAAACAGGGATCAGTGGTCTGCCTCTAGCAAGTTGTACCACTGAATATATATGTGAGGAGGAGCACGGGGAGAGACTGCAATACAGAGGATACACGAACACCCTGAACTTGATCCACGATGACATGCACAATATAGTAATGACTGAACAGCACTGCAATAATACAAAGTCACAGAAACTATCCGGGCAAAAGATAACACAGTCAATGATGGCAATAGTCTCAGCGGATAGTGAGCTCCAGAGGAGAACAACTCAGTCCAGCAAGATATGCAATACACCAGAACAGTCAATGAGAAGTATGCATACCGTGGTTCAGGAGCAGGCTGTCAGACAGGAGTGCAGAGATACCTGAACGGCTGGAGGCCGGCAGGATGCGAAGTCCCTGGAGGGTGAAGCGGTAATCAAGTAGGTGCAGCGCACAGGTAGGTAGACTAACAGGGATAGCAACAAATACTCAGGAAGCAGTAGTATGTAGAACTGGACTCCTGGGGAACCCTGAAGAGTAGCGATGGTCTAGACGAGATGAAAGCAGTGAGGCGTAGATCCGATGCAGACTGGCGAGTAGACACCAGCAGGAACACTGAGAAGCACGGAGAGCGGATCAGCTACTGCAGACACGAGTAGAACTGAGGAGTAGCAGCCAGCAGGACTCTGCAGGTACACGGAGGTAGCGGATAGAAATCAGCAGGTGCAGTCACGATGAAACACGGGAGAGTAGAGCTGAGCTGGAACTGTTGAGCACGGAGAGCAGCGGATAGGAATCAGCTGTTGCAGTCTCGAGGAAACACAGGAGAGTTGAGATGAGCTGAAGACTGTAGCGCACGGAGGCAGCGGATAGGAATCAGCTAAACAGTCACGATGAAACACAGAAGTGTTGAGGTGAGCTGAAGACTGTAGTGCACGGAGGCAGCGGATAGGAATCAGCTAAACAGTCACAATGAAACACAGGAGGGTTTGTCACGGGCACTAGGAGTCTTTACCCAGGGATCACCAGGTGATAGGCTTACCAGAGCAGTATAGGTGGTAATATGGTACTCTGGTAGCAGGGTGATCACGGAACAGGAAATAGCAGATGATGAGATGCTCAGGACAGTCTATGACTAGCAGCACTGGCAATATGGAGGTAATAATACACGAGGAACTGTATGGACAAAGGACACGTGAAGGTAGTCAGTGGTCAGCGATAGCAAGTTGTACCACTGCTATAGTGAGGAGGAATGTCCAACAGAAACGAGGAGGTGATGAGAGTCAGCGGTCTGCGGATAGCAAGTTGTACCGCTGTCTGAGTGAAGGAATGGAATCCAAGTGGAGGTATCCGGGGAGTCAGTGGTCTGCGTTAGCAAGTTGTACCACTGCTATGTGAGAGGATACTGGAACAGGTGAAACTGTAAACAGGAGTCAGTGGTCTGCCACTAGCAAGTTGTACCACTGAATATATATGTGAGGAGGTGCACGGGGAGAGACTGCAACACAATATATACACGGGCACCTTGACTTTGATCCACAGTAATATGCACAATATAAATGTATAAATGACTGAACAACACTGCCAATATAGAAAGTCTCTTGAAGTAATCCGGCATGAGATAACACAGTCAATGATGGCAGTAGAGTCAGCAGATAGTACACTCCAGAGGAGAACCAACACAGTCAATGATGGCAATAGACTCAGCGGATAGTACACTCCAGAGGAGAACCAACACAGTCCAGCAAGGTATGCAATACACAGCACAGTCAATGGGAAGTATGCATACCGTGGTTCAGGAGAAGGCAGTCAGACAGGAGTGCAGAGATACCTGAAGGGCAGGAGGCCAGCAGGATACCAGTCCCTGGATGGGTGAAGCGGGGGTCTAGCAGGTGCAGCGCACAGGTAGGTAGACCAGCAGGGAACACAGGAAGGCGTGGAGAGCGGATCAGCAGTAGATGGATGAGTAGCGCTGAGAAGTAACAGCAGCGGGTCTCTGCGGGAACACGGAGGTAACCAATAGCAACCAGCAGGTGCAGTAACGATGGGACACCGGAGCAGAGTTGAACTGGAACAGATGATCACGGAGAGTAGCGGGTAGCAATAGTGGCAGCAGACTCAAGGAAACACGGTAGAGTTGACAAGGACTGAAGACTGAAGCGCACAGAGGCAGCGGATAGGAATCAGCTAAACAGTCACGATGAAACACAGACGGGTTGCAGGTTGAAGACTGTAGTGCACGGAGGCAGCGGATAGGAATCAGCCAAACAGTCACGATGATGAAACACAGACGAGTTGCAGGTTGAAGCCTGTAGTGCACGGAGGCAGCGGATAGGAATCAGCTGGCAGTCACAATCATGAACAGGTGAGTGGATGTGGATGAAGGACTGTAGTGCACGGAGGCAGCGGATAGGCATCAGCTAACAGTCCCAATGATACATGGTAGAGTTGAAGTGATTAGAAGACTGTAGTGCACGGAGGCAGCGGATAGGAATCAGCTCACAGTCACGATGATACAGTAGATGGTAGAAGTGGTATGGGAACCACAGTAGTAGAAGTGGTTTGGAAACCACAGAGGTAGAAGTGGTTTGGAAACCACAGGAATCAGCTGGGCTGAATAAACAAGGAAACACAGGAACACCTTCAGAGACTCATGGGGAATGAGACTCCAAGATCAGGCAACGTGGTGTTGACCACAGGTGCTTAATATAGGGAGGGAACCTGATCTGCCAATTTAGTTAAAGGAACATACACTGGAGGTATGGAAAGGGCTGCGCATGTGCAGTCCCTCAGGATGGAGGACGGCCACGGTTCCTAAATGTCCGGGAAGAAGCACTCACAGTCCGGTGAGTGACAGTACCCCCCCTTTTAAAGGTGGGCACAGAACGCCTGGAACCGGGCTTGTCCGGATTTTTGGAATAAAACTTCTTCAGAAGGGCAGGAGCATTAAGATCTTCAGCTTTGATCCATGAACGCTCTTCAGGACCAAAGCCCTTCCAATGAACGAGGAAACGGAGGACTCCTCGCGAAATTTTTGCATCCAATACCTCAGTAATCTCGAAATCCTCCTCCTGATGAACTTGAACTGGCTGCGGTGCTGAGGAAGGAGTCGAGAAACGGTTGATAATGAGAGGTTTGAGCAAGGACACATGGAAGGCATTGGAAATCCGAAGATTCTTAGGAAGAAGAAGTTTAACACATACTGGATTGATAACTTGAATGATCCTATATGGACCAATAAAACGAGGGGCGAATTTCATAGATGGAACCTTCAAACGAATATTTTTGGTGGCAAATCAGTAACGAAATCCATACTAATATGGGTCCAAGGCTTGGACGGAATGGGTAGTGGTCGCAGCAACCCTGCTGGAGTTCTGCGGGAGGATTTGAACTGAGAACATAAATCACAGGAAGCAACAAACTCTTTGACGTCTCTCCTCATTGAAGGCCACCAGTAACTACGAGAAAGAATCTCAAAGGTCTTGTGTTCACCGGCGTGTCCAGAAAAACGAGAGGCATGGAACCACGAAAGGATTTTCCTCCTCAGAGTAGGAGGCACAAGGGTCTTCCCAAATGGTAGCATTTTGGTGGATGAAGCAGCCAGAGAAATACATTTGGGGTCTAGTATAGCATGGTTGGGAACCTCTTCTACATCAGAGGACGTCACAAAAGCTCGAGATAGAGCGTCAGCTTTCTTGTTCTTAGCAGCTGGTTTGAAGGTTATAATTAATTCAAAACGGGAAAAGAAAAGAGACCATCTTGCTTGACGAGGGTTCAAGCATTGAGCAGATTGCAAATATGACAAGTTCTTATGATCCGTGAAGATCGTCACCGGATGGCGAGCTCCTTCCAACAAGTATCTCCATTCCTCTAATGCAGCTTTGATGGCCAGCAACTCCTTGTCCCCGATAGTATAGTTTTTCTCTGCGGGCAGAAGACCCCGAGAGTAGAAGGCACAAGGATGTAATTTTTGTTGCTCCGAGCGTTGGGAGAGAATAGCTCCTAAGCCCACATTAGAGGCATCTACTTCTAGGAAGAAGGGGAGTGTCACATCAGGTTGTCGCAGAATGGGAGCAGACGAGAAGGACTCTTTGAGGATTTGAAAGGCTTGGAGAGCCTCAGATGACCATTGCTTAGTATTAGCCCCTTTCCGAGTTAAGGCCACAATGGGAGATGCAATGGATGAAAAGTCTTGAATGAAGCGTCTATAGTAATTGGCAAAACCTAAAAAACGCTGGATGGCACGAAGAGTAGTTGGCTGAGGCCAATGTAGTACAGCATTTACTTTGTCTGGATCCATCTTCAGGCCAACTCCGGAAACTATATACCCCAAGAATGGAATCTGGGGTAACTCGAATGAACATTTTTCCAATTTACAGAACAACGAGTTTTTCCGTAGTCTGGAGAGGACCTCTGCCACATGTTGGTGATGAGAAGGCAGGTCCTGTGAGAAGATCAATATGTCGTCCAGGTAGACAACGACACATACATATAATAAGTCCCGAAAGATCTCATTGATGAAACCCTGGAAAACCGCGGGGGCATTACACAGCCCGAAGGGCATTACTAAATATTCGTAATGCCCATCTCTGGTGTTAAACGCGGTCTTCCATTCGTCACCGGAACGGATTCTAATTAAATTGTAGGCACCACGAAGATCCAACTTAGTAAATATCCGAGCTCCCTTGATGCGATCAAATAGCTCAGTGATCAGCGGAATGGGATACCGATTCTTGATAGTAATGGCGTTGAGTCCACGAAAATCTATACAAGGGCGTAATGATCCATCCTTCTTTTTGACGAAGAAGAACCCAGCTCCAGCGGGAGAGGTGGAAGGTCGAATGAACCCACGCTGGAGATTCTCCTGTATGTACTCAGATGTGGCTTGAGTTTCAGGTAACGAGAGAGGATAGACCCGACCCCTGGGAGGAGTCTTGCCAGGTAGAAGGTCGATCGGACAATCCCAAGAACGATGAGGAGGAAGACGTTCAGACTGAGCTTTATCAAACACATCGGCAAATGAAGCATACTGAGGAGGGAGTCCCGGGGAGGAAGATGAGATGGAAGATTGCTGTACTTTAAGAGGAATAACTTGAGAGAGACAACGATGGTGACATTCAGACCCCCAAGACGTAACTTGAGGGGTGCGCCAGTCAATCTGGGGAGAGTGACATTGAAGCCATGGAAGGCCTAAGACAATCGGACTTGTCGTAACTGGAAGAATTAAAAACGAAATTTCTTCATGGTGTAGTACACCAATCTGAAGGGTTACTGGAGACGTACTCTGGGTGATGAGACCATTGATGAGACGTGATCCATCTATAGCCGTCACAGTAATGGGTGTTTTTAAAGTGATCACTGGTAGGGACCATTGATTCACTAGTGATTTAGAAATGAAATTTCCTGCTGCTCCGGAATCAATCAATGCCTGTGACTCAAAGGATTTGGTAGCAAAGGAAATCGTAACATCGAAAGCGCAGACTTTAGATTTCATAGACAATGGAGAGGACTCCAGGGACCCTAACTTCACCTCTCCAGAACTAGTTAGGGCCTGGCATTTCCCGATTTCTTAGGGCAAGAACTGAGCATATGTGTGGAATCAGCACAATAGATACAGAGTCTATTCTTTACTCTTCGTTTCCTCTCTTCTAAAGATAATTTGGAACGTCCTATCTCCATGGGAATCACAGAAGGTGAAACTGGACGAAATTGAGGGTTTAAACGAAGAGGTGCTTTAGCAGAAGTTGTTTTCTCAGATTCTCTTTCACGAAATCTCATGTCTACACGATGGCAAAGAGAGATCAAATCTTCTAGTGACGAAGGAAGCTCTTGGGTAGTCAGTGCATCTTTAATTTTATCGGAGAGCCCCTGCCAGAAGGCGGCAACTAATGCTTCAGTGTTCCACTGAAGTTCAGAGGCTAAGATCCTAAATTGAATGACATACTGTCCTACTGTATGGGAGCCTTGTCGCAAACGAAGAATGCTGGAAGCAGCGGAGGTCACACGACCTGGTTCATCGAACACACTTCGGAACGTGGAAATGAATTTGGCACTATCTTGTAGAATTGGATCGTTTCTTTCCCACAGAGGGGAGGCCCAAGCCAGGGCTTGTCCAGAAAACAATGAGATAAGATAGGCCACTCTGGAACGATGGGTAGAAAAATTTTGAGGTTGGAGTTCAAAATGGACTGAACATTGGTTAAGGAAACCTCTACAAGTTTTGGGGTCCCCGTCATATTTTGACGGAGTAGGCAGGTGAAGCGTAGGAGCTGTAGACACCTGGGATGGCACTGGGGAAACGGAGGAAAGCACAGGAGCTTCAATACTAGCTGTAACAGTCTGTCCAGATGTTCCTTGGGAGGTTAACGATTGGTAACATTGAAGTAACAGCTGTTGGCGAGCATCCTGTTGCTCCACACGGCTGACCAGATGCTGCAGCATCTCTTTAGCAGTAGGTTCCGTATCTGGGTCTGTCATGGCCTGATCTTACTGTCACGGGCACTAGGAGTCTTTACCCAGGGATCACCAGGTGATAGGCTTACCAGAGCAGTATAGGTGGTAATATGGTACTCTGGTAGCAGGGTGATCACGGAACAGGAAATAGCAGATGATGAGATGCTCAGGACAGTCTATGACTAGCAGCACTGGCAATATGGAGGTAATAATACACGAGGAACTGTATGGACAAAGGACACGTGAAGGTAGTCAGTGGTCAGCGATAGCAAGTTGTACCACTGCTATAGTGAGGAGGAATGTCCAACAGAAACGAGGAGGTGATGAGAGTCAGCGGTCTGCGGATAGCAAGTTGTACCGCTGTCTGAGTGAAGGAATGGAATCCAAGTGGAGGTATCCGGGGAGTCAGTGGTCTGCGTTAGCAAGTTGTACCACTGCTATGTGAGAGGATACTGGAACAGGTGAAACTGTAAACAGGAGTCAGTGGTCTGCCACTAGCAAGTTGTACCACTGAATATATATGTGAGGAGGTGCACGGGGAGAGACTGCAACACAATATATACACGGGCACCTTGACTTTGATCCACAGTAATATGCACAATATAAATGTATAAATGACTGAACAACACTGCCAATATAGAAAGTCTCTTGAAGTAATCCGGCATGAGATAACACAGTCAATGATGGCAGTAGAGTCAGCAGATAGTACACTCCAGAGGAGAACCAACACAGTCAATGATGGCAATAGACTCAGCGGATAGTACACTCCAGAGGAGAACCAACACAGTCCAGCAAGGTATGCAATACACAGCACAGTCAATGGGAAGTATGCATACCGTGGTTCAGGAGAAGGCAGTCAGACAGGAGTGCAGAGATACCTGAAGGGCAGGAGGCCAGCAGGATACCAGTCCCTGGATGGGTGAAGCGGGGGTCTAGCAGGTGCAGCGCACAGGTAGGTAGACCAGCAGGGAACACAGGAAGGCGTGGAGAGCGGATCAGCAGTAGATGGATGAGTAGCGCTGAGAAGTAACAGCAGCGGGTCTCTGCGGGAACACGGAGGTAACCAATAGCAACCAGCAGGTGCAGTAACGATGGGACACCGGAGCAGAGTTGAACTGGAACAGATGATCACGGAGAGTAGCGGGTAGCAATAGTGGCAGCAGACTCAAGGAAACACGGTAGAGTTGACAAGGACTGAAGACTGAAGCGCACAGAGGCAGCGGATAGGAATCAGCTAAACAGTCACGATGAAACACAGACGGGTTGCAGGTTGAAGACTGTAGTGCACGGAGGCAGCGGATAGGAATCAGCCAAACAGTCACGATGATGAAACACAGACGAGTTGCAGGTTGAAGCCTGTAGTGCACGGAGGCAGCGGATAGGAATCAGCTGGCAGTCACAATCATGAACAGGTGAGTGGATGTGGATGAAGGACTGTAGTGCACGGAGGCAGCGGATAGGCATCAGCTAACAGTCCCAATGATACATGGTAGAGTTGAAGTGATTAGAAGACTGTAGTGCACGGAGGCAGCGGATAGGAATCAGCTCACAGTCACGATGATACAGTAGATGGTAGAAGTGGTATGGGAACCACAGTAGTAGAAGTGGTTTGGAAACCACAGAGGTAGAAGTGGTTTGGAAACCACAGGAATCAGCTGGGCTGAATAAACAAGGAAACACAGGAACACCTTCAGAGACTCATGGGGAATGAGACTCCAAGATCAGGCAACGTGGTGTTGACCACAGGTGCTTAATATAGGGAGGTTGCCTGATCTGCCAATTTAGTTAAAGGAACATACACTGGAGGTATGGAAAGGGCTGCGCATGTGCAGTCCCTCAGGATGGAGGACGGCCACGGTTCCTAAATGTCCGGGAAGAAGCACTCACAGTCCGGTGAGTGACAGGGTTGAAGTGGTCTGAAGACTGTAGTGCACGGAGGCAGCGGATAGGAATCAGCTAAACAGTCACGATGAAACACAGCAGAGTTGAAGTGGTCTGAAGACTGTAGTGCACGGAGGCAGCGGATAGGAATCAGCTAAACAGTCACGATGACATACAGGAGAGTTGAAGTGGTCTGAAGACTGTAGTGCACGGAGGCAGCGGATAGGAATCAGCTAAACAGTCACGATGAAACACAGGAGGGTTGAAGTGGTCTGGAAACCACAGGAGAGTTGAAGTGGTCTGAAGACTGTAGTGCACGGAGGCAGCGGATAGGAATCAGCTAAACAGTCACGATGAAACACAGGAGGGTTGAAGTGGTCTGGAAACCACAGGAGAGTTGAAGTGGTCTGGAAACCACAGGAGAGTTGAAGTGGTCTGGAAACCACAGGAATCAGCAGCGCTGAATACACGAGGAAACACAGGAACACCTTCAGAGGCTCATGGGGAATGAGACTCCAAGATCAGGCAACGAGGTATGGAACTCAGGTGCTTTAAATAGGGAGTGTTGCCAGATCAGCCAATTAACTAAAGGGACAGGTACTGAAGGTTTGAAAGGGCTGCGCATGCGCAGACCCTCAGGATGGTGGACGGCCACGGTTCCTAAATACACGGGAAGAAGCACTCACAGGCTGGTGAGTGACAGTACCCCCCTTTTAAAGGTGGGCACAGAACACCTGGAACCGGGCTTGTCCGGATTTTTGGAATAAAACTTCTTAAGAAGAGCTGGAGCGTTGAGATCTTCAGCTTTGATCCATGAACGCTCCTCAGGACCAAAGCCCTTCCAATGAACGAGGAAACGGAGAACTCCTCGCGAAATTTTTGCGTCCAATACATGAGTAATCTCGAAATCTTCCTCCTGATGAACTTGAACTGGCTGAGGTGCTGAAGGAGGAGCCGAGAAACGGTTGATGATGAGAGGTTTGAGCAAGGACACATGGAAGGCGTTGGAAATACGAAGGTTCTTAGGAAGTAGAAGTTTGAAACAAACTGGATTTATCACTTGAATGATCCTATATGGACCAATAAAAGGGGTAGCGAATTTCATAGATGGGACCTTCAAACGAATATTTTTGGTAGATAACCAGACACGATCTCCAATTTTCAGTGGTGGAATAGCCCGCCTCTTCTTATCTGCGAAAGACTTATATTTGGCAGATGTCTTCTTTAAACAGGTTTTGACCTGAGACCAAATATTTTTGAAGGTCTGACAAACAGTCTCTACAGCAGGAACTTGGGTGGGAGGGAGGGCAGGAAATTCCGGAAAAGACGGATGGTGACCGTAAACCACAAAGAATGGAGTTTTGGAAGATGACTCATGAGATCCCTCTTCAACGTCCGAGGACGTCACGAACGCCCGATGAGGAGGAAGGCGTTCAGACTGAACCTTATCGCACAGATCCGTAGATGAAGGATCCTGTGGAGGAGGACCTGGTGGAATAGACGACTGCTGTCTTTTGAATGGAACCACTTGAGAGAGACAACTATGATGACATTCAGCTCCCCAAGACGTAACTTGAGAAGAGTGCCAATCAATCTGGGGAGAGTGACGTTGAAGCCATGGAAGGCCTAATACAATCGGACTTGTAGTTACAGGAAGAATTAAAAACGAAATCTCTTCATGGTGTAGCACACCAATCTGAAGCGTTACTGGAGACGTACTCTGGGTGATGAGACCATTGATGAGACGTGATCCATCTATAGCAGTCACAGTAATCTGTGTCTTTAAAGTAATCACTGGTAGGGACCATTGATTCACGAGGGATTCAGAAATAAAGTTTCCCGCAGCTCCAGAGTCAATAAGTGCTTGGGACTTAAAGGATTTGGTAGCAAAGGAAACGGAAACATCAAAAGCGCAGACTTTTAATTTCGTAGAACAAGGAGCGGACTCCAGGAACCCTAACCTTATCTCCCCAGTATTGGTTAGAGCCCGGCATTTCCTGGGACATGAATTGAGCATATGCGTGGAATCAGCACAATAGATACAAAGTCTATTTTTTACTCTTCGGTCCCTCTCCTCTAAAGTTAATTTGGAGCGACCTATCTCCATGGGTATCACCGGAGATGAAGCTGGGTGAAATTGAGGTACCGAGCGAAGAGGCGCTTTGAAAGAAGTTACTTTTTCAGAATCATTCTCACGAAACCTCATGTCCACACGAAGGCAAAGGAAAATCAAATCATCCAAAGAGGAGGGTACTTCTTATGAGGTCAGTGCATTTTTAATTTTATCGGAAAGCCCCTGCCAGAAGGCGGCAATTAACGCTTCAGTGTTCCACTGAAGTTCAGAGGCTAGAATCCTAAATTGAATGACGTACTGGCTTACTGTACGAGAACCCTGACGTAGACGGAGGATGCTGGAAGCAGCGGAGATGACACGACCTGGTTCATCGAATACACTTCGGAACGTGGAAATAAATTTGGCACTATCCTGTAATAATGGGTCATTCCTTTCCCACAGAGGGGAAGCCCATGCGAGAGCTTGTGCAGAAAACAATGAAATAAGATAGGCCACTCTGGAACGATGGGTAGAAAAATTTTGAGGTTGAAGCTCAAAATGAACAGAGCATTGAGTAAGAAAACCCCTACATGTTTTGGGGTCTCCATCATACCCTGACGGAGTAGGCAGGTGAAGCGTGGAAGCCGTAGACACCTGGGATGGCACTGGGGAAACGGAGGAAGGCACAGAAGCATCAACAGTAGCTGTGGCATCTTGCCCAGACGTTCTTTGGGAGGCTAACGCCTGGTAACACCGCAGTAAATGCCGTTGGCGAACTTCCTGTTGCTCAATACGGGTAACCAAATGCCGCAGCATCTCTTTAGCTGTAGGTTCCGAATCTGGGTCTGTCATGGCCTGATCTTACTGTCACGGGCACTAGGAGTCTTTACCCAGGGATCACCAGGTGATGGGCTTACCAGAGCAGTAGAGATGGTAATATGGTACTCTGGTAGCGGGGTGATCACGGAACAGGAGACAGCAGATGATAGAGATGCTCGTGAAAGTCTATGACTAGCAGCACTGGTAATATATATATAGTAATACACGAGGAACTGAATGGACATAGGAAACGTGAGGGTAGTCAGTGGTCTGCGGTAGCAAGTTGTACCACTGCTATAGTGAGGAGGAATGTCCAACAGCAACAAGGAGGTGATGAGAGTCAGCGGTCTGCGTTAGCAAGTTGTACCGCTGTCTAGGTGAAGGAATGGAATCCAGGTGGAGGTATCCGGGGAGTCAGTGGTCTGCGTTAGCAAGTTGTACCACTGCTATGTGAGAGGACACTGGAACAGGTGACACAGGAAACAGGGATCAGTGGTATGCCTCTAGCAAGCTGTACCACTGAATATATATGTGAGGAGGAGCACGGAGAGAGACTGCAATACAGAGGATACACGAACACCCTGAACTTGATCCACGATGACATGCACAATATAGTAATGACTGAACAGCACTGCAATAATACAAAGTCACAGAAACTATCCGGGCAAAAGATAACACAGTCAATGATGGCAATAGTCTCAGCGGATAGTGAGCTCCAGAGGAGAACAACTCAGTCCAGCAAGATATGCAATACACCAGCACAGTCAATGAGAAGTATGCATACCGTGGTTCAGGAGCAGGCTGTCAGACAGGAATGCAGAGATACCTGAACGGCTGGCGGCCGGCAGGATGCGAAGTCCCTGGAGGGTGAAGCGGCAATCAAGTAGGTGCAGCGCACAGGTAGGTAGACCAACAGGGATAGCAACAAATACTCAGGAAGCAGTAGTATGTAGAACTGGACTCCTGGGGAACCCTGAAGAGTAGCGATGGTCTAGATGAGATGAAAGCAGTGAGGCGCAGATCCGATGCAGACTGGCGAGTAGACACCAGCAGGAACACTGAGAAGCACGGAGAGCGGATCAGCTACTGCAGACACGAGTAGAACTGAGGAGTAGCAGCCAGCAGGACTCTGCAGGTACACGGAGGTAGCGGATAGAAATCAGCAGGTGCAGTCACGATGAAACACGGGAGAGTAGAGCTGAGCTGGAACTGTTGAGCACGGAGAGCAGCGGATAGGAATCAGCTGTTGCAGTCTCGAGGAAACACAGGAGAGTTGAGATGAGCTGAAGACTGTAGCGCACGGAGGCAGCGGATAGGAATCAGCTAAACAGTCACGATGAAACACAGAAGTGTTGAGGTGAGCTGAAGACTGTAGTGCACGGAGGCAACGGATAGGAATCAGCTAAACAGTCACGATGAAACACAGGAGGGTTGAAGTGGTCTGAAGACTGTAGTGCACGGAGGCAGCGGATAGGAATCAGCTAAACAGTCACGATGAAACACAGGAGAGTTGAAGTGGTCTGAAGACTGTAGTGCACGGAGGCAGCGGATAGGAATCAGCTAAACAGTCACGATGAAACACAGGAGGGTTGAAGTGGTCTGAAGACTGTAGTGCACGGAGGCAGCGGATAGGAATCAGCTAAACAGTCACGATGAAATACAGGAGAGTTGAAGTGGTCTTAAGACTGTAGTGCACGGAGGCAGCGGATAGTAATCAGCTAAACAGTCACGATGAAACACAGGAGGGTTGAAGTGGTCTGGAAACCACAGGAGAGTTGAAGTGGTCTGAAGACTGTAGTGCACGGAGGCAGCGGATAGGAATCAGCTAAACAGTCACGATGAAACACAGGAGGGTTGAAGTGGTCTGGAAACCACAGGAGAGTTGACGTGGTCTGGAAACCACAGGAGAGTTGAAGTGGTCTGGAAACCACAGGAATCAGCAGCGCTGAATACACGAGGAAACACAGGAACACCTTCAGAGGCTCATGGGGAATGAGACTCCAAGATCAGGCAACCATGTATGGAACTCAGGTGCTTTAAATAGGGAGTGTTGCCAGATCAGCCAATTAACTAAAGGGACAGGTACTGAAGGTTTGAAAGGACTGCGCATGCGCAGACCCTCAAGATGGTGGACGGCCACGTTTCCTAAATACACGGGAAGAAGCACTCACAGGCTGGTGAGTGACACCCCATCGCAGTTCCTCTAATCTGCAGATAGAAACCCTCATTGAAAACAAAGTTGTTTTTGCTCAGAACAAATTGGAGGAGTCTCAGGACAAATTCATTCCTACCCGTATTAAGATCCATACTAAGATAGTAACGGGCCGCATCAAGGCCTTGTTTGTGTCCGATGTTGGTATATAGTGACTCTACATCAAGAGATGCCAGTTTTACATTGGGACCAACTGTAATGTCCTGTATCTTGAATAGGACATCAAGAGTATCCCTGGTGTATGAGGGTAAACTCACTACATAAGGTCTCAAAAAAATGATCAACGAAAATACTGGCATTCTCTGTTAAACTCCCAATCCCAGAAATAATGGGCCTTCCTGGTGGGTTGGTTTCGTTTTTATGTACCTTAGGCAAGATATAGATCGTGGGTATCTTGAGATTTATTACTTCCAGGAAATTGTGTTCTGATTGGGAGATAATACCATTCTGAAATGCAGTTTTAATTATTTTTGAGTATGAACTCAAAAATTAGAGGTGGGATTGAATATTAAGCGTTGGTAACATTGTGTATTGTTAAGTTGGCGAAAACTTTCAGCCATGTATTTGTCTTGGGGCCATAAAACAATATTGCCCCCCTTATCTGAGGGTTTGATTATAATATCTTTCCAGTTTTCAATTTCTTTTAGAGCTTTGATTTCTGAAGAGCTCAAGTTGTTAAAGTAATTCTTTTTGCCGTCTTTTCGGAAAAATTGGTCAAGATCTTTCGATACCAGCTCAGAATATACTTTGATTTGTGGAGAAATAGAGATATCTGGAAAGAAAGAAGATTTTTTCTTAAAGCAATACCTAAAAGTATCCTCATATCCTACATCTGTGATATCACCTTGGAGATCCTCCAAGATCCTTAGAGCCTGTTGCTCTTCCAAAGAATCTAAATTGGTATTTGGATTAAGAGTATTAATGCTGTCACTTGTCTGAGATAAAGAAAATTGTGTCCCCGAACATACATTAGTGATGTCCACTTGTTCTTGTTTTTTAGATTTGTAGAATTTTTTAAGAAGTAGTTTTCTGATGAATAAATTCAAATCTTTCTCCCACTCAAATGGATCCATACTGCAGGTGAGTGAAAAAGATAAACCCTTACTCAGTAGGCTGATATGCTGTGGCTGAAGTATTTTGTCCGTTAAATTAATGATCCTGTCACGACTTGCATTCTGCAGTGACTTTATTGGATTTGTTATGTATTCTACTTGTAGTACCACTGCGCTACTTTGATTATTTTCCTTGATCACTGGGAGTGGTTTCAGCTGCATGAGGCCTATACAAACCTGCCTGCTTCAAACAGTCTGGGCCTGATCATCAGGTCACTCCTGTGAGCATTTCCATGTGCTTTGTTCCTGTGAGCATTTCCATGTGCTCAGCTCCAGTCTGCATTACCAAGTTGTCAGCTCCAGTCTGCATTACCAAGTTGTCAGCTCCAGTCTGCATTACCAAGTTGACAGCTCCAGTCTGCATTACCAAGTTGTCAGCTACTGTCTGCATTACCAAGTTGTCATCTACTGTCTGCATTACCAAGTTGTCATCTACTGTCTGCATTACCAAGTTGTCAGCTACTGTCTGCATTACCAAGTTGTCAGCTACTGTCTGCATTACCAAGTTGTCAGCTACTGTCTGCATTACCAAGTTGTCAGCTACTGTCTGCATTACCAAGTTGTCATCTACTGTTTGCATTACCAAGTTGTCAGTTACTGTCTGCATTACCAGGTTCTGTGAGTTAAGGTCTCTCATCAGGACTGGACTTCCTTTGTGAGACTTACCCATGGTTGCAGTGCACCGCTATTCCAAGATCTGCTATTGTTGCTCTCTCTACACCTGCTGCGCTGAATACCATCTACGGATCTGTTAAGTCTTCTATATTGTTGTTCCCATTGAACTGTTGCTCGTCTTTTCATTTCTGTATATCTGTGCCACAATCCGTGGTGGACTGTTATTTGTGTTCTTAATAAAGCTACTTTAACTACTTACGCTCTCTCCGTGGTCCTACCTGGGAAATCCTGACAGATCCTAAGATTGGAATCTAAGTCTTGTGTTTCCTTTGACTCTGACGATAGGTCAAACCTTCCTGAATGTCTGTTTTTTTTATCCAATTTTTCTTGCCACCCCTCCGTGTCTTTTTGGGTATGTATTGCCCTTGTTTGAAGACAAAGGGTCTTTTCCCTACAAAAACAAGGTGGGTGGAGTCTCTACTGGATATTGAACTTAGTGAGTTATTCTCCTCTAAAGATTCTGATTCACTAGCAGAGGTTGATATTTGAGATTTTCGTGATTTCCAACCAGCTCTTCTAAAGACCTGTTTAGAGGCATAATCTTTTTGATCTCAAGTAAATTTATTCTTCTTCTTAAGAATAATCTGTTTTTCAAAGTTATCAAGATCAGATTTTAATTTCTCATAGGCCTTTTGGAATTTGTCTAGGTTATCAAATTCTTTAAATTTTTCACCAAGAGAGGAGATCTCATTATTATAACGTTCTAACATCATGGTGTCATGTCTAACTAAAATATTAATGAGTTGTTCAGCACACTTGGTTAGGGCAGATTCCCATTCTTTGGTTAGATCATCAGTTACTAAGTCAAAAGCAGGATGTATTTTGGGTCTAATACCACGGGGTATCATGTTCTGATGGGTGTAATTTTCAAACATTGTTTTGTTCCAATGCATCTTAATCTGTTTAGACATGACTAGTCCCAGTTTTTTGTATCCGTATCAGTTTCTATTGTATCTGACCAGAGACTAAGATCCCCATTATTTAACATATTATGGTTGATAGCTTCCAACCTGTGAATATTATATCTGTGCTGGTGAAATAGAGAGGTGATAACAGAGAGTCTACACCTAAATAATTGGTTACATAAGAACAAGAAATATCACCGCACTAGATAATAGAGTAACCTCCTCCAAGGAAAAAAGGGTAAGTATTGTAAGCCCGGGATAAATTACCCAGGGGGTGCACCCTACACTCTTTACAAAATTGACAAAGAAACAAAAGCTGTGTGGATGGGGCACTCCAATCAGAAGATTAAAAGATAAATTTTATTGATATGCATTAAAAAGGTAGAACTGAGAGCGAGATAATAAAATCAAACATATAACACACAATGATACAAAATATAAAATGCAAACAATGTTGCAAGGGCTCCGAGGCATAACAATCCCTTATTGATGTTTTTTGAATGGTAATGTTTCAATGTATTTGCTTTTTTCGTATGTGTTTAAGTAATACAACACGCAGTCTATCCATGTTTGGCCAGAATACATGCCAATCATGACCTATTCCTACATAGACGATCCCATTGGCCGTGTCGCTCACGTGATTCGACACACCCACATGGAAACACTATATAACAGCTGTCATTTGCTTCCCCGCTGACAGCCTTGAAAAAGCAGCAGAGCAAAATGCGCGTTGGCGTTTCAGGGCTCCGATACTGCTCTCCTGCTTCTTTATTTCCTATCCTCCTGATCGCTTCCCAGTTAACACAGGCAGGACCTTTTACATACTCCCGCGATCAGCAGGAATAGGCTCTATTTGCTATTTGCCAACACTGGCGACTATCTTTCTACCAGTGGGATTATCATAACCCAGTGGAGATTTTGCAGCCGCTATTTGTATGCCTGCTCCTTACATACTTATTAGACTTTAATTTGCCTTCCTTTATTGGTAATTTCATTGGAGCATGTCAAGTTATACTTGATTGGCGCTTTGTTATCTAACATAGAGGCATTCACTATATCGATATTCAGGAGTTGCACCATACTAATCTAATGGGCTTATTATAGCCTGTTTCTTTGACAGCTAAGGCTTATTTTAAGCATATTGCTGTCTATATGAGTTTAATTTGTTAAGTCTCGGAGCCCTTGCAACATTGTTTGCATTTTATATTTTGTATCACTGTGTGTTATATGTTTGATTTTATTATCTCACTCTCAGTTCTACCTTTTTAATGCATATCAGTAAAATTTATCTTTTAATCTTCTGATTGGAGTTCCCCACCCACACAGCTTTTGTTTCTTTGTCAAGGATCTATTTCTTGTTCATCATCACTAAGTATGACATTTTCTGTAGGCTTTGGCACTGGCAATTCTTCGCTATAAGGCACAGGTCTTATGGCAGATGATAAATTAGGGTAAGTCTCAGTGTGTTTTGGCTTTGAACTGATACCTAAAATGTCCCTAAGACAAAAGTAACAATCTGTTCAATGATCTTTCGGTTCCAGAAAAATAATTGTTACATCAAAATTCATCTGTCGAAAACCCTTTGACCAACTTGTGAGGAGTCTGACAGAAGTGATACAACAAAAATGAGTGGCCCAATTTTTGCCTTGGTCTCCAACTTTGCATCCAAAGTAAAGCTCAAAACACTTCTTAATGAGTGGAGTAAAACAATGTTTCTGAAATTTAAATGTTACCTCACCACAAATATAGCAAAAAGACTTTGGATCGTTAATACAATTTTAGGCATTATGCCACTTGGTATTCTAAACACTATAAAATATATACTGTACATAAATATCAACTTATAACAGAGAAACACACAGCATTAAATGTTTGCAGAACGAACTCTGACCACCAACTGGCTAGGAATGGTGACTTAGGGGTTCATGTTGCCCATAGCACCGAATCAGCAACTACCTTTCATTTTATAGAATGTACTTGATAAATGCTTCCTCAAAGCTGATTATTTGCTATTTGTACTTCAGTGAACACACTTTATACAAAGTAAACAAGTATTAACATCTGATATCATTTTGATTCATTTTTTTTAATTTTATTGTTGACACATCATAACGGTACAAGAATAACAAACACCAGTTTTACCCCATGAAGCCTCTTATCTATTCTTCGAAGGCAAGCTGTTAATGTATGTCTGCAGATATAATACATTGCAATTCAGTTGGTGCATCCTTAAGTTTTGGACAAATAAGTACACTTACTATGAGAAATATCCATAGGCGTTCATGTAATCCTACTGCCAAATAATTTATAAATCTCCCTAACCCAATCAGGAGGCACCTAAGAGTACTTAAAGCAGCCTCTGACACCTGTCTAGTGCCAGAGTATTGGTTCTACCCTGCTCCAGCATTTAGTTTGCATTCCTGTTCCTGAACTCCTGTGTATAGACTCCTTGGCTTGTTTGACCTCTTTACCGGATTTCCCTTGTACTTCGCTGCCCGCACTGGTATTGACCTTTGGACCGTCCCTGACTACTCTCCGTGGTACCTCGCTTCCTTGGTTTCGACACGGCCTGTCTGACTACCCTATTCGCTGCACTGGTGACTTCCTGGGAGAACCGCGACCTGCACATCGTACGCAGCCAAGCCCAAACCTCCTTGCGGGGATCACTGGTGAACACCGGTGGTGTGTTACGACTCTGCGCCTCTCAGGTTAGTAGCGCTAATACCAGTCGGTGATATTCTCTGTGTAAAAGTGTGACACTTACGTCGACACAAATATATTGAAAGGCTTGTCTTATATACAATTCCAAGGACCTTTTCATGTTGTTTCTAATTGAGTTACAGTTCAACTCTTTCAGTTACTGATAGACGCGGTAATGACCGACTGTCATACACTCAGCTTCCCAGCTCTCATTACCGAGACAACCTATCTAGTCATATTTGTTCATATCTTATAAACTTTATTTAAAACGACTATGGCCTCTCCCCCTCCTTTTTTATATTTTAAGATTAAGTGGGATATCACATTAATAGTAAAGCTGAAAAACAGATTGCAAACGATGGCAATTCAAATCGCACATTTTTTCAAGTAAAAAAAGCAGCAAGAAAAAATAAAATTGATAATATCGCGATTTAAATCACGATTTAAAAAAAAAATAAAAAAATATTGATTTAAATCACCATTAAAAACAACAGGGTTTTAACAAGCTTTTAATAGTAATTGGCATACTGTGCAATATGGAACATAGTCCTTTGACCTTTGATTAGCTGCTTGTGACAGGATGGACTGCATATGCCACCCTGTCTGTTGCTGCTGGGAACCAGCTGGACTTACTTTGCCACCGTTCCCTTTCTTTATCCCAAATGTCCCCTTTCAGTAGGAGGTGCTTACAAATGCTGCCACCACTAGACTCCTTACCGACATCCAGAGCCGGGTTTCTACTGGGTAACTGACACTGCTAGTGTACCCCGTTACTGGTGTACTTGGGCTGTTACTCCTGACCTCTTCCGATAGATCAGGGTTGCTGTGGATGGACCCCCCCTGGCCTATCACACTGAACAGGGCTGCAGGGTAGCAGGCAGAGCGGTGGTACCGGAAAAGCTGGGTCCAACCTTAGAAACAGCCGGAGAACGGATTACATTTAGGGTCTAATCTGCAGGTCACAGGAATACAGCAATATTGAAGATGTTTTCAAGCAGGTCTTTGAAGCAAATGATGTTTATTTGCTCTCCCACTGGGAGAGCAAATGAGCGTCAGCCGGAAGGGATGACTAAATACCTTAGTACTCAAGCATCCACCAGGAATGGATGGCTAAGATATCGAGATATCCATATCGGCACCCAGAATGAATAGCTAAGATATTGAGACATCCATACCGGTAGCCAGAATGGATGGTTAATGTACTCATACATACATTCAGACAGCCATAATGGGTGACTAAGGTACTTTTAGAACCATTCTGGCAGCCAGAATGTATGGCTAAGATATTGAGACATCCATTCTAGTAGCCGGAATGGATGGTTGGGGTACTCTGAGCCCCATTTCGAGTGGCGGCATTGATGAATGATGTACTGAGCCCCATTCCAGCACCTGGAATAATTGTCTAAGGCAGAGCAGTAACTTAGTATTCTAGCGCCTGGGATGAGAAAGACAAATGCCGCCCCCTAGCCCTCAATTTTAACCAAATGAACCTAAAATATTGCAAAATTGTGCCCCCCTTCAGCATTGCGCCCTGGGTGGTCTCCCCTGTCGCACAGCCCTAGTAACGGCCACGGTCTAAGGTACTTAGAGCTCAATTCTGGCAGCCGGAATGGATGGCTATGTAATATATATATGTATAGATATACATAAACAATATAAAATGTTGAATAGTCGTGCCAAAGATAGATATATATATATATATATTGCACTATACAGGGAGAGAAAACACAGAAAGCTTCACTCAAGACACCAAGCAGCAGTAGGCGATGTAGTGAGCTGACTCCAGCGTTCTGGCATTCCGGCAGGTCGAGCTTTTACCTAGTCCCAATAAATTCTGTTTCACAATTCCTAACATACGATTGTATTTGATTAAAATAGTGAGGCTGGTTTTATATTGCAGCCAGTGTACGAGATGAGGGGTCTATTGTCGGTTTTCATCCTAGAGATGGTCAGGTCTTTGCTCACATGAAGAAATAACGTCCTGGCCTCATTTTCTGTTGTGGGGTCAGGCTGCCTCAGCTTTCTGTCAAGCACATGATCATGAGGGAAGCCGAGAAAGAGGAGGTGGGAGGGTCAATTCTCAGTGTGTCTAAGGAGGCAGAGGAGGGGCTGCTATAGACACGTCAGGAGGGCTCCGAGAAAGTGAAAGGAAGCGGCTACACAGCAACAGGATCAGGACACTTACCCAGAAACATCATGATGAACTGAGCCAAGAATGTAACCCTGAGCACCTCTACAACCCTATACATGGCTGGGATGTGTTCCTGGAGGGCAGCTTACACTGTGAGTACAAATGCAGTTTCACTAAATAGCCACGGAGAGTAGTAAGTGCTAAGCGATTTATGGACAGGAGTAAACAATGATCACCAGTGGGTTGCTAATAGAAATGTGTTAGGAATGATACAGTATAGATTGGTAAAAGTAGACATGCTAGAAGTGGGGTATGTTGAATGAAGGGGGTGGGCGGGGAGCTGTGACATGAGATTGCAGGTGCAAGGTAACTCCACTCCTGCGACAAGTAACTGATCTGTACAACGGTGCTGGAATGTGTGCTCATGTGTTCTGCACGTAACTTCATAGGAAGTACAAGGTTCAAATGTGTGAGGAGAGTTACAATTCTTCTCTTCAGTAATATATTACACTGACGGTGAAATGCCCAATATTTCAACGTTGTGTTATTAAATCTCTATGACTTTCTGGGTAATGTGTACATCAATATATCCTGATTTGTCCATTCCATACTATAATTTTATCTCACAATTAAACCCTCACAACCCCAAGATTTTAAGGGGGTGTTAAACTACAGCTGAGGCAATAATCACGAAATGTTATGTGTGTCATTTTATAATGCAAGTTTGTAGGAGTCACAAAAGTCTACCTTTTTTGTGATATTGTAATGATTGTTGCTACTGCAAATGATACTTCATCTGTGGCAGCTACCAGAAGTTACCTTGTGGTTGGTTACCTTGTGGACATCTCTTTCTGTCAATAACTCAACAATAAACCCTAACCCTCAAGTTGCTGCTCAGGTGTTATCCTTCATTTACAGCTGTATTTATTTCCTCATTTACAATATGTTTCATGTGGAGTTTTAGGTAGCATTGGGGCATCCGTTTGGAGATAGCAGAGAGACTATTCACTAAACAAGATCGTACAGAAGAAAAGAGGTCAGCGGAGAAGAGATTTAGCTTTCATCAGCATAGAGGTGGTTCTAGAGGCTGAATGAGCTGATTAGTTCATCCAAACGAAGAAGGCCTACTCCCTTGTGGGAGGATGTGCAGGAGGTAGAGACAGTGAAGGAACAAACAGTTGGTTAAGTAGGAAGTGAACCAAGAAAGAACTGTGTCACAAAGGCCAATGTATTGAAGGTTGTGCAGGAGGAAAGGGTCATCAGCCATGTCAAAATCAGCAGACAGGTCCAGGAGGATAAATCTGGTGAAGTGACCCTTAGATTTTACTGTAAGTAGACCATTGATCTATTTTGTAAGGGCACTCTCAGTCCCTCGAGAAGGAAGTGAAAGGGAGATAGGTGGTTCTACAGGAGTTGCTCAAGTAGTTTGGAGAGAAATAAGTCAGTGATTGGAGAGAGAGGTTGGATGGACAGATGGTTTCTTTGGGAAGTTTGGAAGGACTAGATTTGAGAGGACTGTTTGTATGGTGAGATGACATGAATGCAGGACTTTGTCCTCATTTACTGCGAAGAATGAAGTGAGATTGGACTGTGGAGTGTACAGGATCCAGCATATGAAATATCTTGTTGAATGTTGTCTATTTTGTCTTTGAAGTAGGTGGCAAACTCATAGGTTGTGATGGGGGAGGTAGTGGCGATAGGCAGTGAGGCGATTTGTAGAAGGCAAAGAGGCGTTTTGGTAGGTTAAAAAACTGGGTGGATACTAGAGAAGTAAAGTGAAATGGCAGTGTTGTTAGATTATTTTATAAAGACGGAAGATGACTTTGGAGCTCAGCATTGCGGGAGGACATTTGTAGGCAGCGGGTCTGTCTGGTGTATACCATGGTTGAGGTTTGGAGTGTCTGAGATTTTGTGGTGGTTGAGTTTTACAGTTTAGAGATGAAGTGAGTGTGTTGTTGTAGAAAACGACGCCCTGATTAGGGCAGATAAGGTAGTTACAGGAGAAAATACGTTTTTGTGAAGATGAGCAGTAAGCAGGTTTACAGTATTTCAATGTTGATGTTTATATGTTAATTTGGGTACCGGTGGTGGAGTCTCAGGTCTAAGTTGACACTGAATAAAAATACATGTAGGTGTTGGTCGGAGGACCAAGTTGGAGATACTATAGGAGGATCAGAAGAAAGGTCAAGGTTCAACATGAAGGTGGAGCAGAGAGAATAGACAAATGGTGTGGACTTCAAATTAAGGAGAGGAAGAGGGTTCCATTAGTATAACTTGGAAGATGTAAGGTGCCTACTCTGCCACCTAGTCTGGTTCTGGGAGGATGGCTGATGGAAAGCAGAGCTGTGGAGTTAGAGTCGGAAAGTAATATGGTTTGTGGTCTGATAATCCCATTTATGTAATTTGATTAAAGATTTCCCATGTTTATGTAATTATTCCATTTTCTATTAGATTTACCATAAACAGTAGAGTAGTAGTTGAATATATTTATAGGAAAGCATTTGGTAATATAATTATAGAACATTTGAAAGCAGAGGACAGCTATTTATGATCCTGTTTATTAAATGCATAGTTTGTTGCACATTTATGTTCATGGGAATTTAGTACTGTCTTCTTGGTAAGAAATTTTAATAAAACATATTTTATGTTCAATTAATCCAAGTATCCTTATGATTTACGGGGTATGATAAAAATGCCTTATGCTGCCATTTTATAACAGTACATTTGTTAATCCGAATTAATACACATTTGCCATTTCTGAATTGAGTCGATCAATTGTAAAATCGAGCAGTCCGAGTCTAAGGTTCAGCGTACTGACTCCACAGCCCTGATGGAATGTCCCACATAGGAGAGACGTACAAAGGATGTACTGTTGGAGTAGGTATACCAGGTTTGTGGGTGTATTTGGGTTTATTCTAAACTGTCTGAGGCAATAGAGTAGGTGGCACTTCAGGTGTTGTGAAACTACAAGCCCCAACATGCTTTGCCAATATATAGCAGCTTATTGCTGGAAAGGCTTGCTGGAACTTGTAGTTTCACAACACCTGGAGTGCCACAGGTTAGCCAAGCCTGCTCTACTGTAATGCTTAGAAAATATGTTTTTACCTAGCTTTCTTTTGTGGTCTTCAAGCTTTGTGTTTTGGAGGCCAATTTTCGTGTCATGTATTCTCTCACTGGATAGTCATCCTCTTCACACTTTTCCATCTTTCACCAAAACTCACTGCACTCCTTTTTACCACTTAATAATATACTAGCTTCACAGGAGACTACTCTCAAAGGTCCCTGTATCATTTCTATAAACACACTGGGCCTAATTTATCTTCGGAGGCAAGTCTTTTGCGCAGTGTATCTTTCGTGAACATGTTCCGAAACGGACCTTACGTCAATGAACGCAATTTCATACAATCCATATTTGAACGCTAATGGCACTTATGGCTGCCTGCGACTTAAAGGGGCGGAACGGGGGAGGGAAGAGCAGATAAACTTAGACAATATATAGTAAGGGCATGCCAGCGCAGATGTGGCTGAATCAAGTCCTTGGTTTCTCCAAAGTATGTGCCTTTTAGCCGTATCGTTTGCACCAGCTCCAAGGCAGGTGTAAGCGCTGACTGAGAGATGACTGTCATGGCATAGTCTTTGTATTAAAAAATACACATATGCGTGCCACTAGTTAGCACAGAACATGTGTGTGCAAGGAAGATAGACTATACAAATGCACTGCATGAACAGTTACCGATTAAGAACAACACTTTTAAAATATTTTTATTTATGATTATAGTAATCAGAGTTGTTCCATAAAATATTTTTTTGCATGTGTTCTGATAGGACTCTGTTCATACAGCAAATAATATTTAGGCAGAGCGTACTTATACCAAGCTTCAAATGAAAATATATATTGAGATCTTCCTATGTTTGAATATGGTCGGAAATAAGCTCAAGTTCAGTGCTCCTTTTTTTTTTTTTTTTTTAATGAAAGCTCCGTGCAGGTTGTGTCCGAGGACAAATCAGGCCCTCTATTAATATATTTTACTATTATGCAGATATAGTGTGCATGTGTGTCTCTGGTGTATTGGGAGAGGTTGATTGTTGCGAGGTGTATGCCTGGTGCTAAAAGTAAGTGAGCGGAGAGAATGTGTGAATGTTGCGCTTGTGCTATTAAAGGTAAGCCTCGCGTTCTGTGCCAGCACATGTCGTGAATGCTGTCAGTGCACACAGGTCAACACTCATATGTATAAGAGTTCCTTTTTTGGCTACATGCCGCAGCCCTCTGACCTTCAAAAGAGCCGCACACTATGCTTAATCTCAGTAATAAATTAAAATAATACATTTAGTCAAAAAGAGACATATATCTGTAATTACATATCAGCAGGCATTTTAAACAAGTGTTTCCTGCTATAACAAACAAATCTGACAATAAGGCAGGAAGAAGCTGGTTACCACAGGTGAAGGCTTGGAGGAATGCATGCGGCCGTAGGGCCACCTGTTGCCCATCACTGCAAAATATCTAATGGATTCTGTTCATTGCAAAAAATGCATCTAACGATGAGGAGCAACGTGTGCTAACCACACGTAACAGTGTATAATTCATGGTACAGGTATATAAAAAAATATATATCAATGTATTCTATATTGTGGTCGTTGTGATCGTTATGGTAAGACTAGTCACAATATGTTAGTTATGTGTGTCTCCCATGTTTGGACTTAAGAGGATACAAACAGCCTGGGATTAGAACTTTATAGTTATGCTTCATTTTATATACTTTATATATCTCTTGTATTCATTGGTTGTGATATATTTAGTGTATAAGGCATATAGAAAAATCCCTCAGAAACGTGTGTGATATTCAATATAATGACCTTTTCATTAATAATGTAAATCTATATAATGAAGGATGATTGGTCTTCAGTCGGCCCCGAGTCTGACTGAACTCAGATATTTCTGGGATCAAAACAGCCACACGCGAACATAAGATCGCTATTTACGCAAACAATATCATCCTGACTGTCACTAACCCCCATATCGCACTACCTAACTCTATTTAGAGAAATAGAAAAATATAGTGCACTTTTCAATTATAAAATAAACGCGGACAATTCAGAAGTTTTGGATTCGATAATGACACTGTCTATCGTCCAAGCACTCAAAACTAATTATCATTTTAGTTGGCAACCGTGGAAACTCAAATATTTAGGTATTTATCTCACAAAAACATACTTTCAATTTTATGCAGCCAACATTTCCCGTCTTTTAGACCCCATTAAGACAGACATCAACCATTGAACTAAACACCTTATTTCTGGTTTGGCCGCATTGTCACCGTTAAGATGAATGTCCTCCCTAGACTGCTATATATTTGGCAAACACTACCCATACATATACCCTCCCATGTTATGACTAATCTGCAACAGACCCTCACTAAGTTTACGTGGGCTGGACGTAAGCCCAGAATCTGTATGCGGATCCTCTACAAACACCAGACCTCGGGAGGACTGGGCGTTCAACATTTATGGAAATATTACCTGGACATTCACCTCTCCTTATGCATTACATGGCATTCTCCCTCACACCAACGGGTATGGATGCATATTGAGTTAGACTTATTACGCTATTATTTATCCTATACACTCTTATGGACACCCCGAAAACAAAGACCCACTTCAATTATACATATCCCCAGAATTAAATTCTCTTTATCTATTTGGAACCATGCCACACGCACTTATCATTTGCGCTCCGACTACTCCCTGTTATCCTCTCTGTGGACTTCAGTTTTTTCCCCACCAGGCCAATACCACTGCCTTTTTCGACCTTGGACGATTCACAATCTATTATTCATCTGGCATCTTGCTCCCATGTAAATTTTCCCTACGTTTGAAGCCGTCGGCACCTTTCTAGCCCTCCCCAATCAAATCTTTTACCAATACCTCCAACTCCGACACTACTTTAATTCACTCAAACGCCCTCTGGCCTCTGACCAATGTTCACCTCTTGAGTCCCTCTGCCGGTGGTTCCCTCTCTCTGCAAGGCCTCATTTCAACTATATATCAGATTCTGCTGCAACATAACCAGCCCCTCAAAGACACACACAAAATGGCTTTGGAGAGAGATACAGGTGAGATCCTGGATCCGAAGGAGTGGTCCACAATCAAATTGAATATAACAAAAATATCAATCTCAGTCAGTATTAAAGAAGCACCTATAAGATTTATTACAGATGGTATTGGGTCCCCACACGCATCCACTCTGTTTTCCCTACTTCCTCTGATCTCTGCTGGTGATCCTGTGGTCACAGAGGCACCCTGCTACATATGTGGTAGGCCTGCTCAAATATATGCCCTTACTGTTGAGCTATCCACTCGATTATAATATCCAAAACTGCATCCCTGACACTCCACTGTATACGTAGTTACCCAGACCTATACTTAATATCTCCGGCCCTATGCAGAAGCTGATTTGCCATATCCTCAATGCTGCAACCTGCCTCATTGCAGCCTGCTGGAAGCAGCCAGCTGCACCCTCGCTGTCGGAGACAATCCAGGATATATGGGTGACTTATTGCATGAAAAGTATTACAGTCACATTGCATGATACCCCATCAAATTTCCATACAGCATGGTCTCACTGGACAAACTACTATTATGCGAACCCTCCCATGTCCATCACCTGATTCTTAATATGGGATAAAATTCTTCCCCCACTCCCCCTACATCAGATATTCCATCTTAAGAATACTAACCAAACCTCTGCCCCACCCACCCCACCCCCTCCTTTGTTTGTCTACACCACAACTTGGCAGAGGTATTGCTGTATAATTTTACTTCATGTTTTGATATGTCTTCATTATACCTAATATGAATACTGTTTATTATATATACTCCATTTTTTGGACTGCTTTAGTGACCTCCCCTGCGATACCTATGATGCTGTGTGCTCATAACGGAGGAATACGCAGTCCATTCAGTTTTCTTCAATACAACAAAACAGAATGTTATGTTCAGCTCTATTTGACTGGATGGATTGAGTCAAACATCTCCTAGGTTCAGATTAGGTGGAAGTCCTCATATTTGCTATATGGGGGAAAAAGTAAACAGGACCCATTAAACTCCATGTTTATTTTGCAGTTACAGGTACACTTGTTGCAAATATGTCTAGTAGGACAGCATGATGAACATCTATGTAGTTTGAATGCAGTCAGTGCAGCACTGGTAGATGCATTGTTTTCCAGCTTTAACAGATGTATAATTAGACCTGTATCAGATGGTCTTCTGTAGAGCATATTTCTTTAATTGTTGTATTGTTCTATTGTCTCATTTCTAGGCATCTCTACAAGATGTCACATTGAGACAGAACCATATAAATTAATTATATGGCAGATCACCCAGAAAACATAACAGATGAAGACATTCTGGCCAGATGAGATTGTGGCATGATTTAAGACTTCATTTGTACTTTAATATACATGGTACATCAAATAAATGGAAGCATGAGTTTTTGTTTTGTCTTTTAATATAAAACTTATTGCATTTCATTATATAATACATTTGTAGTACAGATCATTATCTTAATTGCACTGTAATTCATGTCGGATAAACTGGAATAGCAAGTTGTATGCACTTAAGTATGTGAATAAGTATCCTTGTAAAGCTATTTCTGTGTGAAGTAGAATGACTTATAGTAAGGCATACTCCTTATGACCATTTATCGCTTATTACACAACAATTATTACGGTATAACACAAGTTGCATATTTTTTGCTCTTTTACGTCACATAACATAATATGGCACCCGTGACTCATTACAGATGTTCTAAGTGGCATCTTTTGTACCATGACAAATGTAGTAGGGAATCTGCACTGTTGCTGTAATGCATCCCTAAGTCCATAAGAGCTACTCACATGGCTTCCTTATTTTTATTTTTTTAATGGGCCAATGTGGTGGTCGAGTACTTGATGGGATTTCCTTCCCCTACCTTGTCCTCCAGACACAATTCAGGTTTTTTTTTATTCGGACATCCGGTGGTCAGGAGATAAATACTTCAATGAGAGGGACAAGGATTGGTCAAATAACTTGGGTTTATTAATAATGCGGTAAAGATAATTTTGGTAAGCCACCGCGCCACTGACCCCTTCAACTCAATGGCAATGACAAAACACTCATTTGATCAACATAGAGCACAATAGCATTTAACATATAATATACAATAAATCAATTTTCAGGTAAATCACTTAACATTAACATTCAACTAAAACATTTGGTGCACCAATATTATCCCTGGTAACGTTACTATATTTTACACTCAGTCCTGGGTTGAACTGTGCACAGGAATTTAGTAGAAGTGCTGCACGTGGTTGGGGCCCATAAATTACTTTTTCACGCCAAATAAACTGATGATCTTTTGTATTACACAGTCTCTTTTGTGTGTATTCACAGACCTCTCTATTTTCTCTCCTCTCGCACTGTTCTCAGTACATAGCTCCGTCTGTTTAGTGTGATGTCACAGATCTCTATACTGCTTATTTGTTTTCAGTACTTTCCTTTTTACTCACACCTCTCTTTGGCTCACTTCTTATCTTCTTCTCTTCTTACACTTCACTTTTAATCTGCTTATAGATCACTTTGTCCGATTTTCATTCTGTCCCTATTTTTCTCTCTCAGTTTATGCAGACACAGGGATCTCTCTCCCTCAGAAGTCTAGAACTTTCCTCTTCCCACTGCCTTCTGGGAGTTCACAGTTATTACCAAAGTTAGTGGACTTGTTGCTATGCCACACACTCCTCCTTCCTGTTACTCCCGGCAACCACCAACCACTCCCAACTGTCACTTCTCCCTAAAGAAAATATTTATTTATTTTTTTTAAATCTTTATAAACACTTTTAACAATTAACAAATTAAATTAACAAATTAAAAACATATATATATATATATATATATATATATATATATATATATACACCCCAGGGTATTTAGATTTTGGGGCACCACACCAACGCCACCAAAATATCCCACAAATCTGTCAAGTAACCCATAATTTAATCACTATGGGAACACAAATCTATCAACACATGTATTCTAAGCAAAGACAAACTATTCAATCAGTCTCTCTCAATCATCTTAAAACTCTATTAGAAAACTTCAAGATCATGTAAACTGTACATTTAATTCCTCACATAATGTACTTACAATCAGTGCCGTAACTAGACATTTCAGTGCCCTGGGCGAAACAGAATTTGGTACCCCCCCCCCCACCCCATGTACCTTTATGGGAGTAGATGCCGCTTCTCAGCGGTTATGCATCGCCGGTGTCTCCTGTCTGCTGGTGTCTTATGCTCTGTTGCTGCCTAAACGGATCCTGGAATATCCGGGGCCTGTTTGGAAAAGAGATTGTTATTACTGACCTCCTGGAAAGTTGAGCAGTGAGTGAAGAATCTAGGTCTCCCTCCCCACAACCAGACAGACTTTAAATCAGTAGCTTTTTCTGTTTAAAAACAAACTTCCTTCCACCCAATCAGCTCCAGAATCTAATTAATAGAATTTGCAGTAAACGTCTATTTTACCCCATATAGCCCCAACATCAAATTAATAGCACCAGCGTTTAATAAATAAGCCTCCCCCAACCAGTTCTGACATTAAATTAATAACATTCCCATTTAATAAACAGACATACCCCACGCATCAGCCCATACATTAAATTAGTAGCATTCCCATCTAATTAATAGACCTACTTCACCCCTCACCAACTCCCACCATTAAATTAATAGCATCCCCATTTAATTGGGATGCTATTGATTTTAAGCCAAATTATTCCTCACCATACTCAACATTAAATTTAAAAGCCTACATATGTAACAAACAGACTCTCACCATCCCCGACATAAAAATATTAACATTTCCATTCAACACAAATCCTATTTCCCCCATCAGCCCCACAAATTATGGCTTCAAATTGAATCGTAATTATTATTACATAATTAATATTTTCTCTTCTCACCAGACACCCCCCCCCCTCCCATTCACTCCAGACACCCTCCTCTCCCTCACTCCTCCGCAGACCACCTCCTCCCTTCTTCTCTCCAGACCCCTCACTCCTTCTCTCCAGACCCCCACCCTACCCAGATCCCTCCCTCCTTCTTACCTGACCCCTCACTTCTTTCCAGACACCCTCCTCACCAGACCCACTCACCATTCACTCCACACACCTTCCTCTCCAGCCCCTGCTCCTGTCCTCTCCCTTTACTCACCGCAGCGTGTCTTCTTCTCTCCTCTTCTAACTTCTGTGCTGGCTCCTCGTCGCCTGTGTTTTGACAGCGTCCTGACATCATTATTTGTACGTCAGGACGCTGCGGGAAGACGGCACACTCGCGCTGGCTGTCTTCAATGGGCGAAGTAGTCCTGCGGTGCCAGCACCGCAGGACTACTTTGCCATTTCACTGCTGACATGTAAAGGGCTGGTGTTGCGCCCACACCAGGCCTTGCGCCCTGGCCGCTCGCACCGCCCGCACTGCTCTCACTTCGGCTCTGCTTACAATACAGTACAGTTCAACAGGCAATATTAAATATATTAACCACGCAGAAAGGCAGTTTACCAGAAATACTGTTCCTTTTCTGCTCTGAATTAACTCTGTGTTTAGATGTATGTATCACTATATACTATTCACAGGCATACCATAGCAGATATCCTAGACATTGGTGGGAATTCAATTGGCCGCGTTACTTGAAAAAGTAACGCAGCCTGCGCACTATTACCGTTATTACGATAATAGTGCGCGTAAATACCATTATTACGGTAGTTTTAAGGCCGGCTTTTTGCTGAAAGCCGGGTTAAACTTACTATAATAATGGTAATAACTTTAAGTAGCGGTACTTCGGGGGGAATTGACCCCCCCCATTGAATTTAAAATCATATACTTTCTTTCTAACCTCTTCCACACACTTTCTGATCTAAATGTCTACAGTTCTCTGATTTGGAACATCTACCTGGGGTTTTGAAAAACTTACCAACATGACTGACTAGTGATTCTTGTCTGTTCCCATGCAAAGTCACTCCATTCACTGCATATTAATCTCTCTAAGAACTGCTTTGTCTATCCCACTTCATCAGGGATCCACTCTCTCCCCCTATATATCCATACACCAGGATTTGGCATAGACTTCCTTGTTATTCATCCTCCAGTTGCCCTTAATCGCAAGTACTTCAACTGCACCAAGCCTCACTTGGACTCCGTGAGCTGTGGCTTACCTTCCTAGTACGGGGTCAAACTGGTATTCCCTAGATACTGGGCAGCACAAACCTTAGTCGTCCAGGTAACATTTAAACATTTAAACTCCCCAGCATATTCTGGGCTCTGTAAGTGATGTAACTTCAGATGAAAGTTTGAACAGCTGGAAGCTTCATCACCTCCCCATCTGGACCTAGAACTTGCACAAGCCTCTGGTCTACCGCACCTCTGGCACTGCTTTTTCCTTCTGGACTGCACTCAAATGGGTAACATCTGCCCTGTTATTGTGATTACTGGATGGCTGCTGCAGCCACTAGTCTGGGAGTGAAGAGGGAATTTTATCCTGCTGAGGCCCCTATACTGCTGGGAGTAAGAAGGCACCTTTTGTGCCCCCTCTCCTTGAAGCAGCAAGCTTGTCATTTTTAACAAAAGACTGTCTAGTCTGATATTTCCAGTGTTGTAAGGGACTGTATAAGCAGTATGTCCATTATCTGTATTACCATGTACTTCTTCCTGCCTTACTGCTTTACATGTCTCTCTACACTGCCCCATCACCCTCTCCTCCATCCTACCCTATCTTACCTCCCTTACCCTTCATCCCTGCCCAATATCCTTTCTCAATTTCATCTACCCTATCACAACAAACCACCCTCCTGCAACTTTGACCGATTAGATTTCAACGAGATGTAGTTACAATGTAAACAGTGAAAATGCCTACACCAAAATGTCTACGTGTTCATAAACTTGACACCTTTATAATGTCAACATGTAAAATGTGTACAGTCAAAATATCAACAAAGTACTAGATTTAAAATGGCAATACATGTTAATAAATAAATAAAAAAATTGGCATGACTCCTGCAAACAGCTTAACCAACCCTAGTGCCGCCAGCCTAGGCTGGTAGTAGCAAAAATGGGGGGACAAAAAGTGTGGGGGTTACGCCCCTATACTATTACCAGCATTAGGCTTTGGCAGCCTTGGCTAGTGGTACTATAGCAGGGAAGAAAGCATGGGGTTCTCCTGCTATAATACCAAACGAGCCCCAGGCTGGTCACCATGAGGCTGAATTCTCTAGGAAGATTGGGTACACAAAAAATAAAACAGCGCCACCTAGGTTTACCCAGCCCCCTGCTTATAGCACTAGGGGTCTTCCCGGACTATTGGGTGGTGTATGTGGGGTAATACTAATTATTTGATAGTTTAAAAAAAAAAAAAACATTTGTCCCTGGTGCACTACAAGTCCCAGCATGCCCAGGCTGATATTAAGTGTTTGGGCATCCCCTGGCAGCTGTGGGTATGCTGGCGCTTATAGAACTACAGTGCCAGTGTGCCAAAACACTTAATGGCCGTCTGGGCATGCTGGGACTTGTAGTGTACAAAGGACAAAAAAAAGCCCAGGAATGTTCAAAGAGCTCTAGTGCTATCAACACAGGGTTCGGTAAACCTAGGGGAGGGTGCAAAACCTAGTGCTGATAGTAGGAAAATCGAGAGGACATGAAGCGATTTTACTATCAGCCTAGTCTGCCAGCACTAAGGTTACTTGAGCTGTCTGGGAGAGACACGCCATTTTTTATTTTCTTTTGTTGGTTTCTTTAGTTCTGTGGGGGTTTTTTTGTTTGCCGTTTTAAATCTAGTGCTTTGTCAAAGTTTTGACTGTCCACTTTACAACACTCTATACATTTTATATAACCCCTGTCACTCGCCTGGTCCGCTAATCTTGACACCCCCCTTACTCCTGTTGTCTGTTGCTGTCCCCTCTAGAATGTAAGCTGTCTCGGGCAGGGCCTTTTTTTACTCATGTCTGTCCACTCTCCATTGTTTTTATTTCCTTGTCATGTCTTATGCTGCATTTTTTTTCCTGTATGCTATGCAATTTGTTCTGTAATTTGCATCCATGCGTTTATTATCTCTGCTCAAATGTACCCTTGCTGTTATTATATAAATGGTTTTCATATGTCATATCTGTACGATTGTGTCAGGCGATACGATCTGTGGAGCCAAATAAATGATGATGATGACTATTATGACCCCCAAGATCAACAGTTATGTTGCAAGCAAATAACTTTTTTTGTTTGTTGTATACTTCTTTTACACTCAATTTAAGGTCCCATAGTTGATGTTGCTTGCAGCATATCCTTTCCTTTGTTTTCCATGAAAAATACGGATAATCGATTTATTATAATGTATTTCTTACTTCAAACTGCTGGATATACCATATTTTCTTTTAATCAGAACCAAGCGATGTAGCATTTAAAATGTCCATAATGTACCTGATGCGCCATTGGATGTATATGCTTCAAAAAAAAACAATGCTCAAAACAAACACACGTAAAATAGTGTTTTTATGCCCATATGCAGATTTGGGCATAAATACGAGATACAAGATGTGTTCTGCTCTGCACCAGCATCATATGTTTCAGGTTCATGTCAGGTGTACATCAGATACACTTGCACCCAACCGGGTTGAAAGTACAAGAACAGTTTAACATTTGTTTTGATAGCGAAAAACTCATGTGCTATTATGTTTCATTTAAAAATAAATAACTCTCTACAAAGCTGCAGGTATTTAATGTAAGGATTACAAAGGTTGGTGTATACTGTAGTACTCGGAATCTAAATAGGGCTTTAAGGAGTGCAACTGTAATGCTATATTACATTGCATTTTTGTATTTCAGTTTTCTGTTGTATAGGAAATCATTTGACAATTATGATTATGTGCGAGTGCGACCCACTACTGATATTGAGAAACCTAGAATTCATTTCAGAAGAGCAATGTCCATTCAAGATTGAGTTGTGCATTTTCATCTTTTAGAAGATAGGAAAATTAATTGTCTGGATAGTCATGGGAAAATAAATTTTAATTGAGGATATGTAGGTTTTGTATTACTAGTATTTCATTGTCAACGGCAAATATACAAGGTACGTTCGACTTACTGTATCACCTCATACTTTATTGTATAAAGTTATATGTAAAACATGCTATGTTAATAAGACCCTGCTGTCTACGAAACGTATTCCATGCGGTAAAAACTGTCAAAATATAGTAAAGCATTTTATAGAATATCATCCCCAGCAATCTTAATGTATTACAGCTCATGGTATTAGAATTGATTCAAGCTCTTCATTCATTGTTATCTCATAAGGAAGCTCACCATATACCCAAGATCAAAAACATTTAAATAAAAAAAGACTCCATTTTCTGGTTGCTGGTATAGAATACAGAGTGCATTATAAGTTGATTTCCTTTTGCCCATATGTATAATGCACAGTCCATTTTCCTGGTAGTCACTTATATAGTTGGCTGATTACAGAGCTGCTGTCATCCTTTGTTACAGTCATTGATAGCTTCATGTCATCTCCTCATCTGCATTCCACCACCTAAGTGGTGGTAATAAGAGTTCAGAAAACTGAACAATATATTAGCATAGGCTGATGGTGTTCAGCTTCCTGTCCTGCACTGAACTCTGCTGCAACGATTCAGTGGTAGAAACAAACCAATTTCAGAAGTTTGAAATAAGCCTGGTGTCTGAAGAAGTATTTGGAAATTAGAAAATACAATCTGTAAAATATGCAGGAGTGCAGTACATTTCGCTGTGCACATATGAACCAAATTATTTTCCAAGCACATCTTTTTACAGTGCATTCTGGAACTGGTCCCATATTAGCAATCTGTTAGATCTACTATGGGTTTGCTGGTCTGATTGGAATGTGGGTAAAAAGGTTGCTTTAGAGTACATCCTACCATATTAGGACCATCCCCTTTGTTAATTTAAACTTTTTTTTTGTGTCCAAATATTCTGTCTGGTATATTCTCATTTATATCCTAAATTAATATCTAGTGAGTACAAATTGTGACTGTCTTTATTACATGTGTCACTTATGTGGGTTTTGAATGTCTGCATTATGTTAATTAAAATGCTCATTACCACCAGGGATTCGCTAGACACTGTAGCATATACTAGTGACCTAGATTCTTATAAGATAACAATCATGCTATGGTTGCACACATACTTTCTGACATTTTGCATTCATGTTTCCTGCCACTTTAACTCTCAGTAAAATAGTGGAAGCACTCCCTTCATTACATAGTATGCTATGCTGGAAAGATGCATTACTGCTCGCTTAAAGTAAGAATAGGAAGTACGAGGTTTGTCTTTGAAATACAAGGCTAGTTAGAGCAAAGTCTGCGTGTACGAGCCCCTAAAAGTCATTTTAAAACATCAATAAAACAAATCAAAATGGTGCCATGCTCAAAAGTGAGAAAATGACTGACTGGGGTGTCATAGGTATCATTTGAAGTGATTTAAGTTGATGTTGACCATTGTAAATAAATATTAAGAATCAGGTGTCAGTCATTGGTTTTAAAACTGATGCAACTCTGCTGCTTTATGACATTAATGATTTCTTAAAATAGTCAAGGTATTGCAGATTATTAGTGACTAATTTTTCTGGATTAGTTTTGTTTCTATCTGTGCTTCTTTCCTCTTTATAGATTTTGTTAGAATCTTTGTAATTACCAGTTGGATACAGCACTCTCCAACTGGTGGACAGCAGGCTGCACCCACCCATTATTGCACATCAGCCTTCGAATATAATATTAACATATTTGCAGCAGATATTTTAGGGCATTGCTCAGGTATGTTGACGTAATAAATAAAGGTGATATTAGAAGATGTTTCTATTATAGTGCAAAACTTGCTAGCTGTTTGTTACACTGCAGCTCCACACATCTCAGCCAAATGTAAGTTTCTAGTTTCTTGGCTTAATACCAGAACACTTTATTAAACATAAGAAAACACCACACTCCCTTACAGTCACTGCTGGCAGGGCGGCTTGGCATGCGGGCTCCCCCGCTCTTGATCCAGGCAGTCAAGATTTGGACAATCAGTAATAAAATAATGAAACAGACTGATATTGATCCATGTACTCCTATCTGGGGGGCAAAGAAATTTGAGGAATTGAATATAGTGGAGGGGGCCAGGCAGTGGTCTCAGTTTGGTGTGGTGGAGGTAGGTCAACTTTACGACACAAATGTACTTAAATCCTTCGAACAGTTGGTTGGGGAATTCTCTGTACCCAGAACAATGTTTTATTCTTACCTTCAATTACGACACGCCCTAAACACACAATTTAAGGTGAAGACACTGGTGATTGGTGTGGCCCCACTGAGGAAACAACTAAAGGCCCTGGGTCATAGGAGTCTGATCTCTCAGATGTACTCGTGTCTTCTGTATGAATCCACTAGATGATTTGAATGGTTTGAGGAATCAGTGGGAAATAGATATTGGCCCTTTATCAGACAAGGAGTGGGGAATGGTTACAGACAGTACTAATGGTTATACTTCGTCATTAAAATTTCAACAAATACAGGTGTTTATCCTACACAGGGCTTACTTTACCCCCATTAGAATGGCAAAATTTCATCCGGATGTTATCCCTAACTGCCCGAAATGCAATTCGGTGAATGCTAACTTTTGGCACCTTCTATAGGAGTGTCCATGTATACGAATCTTCTGGCGCAGGGTTAGGCGATGTATCCGGGTTACTGGAATTGAAGTGCCTCTTTGTTCACTGGCCACTTGTCTCTTTGGGCTCCGTTTGAAGGGTAAAGTTAATAAACTGACAAAAATGTACATTTCACAGTTATTGATGTTGGCTAAGGTCTGTATAGCGAGGCTGTGGTTGGCCCCAAAGAGTCCTACGGTTAAAAATTGGAAGACACTGGTTAATGCCACCATAAAGCACGAGAGATTTGTTTATACTAGCAGACAGGCTCTGAAGAAATTTGAGAGTATATGGTACAGATGGTTAGAGTCTTCATTCTATCCTGTGTCATCTAGTTCAGATGCTCCGAGTACTTAAATGAAATGTATGGCTCCCACAGTTCTTATAATAAATATCTGAATCCATATGGTGAACCCTGCATGTGTAACATACCTATGTATGAGCATTTACGATGTATGATCCTAATGTGTATAGCACATTTACTGTTATTATGCTTTACTGAAGTCTTGTAAATTGCGACATTTAATTCTGATGTGTATGCGATTTGTTTTTTTTTCTGTCTTTTTGTTGTTTGGTATTTTGTACCTTGAAAAATTCCAATAAAAATACTGGATTTAAAAAAAAACACATAGTACAGTAATTGTCACAATTGGTATAGAAAGTAACATTATTCATACACATACCTCCCAGCTGTCCAGGTTTTATGGCACTTTCCCACTGTTCTATACTGAATTGTTGGGAGGTGTGGAGCAAGCGTAGCATTTGCTGAGCAAATGCCCTGGGTGTGGATGGACTGCCTATGGAGCTGTACAAAAAATTTGTCTCTTTCTTTATCCCTAAGTTACTGGACCAATATAACGAATTCTATGAGGCAAGCACTCTACCGCCATTCATGTCTGAGGCAATAATAGTGATCATTCCTAAGCTGGGTAAGGACCCACTGTTACCTGAGTCCTACCGACCCATTTCCCTGCTACCAACTGACGTAAAAGTTTTGGCCAACGTTCTTGCCATGAGACTAAATACTGTTATTGCTCAGATGATCCACCCAGAACAGACGAGGTTTATGCCAGGGAAATCCACGGTCATTAATCTCAGAAGCCTTTATACCCATTTGCAGATGCCTGGTGGTCATAGGGATGGGGCAGTGGTTGTGTCCCTTGATGCAGCCAAGGCATTTGACTTTGTGGAATGGGATTATTTGTGGGTGGTCATGTCTAAATTCAGTATTGGTCCCTGGTATTTGTCCTGGGTGCGGTTACTGTATTCGGCCCCAGCTGCCAGAGTTAGCATAAATGCTAACACCTCCTTCCCATTTTCACTGGGCAGGATCATGAGGCAGTGATGTCCCCTCTCCCCAGCCCTGTTTACCATTGCTATAGAACCACCGGTGAGTTTGAACCGTGCATATCCTGAAATACATGGACTCAGGGCTAGGGACGGGGCAGACAAGGTCACGCTGTATGCTGACTATATTCTCCTTTTTCTGAAAGACATGGCGGCATCCCTAGAAGCACTACTACACCTGGTAGGTGGATTCTCTGGCCTGAGGATAAAGTGGTCCAAGTCTAGCATTTTCCCGATTGGTGGGAGGGGTCTCGGATAGAGTTACTGGGTCTCCTCCGTTGCAGTGGACGCAAAAATTAAAATATTTAGGAATATGGATCACAAATTGTACTACTGACTATATACCTCTAAATATTGATCTTGTGATCAGTTATCTTTAGGCCAAGATCTCTAGTTGGATGAGGTTTCCCCTGTTGATGACAAGTAGAGTCAATTTAATTAAAATGCTTCTGTAACCAAAATTTTTGTACCCACAACACCACTGCACGGTTTATCTCCCAAGGAAGCTCTTTTCTCAAATTAATAAATAAATGTCATCTCTGGTTTGGGGGGAGAAACGAGCATGTATTGGGTTAACCTCCTTTATGCCAAATCCGGACAGCGGGAGGTCTGGCCCTCCCTGACTTCAGGGCTTACTACTTTGCTGCGCAGTTGGCGCATCTCCGGGGATGGATTGGATACTCTTCGAAGGCTGACCTGACTAGTTTCCTTAGAGGATGTATAGGATTTAATAGACCGCCCATACAGATCCTGTTGGGCACCAGAGTCACGAGAAGGTTCCGCCACTGCTTACGCAGACCCTAATGATCTGGAAAATTGTAAAGGGGATATTTAGAACCGGTGGCATTTGACCCTGATACTCTGCTATGGGCCAATAGTGCACTTCCAGAGCTTTACAAATTACGATAGTTTCCAAGGTGGAAGGCTGTGGTAATTACGTCCCTTGGGAAGGTGTATTCCAATGTGGTCCTCAAATCCTTTGCACAATTGCAAGCAGATTTCCACTTGCCGCATAATCTCTTCTATACATACCTACAACTTTGCCACGACCTGACGGCGCAATTGGGAAATACACATGTGACTTTAAGTCCAGATCTTCTTAGAGTGCTCGTTGAACAGGTGGGTTCCACTAAAACCATCTCAATACTATATGCCAATGTACTTTCCCTACTTATCACTGACTATCTGGGTCGACTGCGACGAATATGGGAACTAAACTTGGGACCCTTGACGGACGTGGACTGGAACTATGCGCTTGACAGTGCCCGTAAAGCCACCTCTTGCACCAGATTTATGCAAGTTCAATTGTATGTCTTACAAAGAGTATATTACTCTCCGCACAGGCTTCTCCAGATGAGTGCCTGATACGATTCTAGCTGTCCAAAATGCGGAGGTACCTTCAACAATTTCTGGCATCTGCTCTGGGGCTGCCCTATGGTTGGAGACTTTTGGTTGCAGGTGGTGGCATGTGTACAAGACACTGGTATTGATATCCCACTCTTATATCCCAATAGATGTGTCTTTGTTTTGGGAGTTGACTTGTTGCTGGGGAGGAGCTCAACCAGATACGTCCTTAATCTCTTTACTATAGCCAAGGTTGCAATTGCTAGAGTGTGGATGGCACAAAATGGGCCTGATTTTGGTGCCTTGGTAGCAGTAGTAGGACATGTACATTTTACTTACCGGTGCCGGAAGCCATGGCAAAATACTTTAAAGTATGGTCAAGGTGGGCAAAATCACAATATGCGGTATGGTCCCTGGCTGAAGATTTTGATCCCATTTGATACTCTTCTCCATTTGCTAGGGCCTCAGACTGCCCCTCCTTCCCCCCCCTCAAACACCCCCCATTTGGATATATGTTCTTCCAATATAATGGGTTGATCGCTTTCACTTACTTACACTAATGTCTTTACCAAATTTTAATATTTCATGTCCACTGTGGAGAGGTTTTTGTCACGCAGATATCATGCTTTCTATCTCATTTTATGGTTGCTCCTTATGAGCATGTGAATTGTAATATCTGAAGTGGTATTATGCCATTGTTACAGATATTGTCAAATGCAGCATGTATTGTAACTATGTCTTGTTTTTTATGTCTTTTTTTTTGTTTTTTTTCTGTATGTTTTGGGGCAGGGGCAGATCTAGACATTTGTCCTACCTGGGGCGATTTTAGAGGGGGGGGGGATTTAGGCCCCGCCCCCTTCTGATGTCTAAGGCTGCCGGCAGCTGCACAGTATGTGCAGGTCCGTTCAGCAGTTTCAGTGTGCTGTCCCGCTACTCTGATTGTGTTTTAAAACACAATCAGAGCAGCCGGGCAGCACACTGTCACTGCTGAACGGACCTGCACAGTGTGCAGCTGTCGGCAGCAAGCTCCTGGTAGGGTGGCGATTGCCCCCCCCCCCCCCCCCCCCCCTGGATCCGCCACAGACTGTTACTCAAAAATATTAATAAAAAGATTTTATTTAAAAAAAAAAAAGAAAAGGGTGTATTCTAGCAATGTTTTTTTATTATTGACAGGACTGGGAGAGAGTCTGTTTTAGACTGTTTTTTTTTTTTATTGAAAGTATATACATATATTGAATATAGAAACAATTGTATTAATAAATATAATATAATTTATGTTATACTGATATAATTTATGACAAATTTTTTACAAACTTTTGAGGGTTAATACATATAAGAAGGTGATGTGGAAAGTGAAATGAGAGACTGACGAAGAGGGAGAAAAATTAGGATAAGGACCGCTTTTAAAAATTAGAAAGATAATTATCATGGAAATTAAACTCAGTTTATATCTGTAGATAGGAACATATAAACTATGGGGACAGCCTATAAATGTTTGATAGTTTTAATATTTGTCTCTACCTGCTAAAAACACGTAGTGGTATATTTGCTAAACTGCGGGTTTGATAAAGTGGAGCTGTTGCCTATAGCAGCCAATCAGATTCTAGTTATCATTTATTTAGTACAGTCTACAAAATGACAGCTAGAATCAGGTTGCTATAGGCAACAGCTCCACTTTCTCAAACCCACAGTTTAGTAAATATACCCCTTAGTCTTTTGTAACAATCAGTTTCTTTGAATTCTAGCCATGGGAGCCAAATAGATATAAAATCTGACAGTTTATTGTTTGTTCAGGAGATCAGGTCATCCATTGGCATATAGTAATTAATTCGGGTATATGAAGTTTTTAATGTTGGCGGGATGGGAGATTTCCACTGAATAGGTATTACTGCTTTAGGAGCATTGTTTAAGTGATTTAATAGTGATTTTTTTTTTTTGTATTTGCTAATGGGGATATAAGATACATTTAGGAACCAAAAGCTTGGTTCTAGTGGAGCTTCAGAATTTAGAATAATTCTAAATATTTCTGCCAGAATTTTTCTATCTTGGGGCAGTCCCACCAAATGTGTATATAATTCCCGGGAGCATTTTAACATCTCCAACAAACATCGCTGGTTGTCTGATATATTTTCTGATGTGTGCTTGTTGTTCTTGTGATAGTATTTCAGTAGTGAAAACACAATACAAAATACTAATAGAACAGTTATATATCCGTCAAAAGACCGTTCGCCATTCTTCTGTGGATAAGGTTCTTTTCAGGTCTCTTTCCCAATTATAAGTGAAGTGTGGTAAGGATTGGAACATGTTTTCAATTATAAGTTGGTAGAGAGTGGAAATCGCATGAGCAGGGGTGGGGTTTGAGATGTATAGGGTTTCAAGGGCAGTGAGATCTCTTTGAGCTATTTGTGTTCGTTTTGCTGAGTTTAGGAAGTGTCTTGTAAATACTTCCTTAAGCCTGTATTGGTTAGTTCCTATTTAGATTGGCTTTAATTGAATGGGCAAACACACCACTTGGCCTAACCGGAAGACTCCTGCTTGTGACCAGTTTTGGAAAGTAAGGAGGTCTATACCTGGAAGGAAATCTTTATTTGCTATAAAAGCGGTGAAAGGAGAGATCTTAGATGAAATGTAAGGTAATGTTCTCAATTGTTTCCAATTATCCAAATATGGGAGAGAGTCTGGATGTGAGGAATAAGCAGAGGGCAGAGTAGAGTGTCACACCAATGCAGCATCCCGAGTCAGTGTATTAGTTCCCTGAGAGAAGAGGTGTACAATGAAAAAAGGAAAAGTCCAAAACAGAGCCTTTTGTGGGACCCCAACAGATAATGTGAGTGGATGGGAGGATGTGCCGGAGATAGAAATGCTAAAAAAGTGATTGCATAGGTAGGAAGTAAACCAGAAAAGAACCGTGTCACGAAGGTCAATGGAGTGAAGGGTGTGTTGGAGAAGAGGGTGATCAACAGTGTCAAAAGCAGCAGAGAGGTCCAGGAGAATGAGTATGGAGAAATGACCCTAAGACTTTACAGTAAGTAGATCATTGATCACTTTTTTGTGAGAGCAGTTTCAGTGTAATGTTGGGAACGAAAGCCTGATTTCAGCGAGTCGAGACTGCAGTGAGAAGGAAGAAAATGAGACCAGTATGTATACACTAATTGCTCGAGTCAGTTGGAGATAAATGGGAGGAGAGAAAAGGGGTGGTTGTTGGAGAGAGAAGCTAGATCAAGAGATGGTTTCTTTAGAATTTGTGTGATGAGCGCATGTTTAAAGGAGGATGGAAATGTGCCAGTGGAAATGAGTGATGAACCTCACCCGCAAATACCCTTTTTAAATATGGATGTCACTGAATGAGCCTTTGAACATGAAGGTTGGAGATGATAAAATAGAGAACTAGTGTGGACTTCAAAGGAAGAGAATGAGCGTGCGGCTTCAGAGGATATGACTTGGAAGGTATAACTTGGAGAAAGTAGACTGCTTACTCCACCACCACCTTTTCTGTTTCTGGGTCTGGGTGTATAGCTGAGGGAAAGTCCCCACAGGTGATAGATGCAGGGGATGTAGTGAGGTGAGCAAAGTTTTTGTAATGGCAAGGAGGTTGAGAGACTTAGAAATTAATTAAACTTGAATGGATGCAAGTTTGTTGCAAATAGATCTGCCGTCCCCGTTCTAGCTGCAGTAGGGGGGGGCTTAAGCTGCTTCCACCACTGGATTCCTTTGCGGCATCCAGAACTGCATCTTTTTGGGTAACTGTTGCTGCTAGTATACCCCATGACTGGGCACTTGGGCTGGTACCCCTGACCTCTTTCTGTAGATCAGGGTTGCTGTGGGTGGTTTACCCCCTGGCCTATCACACTGGCCAGAGCTACTGGGTAGCGGGCAGAGTGGTGGTATTAGACGCTGGATCCAAACATCAAAACAGCTGGAAAAGGATTACATTTGGATTGTTTAAAGTATGTATATGGTATAACAGTAGTGGAATGTCAACTTAATTTTTTTTTTTCTCCACTATGAAACAGAGTACCATGCTGATTTTTTTTTTTTTTTTTTGTGGTAGTAATTTATACCTTTTTTGTCAAGCACCTAAAAAAATTGGGATAGCTTATGTTGATTTAACCTAGCGTTTTTAATTCTCTTCTGAAAGCTTGAATTTTTGCTGTAACTCGAAATGTAAGGCAGATAAAGTAATTTGATTTGGATTTTTGGATTTGGGAGGAAAAGGTACCTTATCCAAATTTCGTGGTGATACTTTAAATCAGGGGTGTCCAACCTTTTAGCTTCCCTGGGCCACATTGGCAGACGACGAGTTGGTTTGGGCCGCACATAAGATACACTAACAATAACGATAGCTGATCATCCAAAAAACCATAGAAAACATAGTTAACATATATATATATATATATATATATATATATATATATATATCACTTTTTTTCACATCCCCCTATACTTACCTTTCAATCGCCCTGTTCAAAAAATCCTCTCTAGTTATTATACTATAATCACTTTTTGTATTGTTTCGATGCAATATCATTTAAGCCAGGCATTGTATATCAGGGTGCCCTGACCAGGCCTGTGGTACCTGACATATATACCACTGTGACCCCAAATTGTGACCTGTTTTGATAATTACACCACTATGTTAGTTAAGGGATAACAACCTATAATGGGCCAAAGAGAATAATATATAATGCCCCATTAGTAATACAAGTAGAAGTATGTAGCAGGGAGATAAGGTCCATGATGCTCCAGGACCAGGTGACTTTTATTCACTTGTCAGCGTCCCTTGAAATAATAAAAAAAATCCCCCTTAACTTACCTTTTAATCGGCTTGTTCTCCTGTCCTCTTCTCTTCTTTTCTCCAATTCTGTGCTGCTGATTGTTCTTCTCGCGCGGGTGTCTCCTCTGTGCTGCGCTCCGCAATGGATGTTGGGCGTGATGACATCTCACCCGACATTCACTGCGAGCGCCGCACGGAGGAGGAGACAAGGGAGGGAGCCGGAGTACCAGCTGACGTGACCGCAAGGTAAGTAGTTTCTTTTCTTTTTTTTTTTTTGCAGGATTTTTTTTTTTCCATTAAGAGCGCTGCCCCCTTGCCACAACCAAAACTCCTTCTGGGCCACATTTACAGGCGTGCTGGGCTGCATGCGGCCCGCGGGCCACGGGTTGGACAACCCTGCTTTAAATGAACTGAAATAAATAAGCGGTGTTTAGTAAATAGTTTAATACATTGAAAAATCAATATTTCGTAAACTAATGGCCAGACATTCAAAGTATTTGGTAGAAATAGTTTTTGGACATCCTCTCATCTAAAAAAAATTTCAAATCTGAGAAGGGTGGTGGACATTTAATTTTTTGGGGGGTAATATGATGTGGAATGACCCACTTTTAGTTTTTGCAGTAACAAATCCATTTATTTTGTTGACGAGCAAAAGTTGATAATCCTTAAAAATAGTCAGGGACTGAGTTATAGATACAGGTGTTAATGTAGGACATAAAGCTGTGTTGACTTACTGCAAACTTGTTTGCTGTGGGAGTGTTCCTTTTTTTTAGAAAATTATAACTCATTATTTAAAATAAACAAGTGATATAATGTTCATAAACAAACTAAAAGCCTTTTGCAAATACTTAGAAACTTTTACTATTGTATTTTATTCAGCATATGGGCCAATTATTATAATGGAATTGACATCTACAGTGTATTTACAGACCTTTGTCTCAGATAGAACGGTCATCCGTAACAGGGCCGTGACACATTGAATCCATTTGCTGACGTGTCCCTTTTATCAATGTTCCATCTTTATATTACTCATAGCTTTTACTACACAAGTGTTGGCTCGGTACATGGGGTTTAAAGTTATAAATTAACCTTATATTTCATTCTATTAGGTTGTTTTTTTTACAGATATTACACTATGATTTTTAATTATTTTTTTTCTTATTACTTGTGACTAAAAGATCACTAACACTGCATATATTTCTATATTATCTTTCATGAATGAACACAAACCAGTCCTTTATTCTTTTTTTTATGGCAACAAGGTTATTTCTGGTTAACATATTATCTCAACACTAGAGCTGATAGTCTATAATAAGTATTAATTATCCTTTGTCAAAGCTATCACCGTTTATGAGCATTAGGTATTTTTACTGACATTTTTCAACTTAAAAACATTTTTTTCTTTCAGACATGCAATTTGTGTTGAATTGGTATTTAATCTGACCAGAAGTCTCATGCAATGAGGATCCGTCTGAGAAAATGGCCATTTATTGTGAAGACCTGTGTATTGGTTGGCCTCTTCATGATTACTTATATGGTTGTGGAACTTTCTGTTTCTACTTTACGCTCATCAGTGCGGCAGGATCCCACCACAAAAAGGAGGTGGGAGAGGGAATTTGCTGCTACAGAGGAGAAAATGAAGGACCTGAATCGTCCAGTTTACATTAAACCTCCTCCGAACCCAAATGCAGTAGGAGAATGGGGGAAAGCCGCACACCTGCAGCTTAATTCTGCTGAAAAGAAAATGCAGGATGAGAGCATTGAAAAATATGCTCTTAATATTCATCTGAGTGACCAGATATCTTTACATCGGCACATACAGGATAACAGAATGTATGAGTAAGTAATAGACATGGAATTTGTCACTGAGATTTGGCTGGATGCCTCTGCTCATGTTCTCTATATTTTCAAATTACCACTGGCCTCCTTGTGCATTATATGTTTTTATATAAAACACATGATGTAAGAGCCATATTCATGCTATTCGGAGGACAAATGGAAGAGCAACTTGTTCTCAGTATAGTTGAAAATCATTGCTTATATAGACTGAGAGACTATACGCTTTGTTCTTCAATAAATTTAGGCTGCTACCACAAATGACCAAAAATTGTGCCCTGTGTGGTCTTCTCACACTATTCCTGTACTCATTCAAACCTGGTCCTACTAAATTGGGAATAGTTGAAAACCCAAGTTAAACGGTGGTTCCTATTGTATGTTTTGGGTCATTGGTTTGGTATGACCTCTGAATAACTGTATCAATGCAAATTGTCCACATTACATGCTCCCATTCCTGGTAACAGGACTTTTTTCAGGCTGCTGCACCCACTTTGTGAAATTCACTCTCTTGCACAATAAGACTTTCCTCTAGTCTTAGAAAGAAAAGTGGTGCAAGATGGAATTGTCCTTGGGCCCTTCCACCCACCCTTATGTAAGATATTGAAAAGGACATGTACATTTGAACAAAGCAAGCACTCCAGCGACAAGGAGTGCCACTTTTGTGGCTGAAGTGCTTGGTTTGTTTGAGTCCCCCACACAACAAGGTAACAATGGCCTTAAGGCAGCTAAGGTAACAGTGCCTTCAATGAATTCTACAGTGGCAAGATGTTGTTGTCATCTTCAGCCTCATCCTCACCCTCGCCCTCATCAGTGTGTACATCATCCTAGCACAATATTAATTTAACCCTGCTGGAAACCATCATTACGGAAGTCTCTAACATAAATGTCAAAAACAAAAATGTAAAAAAAAAAAAGCTTTTACATTTTTAAAGACAAAAACACATATTTAATAAAGGTGAAACTGTAGAAAACACAATATTGCCAACATGTCATTTTACCCAAATATTAATAAGCATTCCAGCATCAGCTAGCTTCCTTCTCTCCGCTAGATCCTAGCACCTGCAATCTACATTGTAATCATCCTCACCCTCATCAGTGTGCACATCATCACTCAATGCTAATTAATCCCGGCTGGGATCCACCATTACAAAAGTCTCTGTACCTTGATCTAAATGCCAGTAAAGGCCTTCCTCATGGAATTTGTAGTTCATTTTACGACAGAGCTGTCACGATTTTTGAGCAATTCTCTTAGACCAGACCAAATGTCAAAATTTCCTGCTGAATCATCTAGATCATCCTTGGATCTCTTAGAAAAGCTTAGTTTTTTCCTTGCAGCAGTAGCCTGATAAACTGAAGGAGGGGACACCGTCGTGTCAGGTACCACTTGAGCTGTCAACTTGCTCACCAGGAGCATTGTATCTCCTGGCGAAGCGATTTAAAGTACTTCATTTACAAGTGTGACATACTTAGCCTAATTTCTCTGTTTCATCTCCTCTTTCAATTTTTCAAGGTGCTTTTCCAAAAGTCTAATTAAGGGAATCACTTTGCTCAAGCTATCAGTGTCTGAACTCACTTCACAGGTGACTACTTCGAATCGTTTTAGCACCTTGCACAACACAGAAAGTATTCTCCACTGTGCTGAACTAAAATACATTCCCCCTCCTTTTCCCAATGTCATTGCTTGTGGAGTAAACGTGGATGGCTTTTCGCTGTTCCTCCATGCTCACAAGCATATAAAGTGTGGTTTTCCACCTTGTACCCACCTCTTGCTTCAGTTGGTGGCAGGGCAAAATACATTGTTCTTGCAGCTACTGCAATTTCCTACATGCTGTTGCAGAATGCAGAAAATGTCCCAAATTTTTTTGGGCCACAGACAGCATCTCCTGCACGTCCCTGTCATTTTTCAAAAAGCTCTGTGTGAACAAAACAGGGAAATGCGATGGATTTCATCCAGATGTCATGCTCTCACAATATTGGTGGCGTTATCATAAATGACATATCCGTAGGAGAGTCCAAACAGGATAAGCCATGTTGCAATGACATCCCTTAGTTTTTCAAACAGGTTGTCATCGGTATGCCTCTTAGTGAAGCCGCTGATACACAGAGTAGCCTGCCTTGGAATAATCTGCCGTTGTTGGGTACATGCTGCTGAAGGCAATTCACCAACCCAATTGGCTGTCACAGTCATATAATCTTTAGTTTGCCCAGTTCCGCTTGTCCACATGTCTGTGAGTAGGATGGCATTTTGTAGCCCAATAATTACATTTTATGGAACCTTCTGGTAGAGGTGAGGAATTGCTTTTCTAGGAAAATGGTGTTGTTATGGAATTTGGTAACAGGGACACAGGTCCTCAATTAACTGTCTAAAACCAGCTGCACTAATTGTAGATATTGGACGCTGATCTAATACTAGCATAGTCGCCATGGCTTCTGTGATCCGCTTTGCAACTGGGTAACAGCTTTCCTACTTGCTTCCTCTTGCAAAGGATTATTTTAACAGTCATTTGTTGTAAACTACTAGTAGTTGTCTTCCTGGTCTACTTTTGGGTTGAAGATCCACCAGCAGCAGTGGGACTAACGCTCAAGAATTATTCAGAGTAATCCTGGATAGGGGAGAAGTCATCTAGCCTTAGCAACTTGGATGCAGGAATAACTCTGATCACTAGTGAGGATATTGATGAGGAAGTTATTGTCGTAGTGGCTTTTCAAACGCTACAAATGGCTAGACAACTGTTTTCAGGATTGGGTAAAAATAATTGCACACGTAAGAGGTAGATATTTGACGTAGAGGGATTAGTATCATCATGACTGAGGCTGGAGAGTGACAAGAACAATGTGACTGGAGACTGACAAGGACACTGTCACCTCTCCTATTTCTGGGTGAGCTATGGCACAGTAGAATATCACTGGAGACTTTAAAAAAACACTGCCTGCCCTATTATTTGAATTTCAGCAATGACAATTAGCAATAGAGCAATGCCACGTAGACTGGCAACACTGGGAACTCTCCTATTTGTTTGAGCTATAAGGCCACAGTACAATGTGACTGCAGATTTTGAAGAACATTGACAGCCCTATTATTACTATTTAAGCAATGACAATTGGCAGTGGAGCAATGAACCTCTCCTGTTTCTGTGTGCGATATAACTCAGTAGAATGTCACTGCTCCCTCTCCTCTTTCTGTTTTAGATATGATGCTGCCCAACGGCACTAGAGACTGCCAAGAACCGTGCTACCCCTTCTGTGTCTCTCTCTGAAATGGTGCTGGATCGCCGTGGAGGGCCGTACTTATAGAAACCAAAACTCGCGAGATCCAACAACACAACTATGACTTTTTTCACGTTTTCACTTCCGATTGCGTGCGAAAGTACCGAGCCGGCTCGGCTCTGTACTCGGGTCAGCGAAGTTCGGGTGGGCTCGGTTCTCTGAGAACGGAGCCTGAGCATCTCTACTCTTTACACAGTTAACACAAGACAACAACCCTCTGACCAACATTGCTCTGTGACTGGATCAAACAGCCCACTAAACACTTTTTACCTTTCCATTCTGGCTAGACCAATATGCAATATGAAGCACTTAATCTCATTTATCAACCTCCCATTGTCCAATAGATTGTAAGCTTGCAAACAGGGACTTCTTACTTCTGTCTGTCTGTGTTACCTAGTATTGTTTTATTGCTGTGTTTGTTCCCAATTTTAAAGCGCTACGGAATTCACTGGCGCTATATAAATAAAAGTTGACGATGATGATCTATATGGCCAAATTGATCATTTGGTTATTAGGCAGATTGTTCCAAATGTCCAGATAGCAATGCGTTACTATAACTAATGGTTTTTCACAGTCACAACTTAATCTTGAATATCTTAATTTCTGACAGGCTACTGAAATGTTTATACACACACACACACGCGTATAGTGTGTATGTGTATATAGATATATATATATATAGAGATATATATCTATCTATCTATATATAGATTTATTTATATATATATATATATATATATATATATATATATATATATATATATATATATATATATATATATATATATATATATATATATATATATATACATAGATATATATTTTGCATTTTTAAGTTTAGTTGTTCTTTAAAAAACAATTGTAGTGTATCTCAATGTACTGCTTCTCATTTGCAAAAATTAAATAAGAAAAAGTACAAAAACTTTGTAAAAAAAAATGTACATATATAACGTCCGTGTGCTTTGGACCATATAAATAAATTTATGTAAGAGAAGAGAACACATAACTTTGGTACATTTTACATTTTATGTCGTCCTGTTCTATGTGAACTTAAAAGCTTGCATTATCTGATGCCTTAGGGCGAAGGATTGTATTTGTGCATTTCACTGCTACCTTCAGTGTGGCTGCTGTGTACAAAGCCTACATTATCCAAGCACTCTATCCTGTCTGCCAACTTCTTATATGTTTAAGTGAAAATGCAGTACGCATCTGCGCTATGACATAAACACCCTGGAGCACTGTGCCAAGCTGAACATGGCATCTTTCCAGTGTTAAGTGCAAGTACTTAAAAAAATCTCTCTTGTTTACCACATAAAATGATTTTTCTTGCCTCTGTAGAATTTATTTATATATTGGTTGATTAGTTTTTTTTTGTCCACACTTCTGCTGTGCACCTAGTTTAAAGATATAGATCTGAAGGACATGTGTGACAAAATAAGAGTCTAGAGTGTAATTTAACTTGCCTCTAAACCACTTAAAAATATTTATCTTTTTCCCCAGCAGGCAGGGTGTGTTTTTGTAGTGAGACTAATTAAGCAGAGCACCTGAAGGGAACTCCGGCCCCATAGCTAAAGAACTATTGTTGATTTTTACACTTTGGGAATTCCCAAGGAAATAATCACTGACCAGGGCAATCGTTCATATCCAAGTTGATGAAGGACATGTGTCAGCTATTAGATTTTCACACCTCCGTGGACCATCCACAAACGGGCAGCTTGTTTGAGCACTATAACCACACATTAAAGCACATGATGAGGAAACCTGTGGCGCAAGACAAAAAAGATTTGGACTCTCTTATTCCCTATTTGTTGTTTGACATCCATAAGGTACCTCAAACCTCAACAGGGTTCAGTCCTGAGTTATTATTCGGGAGACAGCCAAGAGGTATCTTTGATTTGTTGAAAGATGGGTGGATGCAACAAAGCCCCAGAGAGCCAAGTCTGCTACAATTTGTGGCACCAATGTATGAGAGGTTAGGAAAGATGGGACACATTGTACAACAATATGTAAAAGAGGCCCAGAAATGGAGAAGTTATGATAAAACTGCTGTAGTTCGATCTTTCAATCTTGGGCACAAGGTCCTGAAAGCAGAAAAGCAAACTTTTTGCCCGTTGGCAAGTTCCATATGAAGTCCTAGATGCTGTTGTTCCTGTCAATTACAGGGTCCGTCAGTTGGGGAGGAGAGGGGAGGAACAAATATACCACATCAATCTCCTTAAACCTTGGTATGATGAGAACCCCTCTTTTCAGTTAATGGGTACTGTCATTGAAAAATCTGAAGTTCCCATAGAGCCAGCTTTATCTGTTAGGCAAAAACGGCAGACTGAGGAAATGATATGCCGGAATAGGGATATCTTCTCTTCCATTCCTGGACACACTACTTTAATTGTCACTTCGCCATATGTTTTTGTGAAGCAGAAGCCGTACTATATTCCTTAAGCCAAACAGGATGTGGTGAGAAAGGAGAATGAGCAGATTGTCCTGCTGGATGTGAACAGCCCTATTGTGCTTGACCCAAAACCCACTGGGTGTATTCAGTTCTGCCTCGACTTTAGACGGTTAAACAGTGTATCCCAGTTTGATGTCTAACCTATGCAATGGGTAGATGAACCAGAAAAGAAAAGAAAAGAGCTGCTGCACTTACAGATATGTTAAAGAAATCTTGTCCAGAACGGTTAATCAGAGGCTGCTTGGTCAGATCTTCAGTTATCCTTCTGTTCCTCTTCAGTACTACAAGCACCTGACTTAGGTTCTTCCTCCAAACAATATCCTCTGGTGTCTGCTTAGGTGCAGTCTTGTCGCAGGAGAAGAATGGAATAGGAAAATCCTGTCCTGTATCTGAGGCGGAAGTTGCTTCCAAGGCAAAAATATGCAGTCGTGGAGAAGGAATGCCTCGCCATAAAATGGGCCAGAGAAGCTCTATGCTATCATCTTTTATGCAGAGAATTTTCACTTTTAACAGCTCTTGCACCTCTGCAGTGGATGTAGAGTAACTGGGAGGTAAGTGGACAGCAACCTTTCAGATTTACAGTAGAACATAGCTGTGGATTTTGCTTAAAAATTCAGATGCATTGTCACAAACATTTTTGTTCCTCGCAAAGTCTACTCCACCCTAAATGTTGAAGCTAGGGTGATGGATATGTGACAATGGGGGTGGTTTACCACAAGAGGAGTTAGGTATACAGCTGACTCTGCAGGGCATGGTTGCAGATATTACACATTTATTCAGCTCTGCCCCTAGTTTAAAGAGATACAGGTGGAGGACATATGTGTGACAAATAGTGTGTGAATTAACTTATATATTTTGAAGTGGTTTAAAGAGATCTTTTTCTCAGCAAACAGCAGCTGGTATAGTGGGCCTAAATCATTAAGCATAAAAAAGGAGTAACTTTGCATCTGGGCAAAACCATATTGCATTGCAGGGGAGCTAAATTTATAAAGGGGACAGATTTATAGTTGGGGTACGGCGTGTCCTAGATCAACTTTAAATTTCAGTGTAAAAATAAAGCTATCAAGTATTTGTGTGCTACATGAAAAAACAGACATTATTTAACTTATGAGCAAAATAATAAACAAATTCGCACCCCTTGCATTGTAACATGGTTTGTCCCGGAGAGCTTTTATTCCTTTTTTTTTTTTTGCCTTTCCTGAATGACTCAGGCCCAGTGTGTTTACTGAAAAACTAATCAAGCAGAGCACTTGAAGAGAACTCCTCTATAAAGGTGGGAGTGTCACCTGTTCATCAAGCTAGGGCTGTGAGAGGAGTGTGACTGACGCTGAACAAGTTGGCTGTTCGCATAGAACCAGGGATCAAGAAAGTGTTGAATTTTGTGGTATGAGCTACTTTGCTATCCTGACAATATAAGCAACGTACAAACGTGTGTGTATATGTATGTGTATATATATATATATATATATATATTCATTTCACACATTCTAATATCACATCAGTAGGACAACGTGTATTATAATACACCCACTACTGTACAGATATTAGAAATCACCTTTTATGTGTTACTTTTTTATATGGAAAGGAACTACACCTTCTTTTCTTCAGTACTTACTAGAGAGAAACAAATGGTTCGAATAATACATAACAGTGAAAATGCAACAGTTCCAAGAAAATTATTAGGGGGAATCGGCATGTATTTGAGAGGGATAGGTCGTGTCAAACTAATCTAATTTCTACAAGGAAGTTAGTAGGAACTTAGACCAAGGTGGTACAGTAGATTTGGTTTTGCAAAGGCCTTTGATACAGTGCCACACTAGAGGTTGGTTTACAAAATAAGGGAACTGATTCTAGGAAACAACATTTGTACTTGCGTCAAAAACTGGCTGGAGAATAGGGAACAGAGAGTTGTGATAAATGTAGAGATGGGCGGACTCGGTTCCCCGAGAACTGAACCCACCCGAACTTTGCCTCTCCGAGCACCGAGCCGAGCAGGCACGGTAGTCTCCCGCCCGTTTGGCATCGAAATCGAGGCAAAACGTCATCATGACGTAGTCTGATCTCAGAGCTCGGTTCTTGCAATATTTGAAAAGCATAAATACCCGCCTACACAGCAATCCATCGCCATTTGACAGAGGGAGAGAGCAGGGTTAGGTCACAGGCTGTATTAGAGCAGAGACAGAAAATAATTGTACACCTTATTCTTTGTATTATTATTTCAATTCTAATCTATTCAATTCTATTATTACCAATTCTATTAGCAATTGTTAGAGCAAGAAGAGAGGAGGATAGAGGAGGCTTTTTTTTTCCCAATATTTTGTACTACAAGTGCATTGGGGTGTCCCATATTCCCCAGTGTGAAACAATAAGTTTTCTGGCTGCCAAAAGTCATATTTAGCAGCATTATCTATCTATACAATATTTTGCACTACAAGTGGTTTGGGCTCATTAAAATGGATTCAAAGCAGTCCACATATGAGCAGAATCAGCAAGCAGGTGCTGGCACCAGTCCTGATGGTAGTGTTCCCAGTACCTCATCTGGTAAAGCCTATGTAAAAGTACATAGTCTTTTTAAATCAGGGAAAAAAACATACACCCCAAAAAAATTTACCGTGTTGAAGTGAAAAAGAAGTGTAGAAAAGTTAACTGCCGATAAAAAAAAAAAAAAAATTGCCAACGTGCTATTCTACACACGCAGTGGCAAAGTAGGAATGAGACCTTCGCCTTTCTCTATTAGTGGCAGATCAAAAAATGTTACTGAGCCTTCTTCTTGTACGGTCACTCGTGACCAAGCAAGACCAAGTAATTTGGAGTCTAAATCTACTGTTACGCGGGAAAGCCGAGCTGCAAGAAAACAGTAAGGCATTAGAGGATAATGTATGCTCTGAATCAGAAATGACACCAATCCCTGTGGAGAGTCCATCCACCAGTGGTATGTCTAATCGTGAGTATTCTGTTTGTGTACCCTTAAAGAAGGGCCCTTTCAGCAGTTCTGCTGATGTGTGCCTGAACAGCCCGAGTGTAGCCAGTGATACACAAATTGAGGATGCCACTTTGGAATTAGAAGAGGTTGAGGGCGCTAATGATGATGTTGATCAGGATGATGCAGACAGATACCAAACTGCCTTTTTCCATTTCAATTTATATTGTACAGTCTGTAAGAGCTGAATTTTGTACTATTTTCTACAAGTGGAGGGGGGCCTATAGAGACAGAAACCAGACTGCCTTTGTCCATTTCTTTAGATATTTAACTATAAGTGTAGGGTGTAATATACACCCAAAGACGATGGTATGCATAGATGGAGAGGAAGACAATCTGGTTTGTGTGTAGAATGAATTAATGACGGCTTTCATAATTATATAGCTTTACAATTACATTACTTATCCAAGAAACAGGTGGAGCACTAAATTTGGTTATTTTATGCCCAAAAACATTGATATTTAAACAAAATTCCAAAACAAAACCAAAAACCAAAACACGCAAGGGCAGTTTGGCAAAACCAAAATGACGGTAAACCAAAACCAAAATACGGGGGTCAGTGAGCATCTCTAGATAAATAGAACATTTTCCAATTGGTCAAAAGTTTTAAGTGGTGTACCTCAAGGTTCCGTGCTGGGGCCATTCCTTTTTTATTTTATTTATTTATTAATCACCTTGATGATGGTTTAGAGAGCAAAATTTCCATGTTTGCAGATGACACCAAACTCTGTAAGATAATAAAATCAGAGCAAGATGAAGTTTCTCTGCAGAGGGACTTAAACTGGAGGGTTGGGTGGCCAAATGGAAGATAAAGTGTAACATAGATAAATGTAAGGTTATGCACTTAGTGATCAAAAACAAGTACACAAACAAGCAAGCAATCTATAAAGTAAATGGGACAAATTTAGGGCAATGGAAAAGGATTTTGGAGTGCTCGTAAACAGTAGACTTGGCAATAGTGATCAATGTCAAGTAGCAGCTTCAAGGCCCAATAAAGTATTGGCATGCATACAAAGGGGCATAGATGAAAGGGGAGTCAGTGTGATTTTGCCACTATATAAATCATTTTTAATACCTCATCTTGAATACGGAGTACAGTTCTGGGCACCACTCCATATAAAAGACATTTTGGAATTAGAAAGGGTTCAGAAAAGGGCGACAAAATATGGAGTCATTAAGTTCTGAAAAAAGGTTAGCCAGTTTAGACATGTTTACTTTACAAAAAAGGCATTTTAAGAGGGAACATTATTACTATGTACAAATACATTAAGGGTTAATACAGAACTTTCATGGAAACTTTTTACGCCAAGAGCTGTAGACAGGACACGCGGTCACCCCTAAGGTTAGAAGAGTGGAAATTTCACAACCAGCAAATGAAGGGGTTCTTTACAGTATGGGCAGTCCAGATATGAAATTCACTGAAATTCACTGCCAGGGAAGGTTGTGAAGGCAGATTCAATTGTTATGTTTTAAAAGGGGTTAGACACATGTTTAGCTGAAAAGGGTATCCATGGTTATGACCATTAATTAAAATGAAGGACATTAGTGGATCCAGGGAGAAATAGGACTGCAGTATTGGGTCAGGAGGGATTTTCCCTGATTGAAACAGATTGGCGGGTGTTTTCTCTGGATCAATTTCAAATATAAGAACAATTGCAGGATATCCAAAAAGGTTGAAGTTGATGGACTTGTGTCTTTTTTTCAACCTCATCAACTATGTTACTGATATTATTCTATATAATGTGTTTTTATGTCTACTAGATTACCTAAAATAAAATGTTTTGTCAATTTATTTGTGTTTTAAAGATCTATCTATTCTCTTAAAACTATTACAATGTATGTTGTATAATGTTTTTCAGGTGCAAGTCCAAAACCTTCAACTACAGGAAGCTTCCAACAACATCTGTTATAATTGCATTTTATAATGAAGCTTTATCAACACTGCTCCGTACAATACACAGTGTATTAGAAATGTCTCCCTCAGTACTTCTGAAAGAAATTATATTAGTGGATGACTTCAGCGATAAAGGTACTTACTGGGAACATGAAATGTGTGGATCTATGTTATACAATCATCTTACAGTGTATCTTGTATGACTGCTGTCATTTGTACATGCTTGTAAGTTGGGTTAGGTACCTTATACCGATGATGGAAATGCAGACATCGGATACCCTGACATGACGAGACAGAAGGTTTAATTACCGACAAAGTGCTAATAGTTTAAAAACCAGACGTCAAACAGTTCTGACGAGTGAAAATCTCAACAGGCTACAATGACGTCAGTTTGAAGGGCCACACAATGATTTGTGCTGTTAAGCTGCTAATTTAAGGAGGCACCGACTGTACAATGTACTAGGCTTTGTAAATAACATTGTACAGCTGGCACCTCCTTTAATTGACAGCTTAACTCATAGAATGGGCATTCAAACTGACGTCCTTGTAGCCTGCCGGGATCTTCATTTGTCAAAACTGTTTGACGTCTGTTTTGGAAGCTGTCACTATTGGCACTCTGTCGGGAATTACACCTTCAGTCTCGTCATGTCAGTGTTTCCATAATCTATGAGTAATGACTACCACCGTGTAAGATAATTATCACTTTGCTTTCTGCAAAGTTTAAAGTAAGGAAGGCTGTGAAAGAGTCTGATTGGGCTTGGGTAGCGGCATGAGAGAAGTCTTGTAGAAGTGAGTGCTAGCAGGTTTTCAGAGATAAGGCAAGATGCATATCGCAGGTGGATCTAAAAGAGAATGTTGAGCTGTATGAAGGAATGATATTGATTACTCTGTGGTAGGTGAAGGTGATAAATCTGGAGGACTTAGGGAGCCAGTGTGGCAATCTGCTTAGTAGTGTGGTGGATTTGGAGCTGCAAGAGTGGAGTTTAAGATTGATTGAAACAGGGATAGATGGCAGAGGGGAATGCCAGATAGAAGGAAGTTACAGAAGTCAAGGTGGAATATAAGAGAGTTGGCTGAATCTTGGGTTAGAAAATGGCATCTTCTAGCATAAAACATGCATGTGACAGAACTGGGAGGGAGATTGGAGGAATAAAGCAGAGGTCAATTGTGACACTAGGGCAGCTGGCTTGAGAAATTGTGATGTTTATATGAGGAAGTTTTAAGGGTATGCAGTGACTTGAACATTTTGAGCTTTAGGTAGACTTTGAATATCCATGGGAGATAGCCCAGAGACCATTGTTTACACAAGATAATATAGAAAGGTTGTGGAAGTAGACATAGAATTAGATTATATCAGTGTAGAGGTGGTAATGGAGACAAGTAATTAGTTCACCAAGACAAGGATGTAAATTGAAAAAAAACAACAACACATGGGGTTGAGAAAAAAGACTTGTGGGACCCAGTAGATGGTTGTTGAGGAGAGCAAGATCATCACCATCTATTTATATAGCGCCACTAATTCCGCAGCACTGTACAGAGAACTCACAGCAATTCCTGTCCCATTGGAGCTTACAGTCTAAATTCCTTAACATACACACACACACAGACAGAGACTAAGGTCAATTTTATAGCAGCCAATTAACCTACTAGTATGTGCTCCAGAGGTAGACACAATGGGTGAGCAGTTGGCTAGGTAGGAAGTGAACCAGAAAAGAACTGTATTATGAAAGCAATGGAGTGAAGGGTGTACAGGAGAAGGAGGACATCAAGTGTGTCGATCGCAACAGAGAGCTCCAGGAGGATTAGTATAGACTAATAACGGGTATATTTACTGAACTGCGAATTTGAAAAATGAAAGACGTTTCCTATAGGAACCAATTAGCTTCTATCATTTTGTAGAATACACTAAATGAAAGCTAGAATCTGGTTGCTGTAGGCAACATCTCCACTTTTTCAGACCCGCACTTTAGTAAATTTACCCCTTACACTTTCCTGTAAATTGATTATTGAGGGCAATAATCAATTGATTAGCAATTGATTAGTGAGGGCAGTCGAGAAGGGAATAGAGGAAAAAAGTGAGAGAGATTGTTGTACATGTAATTTAGACTCGTAAGGGAGGAGATAAATATGGCAATGGGTGGAAAGAGATGGATTGGTTAGAATTGGTGAGATGAGTGTGCTTTTAAATGAGGCTGGAAATGTGCTAGTGGAGAGAGACTGTTTGAACAGGTAAGCCAGAGCTGGACATACAGTGAGTGATAGGGAGCAGAGAAGTTAGGAGGGAATAGGTTTGTGATGGCATGTTTTATTTTAGATGATGAGATGAGTGCAGATACTTTGTCCTCTGTTACTGTGGTGGACTGGTAAATGTAGAAGGTGGTTGGAGTGTTCGTGGTCTGACATTTAGAAAATAGTTTGTTGAATGCTGTTGATTTTGTCTATGAAGTAGGTGGAAAAATCATGGGCTGTGAGGATGGAATGGGGAAATGATGCAGGTAGGCAGAGAAGTGAGTTGAAGGTGGCAAAGAGGTGTCTGTGTTAGAAGACTTGTGTATTAGAGAAGTGAAGAAGTATGTTTGCTTGGCACTGTATGTTGAGGCTTGTGGTGCATTGTCTAGTGCTGACGTGAGTGTGTTGTTGAAAGAATCAGTCAAATCAGGTGTGGACAGGGTAGTTATAGTAAAATACCATACATGTTCTATTGACTGTACTTTGGTTTTTATAGCCGAAACAAGCTGAAAGGTATATATACATATAAAATGAAAGATATAATTAATATTTACTATATAGTTCAAACAAATCATCTCTTCTTTGAATTAAGCAAATTAATTCTGGCCCAATAGAATGTTTACAAAGTGGTTTCTTGAGATTCGTGAATCTTAAGTTTTCCTATGTCTATTAAACCATTTAATACTACAAAACCTCTTTTTATAGTATTTCTAAAATCCCAACTTGAAAACTATATCAGTTCCTTGGAGAGAGTGCGTTTGATCAGGACAAAAAAACGTGAAGGACTGGTGCGAGCACGTCTAATTGGTGCAACCTACGCCATAGGTGATGTGCTCACGTTTCTGGACTGCCACTGTGAGTGTGTCACTGGTTGGCTAGAACCACTTCTAGAGAGGTACTATATTTACATTTTATTAAATATAATTATTCACTATGGTGTGGATTTATGCAGTATATTTTACATTAAAGTGTATTTTAGGAATGTTCTGCTCCAAAGTGATGTGTGTCAAGAGTAAAACTTTAGAAATAGGTGCATTATAGATGCTGGATTTTGTGAGTATTTTGGTGCATGCCATAGTAGTAGATCTACCCTAGTGTCAATTCCTGTGGTTCACATTTACTAAGTTGTAGAACTTTGATTCCATAACTGTAGCACTGGCATTCATGACCCTTTAAATCTGGTCAGGGTTGTGGTGAGGAAGCAAATTTATGTGGATTGAGGAAATCCTTCATGAGGCATTGAATAGAAAAAACACCTACTTAAATTTGTAATTTTTAAATGAACACTGATAATGAAAAGAGATTCCACTCAGGTCTTATCAAAAGTTTTTTCTTTGTAAATCTACTCATAAGAGGGCAGGTGAATATTTGACTCTGTTTATTTTATCTGATGATGCTTCTGTGAGGCCATCTATTAAACAAGCACTATTGAAATTTTGCAAGGGCTACTACCTTAATCATTGATTCCACTGATATTTTTTAACAATAGGTGACATCCAAGAAGGAATAGTATTTTGGCAGAGCTGGTATGTACAGAGAAGCCATAGTGTTAGAAATAGCATGGAATTTCCAGGTTGCTGGCTAATAGAGTGAAGAGGAAGAAAATCCACTGTAATGTTGTGTGCCTTTTATATCATACAAACTATAAACACTAATTACAGAGATAATGTAATTAGCAAAATTGTGGTGATTAAAAAATCCTTGTGTGAACCATGTCCCTGCATTAAATGGATGGTAATTATGTATTCATGTTCTTGTGCAGGATTGGAGAGAATGAAACTGCAGTTATCTGTCCTGTAATTGACACAATTGATTGGAACACCTTTGAGTTTTACATGCAGACAGGTGAACCCATGATTGGCGGATTTGATTGGCGATTGACGTTTCAATGGCATGCAGTGCCAGAACTTGAGCGCCAAAGAAGAAAATCTAGGATAGATCCTATAAGGTAATATAGAAGTGCTAACATTGTTAAATCAACAATAAAAATGTGCTAATTGTGCCTGATATGGAATTGTTTTGGAATAAAAACATCACCAAGTGCCTGTAATCAACACATTGTATAGATTGTGATTAGTGCCTGTCTAGCTCCCTAAACATATTGCCTGATGATGATATTTTGACACTAATGAATTACATAAACCAGATGTAAAATATACATAGCACTACATACCATCAATATAGACAATTAACAAACTTATCAATTCAAATGGGAAAGAGATACACATATGCATACATGTTACCAAATGCAGCTTACTTACAATTGAATTACTGAATAGGTACATGTAGATAAAAATTTATTGTATGTATCACTGCGGGGATGGGGGTCATAAATGGGTGTGGATGATAGAGCTATCAATACAGTTTACATGGAGAACTTCATCCAAAGCACTAAAATAACAAAATACATACTGTAGATGTCATGACCATCATCATCATCATCATTTATTTATATAGCGCCACTAATTCCGCAGCGCTGTACAGACAAACACTCACACAGACAGACAAAGAGGGAGATAGACAGTCAGAGACTAGGGTCAATTTTTGATAGCAGCCAATTAACCTTGCAGTATGTTTTTGGAGTGTGGGAGGAAACCGGAGCACCCGGAGGAAACCCACGCAAACACAGGGAGAACATACAAACTCCACACAGATAAGGCCATGGTCGGGAATCGAACTCATGACCCCAGATGACCATGAATTTAGGAGGTGGCTAGCTATGTTTTTGTTTTTTTGTTTTGTTTTGGGGGTTTTTACCCAAATGAGTCATTTATCCATAAAAAGATTGTAGTTGTTCTATTGCTAGATTATTTGTCTCAGATGAATACATATTTCAAATAGAAAATTAATACAAGTTTGGCATGTCATGCATCATCTTTGTAAACTGTTTTACAAAATAATTAAAATGATAATTCTGACCACAGTGATGTTCAGTCTCACAATTTGGAAATACTGGCATCAGTGTCAATTAAAATGAACACTAAATCAAAAATATAAGTGACCTTACAGAACATTCACACATGCACATATTTTAAGAGCTGTTGGACAATTGATTCACATTTAGTATGCAGCTCTGTACATTTATTCTCTGTTATGAGCCATTTGAGTTTGAAATAGGCCCACATACTGTCTATGTTTTTTTAATTGACTTAAAGACACAAAGTATGGCGTGCAAAGGAAGGAAAATCTTTTTCCTTAAAGGAACTAAATATATTGTTCAATATATTCAGTTCTAATAAGCGTCTAACTCTCATTGAAAACTCCGATGGTCTGTTCTACTGGTGCTGGCCTTGCATTACCAATACCTCCAGAATTATGATACATGAATAATGATTAAAAGTATTACCCAGATGGAAATTGCAGATTAATTTGAACTTCTGAAAAAAATTCAAACATTTGGAAAAGGTAAAACTACCATTGCTGTAACCAAAGTAAGTTATTTGCCAACGCTGCATGGTGTAAATCTGATGGAAAACCAAAGGAATTAATAAGACATTTGCTTTCATTGTCCATCATGCGCTAGATCAATTTTAACGTGATACAGGTAAAATCGGACCAGCAGTGCTCCCTAGTATGAGTCAAAATAGCCAATGTATCATCATCATCATCACCACCATTTATTATAATTCCATCATTCTCTGCCCCATTGGGGCTTGCAGTCTAAACTCCCTAATACACACACAGATAGACACAAACACTAGGGTCAATTTGTGAGCAGCCAATTAACCTACCAGTATGTTTTTGGAGTGTGGGAGGAAACCGGAGCACCCGAAGGAAACCCACGCAAACACAGGGAGAACATACAAACTCCACACAGATAAGGCCATGGTCAGGAATTGAACTCCTAACCACAGTGCTGTGAGGCAGAAGTGCTAACCATGAGTTCATACTTGCACTAGACATTCTGTATAACCTTTTATCTGGTTGCTGTGAATTTATTGTTGGTTTTGCCCCTTGAGCAGTATTGTTAGTACCCTTCCAAATAAATACATACTAAGAAGTAAACAGTTTTTACTCTGTTTTGGCCAAATTTGGGCACTTAAGTTGACCTCTTGTTAGTTACACCCTGGTTTTCAGTGCAAGACATATCAAATATAACAGGTGAAAATGAACAAAACTGACATTGCTTGTATCCTCTGCATAGTCACTATTCTACAGTACATGTGGAAACTGTGTCCTGTGTGGCTGGTTGTGACTTGATAAGTGGGAAAATATGTGTGTCTCTGTATTATATTTTTTTTGTCTGTGAACTTCTAATTGTATCTCATCTTACTGAAATTGTACAAAGGAAAATATTCTGCTCAAGTCTATATTCTTGAGTGTTCATTACAGTCTAGACAATTTCTCATCCTGCTATTCATACAAACTCAGTGTCGTCATACTCTAGCCATGTCCTCATTACGCCACCCTTTTTGTCTGCTCTACAGCTCTTTTCCTACATTAAAGGGTGAAAAATAGCTGCAAAATAAGCCATTTATGCTTCGCTGGGTTTGTTTTGCATTTTGGCATGTTACTATGTTTTCATACAGGACTTTGTGTACTGTTCTGTATTGTGTGTGTTTTGGCTTTATCGATCTGTTTCAGTGCTGTCCAACAGGTGTATCTATGAGTGAGATGCAGCCATCTAAAAACAATTCTGATAACCTCCCTGGCCTCTATTCTGTGATATATTGATATAATCTTCTCACACACACAAAAGTGACACTTGTAATAAAACGCGAGGCTTTCATGCAGCTGCTCGGCCATGGAAACCCATTCCATTAAGGTCCCGCCGGACAGTTTTTGTGCTTACATTAATGCCAGTGGAAGTTCATAACTCTTCAGCTATGGAATCAGCAGAGTGTTGGTGACTTTTACGCACCATGCACCTTAGCAGTCATTGACAGCGTTCTGTAATTTTACGTAGTCTTTCGCTTTGTGGCTGAGTTGCTGTTGTTCCTAAACGCTTCCACTTTATAATAATATCACTTGCATCTAACTGTGGAATATCCAGCAGGGATGAAATTGCACAAACCTTCTTATTGCGAAGGTGGCATCCTATCACAGAACCACACTTGAAGTCACTGAGCTCTTTAGAACGACCCATTTTGTATCACAAATATTTGTAAATGAAGACTGCACATCTGACAACAGGTTTGATTGAAACACCTCAATTCAATAATTAACAGGTGTGGCCAACAAGCAAATTCTAAAGTATTAATAAAAATTGTAAGTACTGAAATATGATTTAAACCCCTTTGTCTGTATTTAGTTGAACCATATCTGGTAGCTGTTTATAGCCAGCAGTCTTTTTGGATAGTTTTATAACAACTTTTTACACTGAAAAGTAAAAAAAAGTGGTAATGGCTGATTTAAGGTCTTGCTACAGATTTTCGATGGGGTTAAAGTCAAGACTTCAACTGGGTCACTTGAAGACATCTGTTTTTTTTAATGTTTTTTTATTAATTTATTTTTATGACAAGTCAGTGTTGCTCTTGCAGTTTGCTTTGGATAATTGTCCTGTTGAAATACAACCTTCTTTCCCAGTTTGAGTGTTTTGGCAGAAGGTAGTAGGTCTTTGTCCAGGACTTCATCTATAATCAACGTCATTCATCTTTACATCAATCCTGAGAAGACTTCCAGTCTGTCGCTGAAAAGCCACTTCATAGCACTACTGATGATGGTGATGCCACTACTGCCAAACTTCACAGTGGGAGTGGTGTTACCTGGCGGGAGTGCAGTACTTTGTTTGTACCATATATGCCTCTGAAATGTGGCAGAAATTATTGTGGTCTCTCAAGACGAGAGTTGAACTTTGTAGCCTCAATGCATAGCAATGTCTTCTACATGGTGTTTTGCAAACTTTAGTGAGCTGAAATATGGTGATTTCTTCCTTGTCATACCCCCATAAAGTCCCTATTGATGGACTGCCTTGGAGCTTGCTGACTGATGTAGTTACATTCTACTTCCACTTCTGTGAAATATATTGCACTGAGCTCCAAGAAATATTCCGTGCCTTGCAATCCTTTCCACTGATTACTTAAATTGGGGAAGTCAATGAACAAATTGTGCGACTTTTAAGGTAATCTATTGCACCTGTGCAAACGTAAGTTTACAAGTACATTTCTATTTCTAATTTTTACTAAATTGTGGAAATACTATAATATTTATTTTGATTTGACATGGCACTCAGTATTTTGTGAATCTGTACCAAAAATCTAGTTTCAATCTATTTCAAATTCAGAATGCACAGCAACAAAATGTGAAAATGTATTGTAAGCTGAATACTGCAACAGCAGTGGATATTTATTTGATGCAGTCTTTGAAATATGTGGCATTTTTTAAATCGCCCATTATTCTCAAAATGTGAATTGTAAACCCAAAGCTATGTTCTTACCAGCTGGTACTTTGTAAAGGTTACACTTTTTTTTTTTTTCCCCATGATCGTTTATCCACTAGATGACACCAATTAATTTGAGTCTATAGTGGGTGTTTTAAGACAGGATAAACATATAATGGAAATATAAATAAAAAAGAAGACATTAAACATAATTTATGAAAGTGTAAATAATGCTCACTATATATAGTCAGGGCTGCCATCAGAAACTGTGTGGACCAGTACTAAATAATCTGGCAGGGACCCCCCTCCCCATACACGTGCCCCCCTTTCTCTTTGCCATACATACACCCCCTATCCCTCATCACAGCACATGTGCCCCTCTCCCCTACCCCCAATCACAGTTAATGTGCCCCTCTTCTATCTGCCACTCCCCTCCCCTATCAAATAAATACCCAATTAACTTACCTTCTCCTCAGCAATGCTGCAGATCCCGGTCACTGACAGACTGGGAGCGCCATGCGCTTGGGAGCGGCAGCACAGCGGAGATGGGGCAGCATGGTCGGTCAGACTGAGGGGACAGTCCAGGGAACCCAGACAGATGGAGAGATCTGTCCGGGCCCCTCACAGCTGTACTGGCCATACCCCTCTGATGGCGTCCTTGTATATGGGTGCAGGCCCACATTACACTTTTGGGGACAGACACCGTAAAATCTCTGCTCCTACTTTTGTGGGATTACGTCTGGAATTTTGTGTAGTAGTAGAATAGGTTAAAAAATGTTTCTTCAGCATCTAGCCTCACTTTAGCCAACCCACACATTAATTTAAATTTTAATAAATACTGCTTGGTTTAGCCCCATTTATTTCTCAAATTACTAATGAAAGTAAAGTGGATATTGGCACTTCTTCTAATATGATTGCTCCATTGAAATATTGTATGTGCACATTTACTTTATCAAAGGGACCGGACGGTGAGAAAACAAATTTATCCCAAATATAGCTCGGGGTGCCTGTATCCACCCAGCTGTCTTTTATGGTTGAAAATAACATTTAAAACCTCTCTTGCAGCAAAGGAGGATGACTGTTGCTGCCTGCCAACTATTATATTCTATTGTAGGGAACAGAGAAAGGGGGAAATATGAGCATTCAGACAGTTATTACAAATAGGGTTTTTTTGCCAGCTCACAAGCAGTGAAGTCATTTATGTTTATTTTTCCATCTAAAGTCTTTATAATAATAATTTGAAAACCATGTTATAAAATGGGCCATATTATATACATAGTGTGGCTGGACACCAAAATGTAATCCCATAGGATAACAATTTTAGTAGATTATACATGCATGCCAACATTTCAGACCTCCATTCCGTGAGAGGGGCGATGTTTTTTTGGTTTTTTTTGAGTGTGGCCAAGTGGGACATGTCACTTGGCCCCACCCCCTAATGTCAGTCAGTTTGGCCTATTATAGTGGGGGCGGGTCCGCGATGGCTTCACTAAGCCACACCCCTACTGGCCAACTAATTGTACAGGCCAGGAACCGGGAGGCTGCTCTGCTCTCCCGAGGACTCCCAGAAATTCGGGAGTCTCACGGACATTCCGGGAGAGTAGCCAACTATGAGATTATATATTATTAATAACTTAATTGTAAATGTGACCATAGCAATTATTTTAACAAATCTAAGGCCTTATACACAAGCATTTAACACACGTTTTCCAATGCTATTAATCGTTCCTTAACACTGACAATCCAAAAAATAGTGTATACATATACTTTCTAATAAGCTTTCGCTTGTGTCAATTTCATAGTTGACTTAAGCTTTTAGAAGCGTTAATGCTCAGTAAAATGCAATGTGAGTACACTCACTAAGTGTATGGTGTATCGTATTGCAGGTAAGCTTTAATATGTGTCAATGAACTCTTTTTGTCCTCACACAGTGATCAAAGTACAAGGGTGTTATCCCATGCATATGAGAACTAGCACACAGTGCCCATTACATTATGGTTGATTTTGCAAAAATCTTGTCCATTAAGTAATTTGCTAATCAAAGTCATAAAGCATGACTCGCAGATCTCTGGGCCAAATCAAACTTGAGAAACTGAGTAACTTTTCCTTGTAATGTAGACTATTAACCTCTCTGTCACTTAAGGTAGTAAAATGTCACACATTTTTTCATAAAAAAATATTTTTTAACCTATTTTAACATCCACTGAAGAAAAGTGTTAAAATAATTATCTCTAAATCTACTTTCTGTTCTAATGATTAAATAAATTTGCTGGGCTATATTTGTAGTACTTGCAGGACTATATATAAATTTGCTGGGCTATATACACTTGCACACATTAAGATTATGAATTGAAATTTATGATTAGAAACATTCCTGTTATGGGGCAACGTAAATTCTTTTGGTTTAATTTTCCTACTTTTCTACATATTTGGATACCTGGTCACGTTAAAGATTCAGTTATGTAACCAAAACTTTGGTGAATCAGGTGTTGAATATCGGGACATAAATGTGTGAGAGATCCAGTTACCAATTTTTGGGTTCATTTACTTTTGGCAACCTGTATCTGCATTAGTCTGACTCCTGCCTTGTATACTTGCATGCAAGTCTCATAACTACATTCATTCCTGGTACTATTTTTGGATTCTAGATTTGGGGTTTATGCGTTGCCAAGACTGAAGTAATTTGGTTTATTCATAGCTGACACATCTAGAGAAAAAAAACAACTGTCTTTCTGTTATGAAATGAACAGTTAACTCTGTGATATGTTTATTCTGCATATTGGTTGCAGTTGGTAGTGGCCATACATCTATTCTCTTGTTAAATAAAATAATTTCAATATTTGAGCTTGCTGCATTTCAGTGTGTCTGTAGACCAAATACATAATAATTTAAAAGAATACGTATAAACGTATATGTATTTTGCAGATTATGTGGTTAAAAATAAATACTAATCTACATATACTTGTTTACTAAGCACTTTGGGTTTATATAGTACTAAACATAATAGACTTCTCTAGTGCAATGGACAGGAAAAAAGATATAGTGATATTATATTAAATTGTGACTGCTACTGTATGGTAGCCACTTCGAACACATTCATGTCCTGATATTCAACACCTGTTCCACCACATTTTTGTTTACATACATTAATCTTTAATATGACCAGGTATCCAAAAATGTAGAAAAGAAGGAAAATTAAACCAAAAGAATTTACGCTTCCCCAGAACAGGGATGCTTTATAATCATAAATTTAAATTCATAACCCCTTTGTTTTCATGTCTACATTTATTTTGTCCTCCTTGTATGTCCTTGTTTTACGTATGTCCTGGTTTCCCTACTGTACGGCACTGCAGAGCGCTGTGCCCCCTTACAAATCTACGATAATAATAAGTTCTAACAACTGTTAGCATATTAGCTGTAAAATAATTCCTTCAAAATATGTGACCATGCATTTTCTTCATTCATTATTTTGCTAATAAAACTTTTGACCTTTCAATTCTGTGCCTTGTAGACGGCAGTCAAAATTTAGGTGTGTCCAGCTATCTTGTCTGAATTGCCAGGTACATGTATAGAAAAGGGCACCACTCCTTCCCCTACATATTTTAACACTCCCTTGCCTCTCTCAAACCATCAGTTTATCAGATGTAAGCTTTCCAACCCACCACCACTTTAATATCTTTGTACTCTAACTCTACCAAGCTTTCTCATACCTGCAGAAATCTCAGTGTTATACATTTTAAACAACTTTAATTCTATAATTTCTACATTCTCCTGTCTTTATCTGCAAGTACTACATCTTCATTAAAACCTAACACAACCCTTGATTAAATGGCTAACATTTTTCTCTCTGCGTCAATCACTACCTCAGCCATAACACACTAAATAAATGCTCTCACATAAAGTAGAACAAAATTAGCGAAAGTCTGACATTTTTATGAATCTACTATTAAGCACTACTATCAAAAATGTTTTGGATACTGTTAAATAAATATTTTTACAATGTCTCATCACTGCTTAGGCTTCTTACTCTACACACCTCATTTTTAATACATTTGAATTTCCTTTCAATACTCCCACTGTTCCAACCACCTTCACTGTCCATCATTGCTTATGTCAAGGACAAGATCTGACATGAAATCATATTCTCTTTCCTGAGCAACAAGCTACTCAATTCCTTTCCCACACCTCCAAGCACCTTCTATTCATTAAAGCCAGCAAATGAAGAGGAAATCCTCCTACTCTTACCTGTTACCTACTTAACCCTATACCTTCACAGATCAGCTGATTGCTGTAATCTCTCACTCCACTGGTATCTTTACATCATTATTCAAGTATGCAGTTATTACTCCTTGTGACAGGATGGACCACCTATGCCACCCTCTCTGTTTTTGCTGGGAACCGGCTGGGCTTACTTTGCCACCATTCCCTTTCGTTATCCCAAATCTGCCCTTAAAAATGCTACCACCACTGGACTCCTTACTGGCATCCAGTACCGGGTTTCTTCTGGGTAACTGACGCTGCTAGTGTTCGCCGTTACTGGTGTACCTAGGCTGTTACCCCTGATCTCTTCTAATGGATCAGGGTTGCTGTGGATGGATCCCCCCTGGCCTATCACACTGGCTAGAGCTGCTGGGTAGCGTGCAGAGCAGTTGTACCAGAAAGCTGTGTCCAAAGTTTAGAACAGCCGGGAACAGATTAGAGTTAGGTCTAATCTGTAGGTCAGAGGGATAGAGAAATTTCCAAGCATGTCTTTGAAGAAAGTGATGTTTATTTGCTCACCTTGGTTGAAGGTACCAGTGAGCAGGTCAGATGAAACAAGAACAACTTTCAATACAAAACAGTACTTTTTTATACAGTTTTGGACATATCCTCACAGGGTAAGCCATCCCCCTGAGGTCTGAGCTATTTTTAGTATCAGGATGCAATATGTTTACCTAAACATGGATTTACATGCAATGAAAAGCTAACAATATTTACACTTATCTGTTATATCATAAAACTTGCTGTGATTTCCTGCATCTTGTTTTAGACACAGGAAATCTAAGTCTAATTAAACCTTCATGTGCCTCCAGGTGTGTTTGGACATCACACATCAAAAGGTCTAATTAACATGGGTCCTTTCTTCGGACAGTTGCAGAATACACATTTCCTCCACTTGAGAATTCCCAAAGAAAACTTACAAAACCCCAAACAAGTAATTTCCCTACACCAAAATACACAAGAGTTCCTCAACAAAGGCTTATTGCATCAGGTATATAACTCAGAAATAATGCATTTCCTCTAGCAAAGTTAAAACAAAAAACAAATTTCCTTTCCTGGTCTCAGAAATAAAGATATCTCCTTTACCAAAATACACACCATATCAAAGATAAGTACATTTGCAATTATATAAATAAGCACCCTGTGCTATTTCCTTCAAATAAATATATACCATTATAAGTGATCCAGTCACACTCCTATTCTGAAAAAAATGTTTTTTAACTCTGTCCAAAACTCGCTCAGATTACGTCCCAAGTGTCAACTCGCATGCCTCTCTAAGCTTCTTGAGAGGCTTGTCTACACTCTCCTCACATGCTTTCTTTCCTTGCACAATCTATTGGACCCTCTTCTGTCAGGCTTTAATTCCCAAGAACCACAGAGACAGCACTCACTAAAGTGGTTAGTGATTTTATCACTGCTAAATTTAAAGGCCACTAATCTCTACCGGACCTCTCTTGTATTTGATATTGATGAACACTTGCTTCCAAATTCATAAATGCTACATTCCTTAGGTGTTCGGGACACTGTCCCATCCTGTTTCACATCCTACTTATCAAATGGTTCCATATGTGTCATTCTTGACTAACAACTTTTCTTTGTTCCCTATGTAAATCTGTATTGAAATGATGTTACATATGTCTAGTAAACATTTGCATAATACACAAGTATCTCACACAAGAAATTGCAAAATCTTTAATTCATTGACTGATTATCTCCTGCTTTGACTTTTTCAATGATCTTCGTACTGGTGTTTCCCTAATCACATTCGCTGCTACAATCTATTTTGAATGTTTCTGCTAGACAAATTTTCCAAGCAAACGTTTCTACTAATATACAAAGCCATCGACAAAGCTGCACCAATATACATCTCTTTGCTTGTCTCAAAATGTCTCCCAGCTTGACCCCCTTAAGGACTATTCTTAGGCTGCACTCACTCTGGAATTTACTTCCTTGTACAACAAAACTGTCCACTAGTCCATAATCCTGCATCATTGAAACTCATTTCTTTAGGCAAGCTTACCAAATTCCCTGAACCATCTTCCCTATGCTAATGTACCCCATTATCAACCATTATTTACACAGCTCTCTCAAACATTAAATGTATTCTCCATGCGGACTCAAACCTCCCTTAGAGGCTCAAACTAACACTGTGTGACTAGATTATATATCCCTGCTAAGCACTCTGGCTGGACCAATATGCATTATGTAGCACTTAACGGTCATGTATCACTATTTTCCTATAGATTTGTAAACTTGCGAACAGGGCCCTATTTGTCTTTCTGTTTAATAGTCCATAGTTTTATTACTATGTTTATTCCCCAATTGTAAAGAGCTATGGTGTATGCTGTTGCTATATGAATAACTGGTAATAATAATTTCATGTCCCACAGGAAGGGAGAGTTTCTCGCCATATAACAGCTCACGAATACATTTGAGCAATCTGGACACTTAGCTTGGAAAGGATATTTGTGTCCTTTTGGTTTAACTATCTACAAATTAAAATTTCTACATATTCGGTATAGATGACAATGGGTGGACTCCAGTCATGGATGGTTGAGCAAGTATTACTGTTTACCAATTTTCTAAACAGAAAGTCAGAAGTAACAAAGTATAGTATTTTGTGTTGATAAAGTGGAGATGGCACTAGACAAGTGCTTACATTTCAGGTGTAAATCAGAAACTTTGGTTGATGAAATAATTGTACCATTGTAGTTGCTTTTAGTGACATAGTGTATTTGTGACAGCAAAGACTGAAGGCAGATTTTACTTTTTTGGTTTTTTTTGCTGGTATGTATGTATTCCCAAGCAAAAGTGAACCTTTCATATTAATTTTTTTATTTTCTTTATACAAGACGACTCTGGTATAAACTTAAACAGACATTATTGTAGCTATGCCTCCACAAATCCAGGCAGTGGTGATCCACTCCTAACAATTTTCCATTACATTTCAACAAATAGCTGCAGCACAGAAAGTCAAATGTACACATTTGAAGACAAAAGAAAGTTTGAAGCAGCTGATTATCTTTTCCCACCAAGTTTCAATGTTCTATAATATTCAAATATAAAAATTCATTATATGTGGATGATTTTTTTATGGCTGTAAACATGCAAAAATGCACTATATAACCAGTTTATTGTGATTTGTGGTGGTAGATGGCAGTGCTCTGATATGAATTACATATATATATATATATATATATATATATATATATTATATATATATATATATATATATATATATATATATATATATATATATATATATATATATATATATATATATTGCTTTCTGTCATGTTTTGTTTCAGTAAACATACATATTTCACTGTCTAAATACCCATAGCTTTGAAAACTGGATATATTTATTAGTTGAATTCTGCTAGAAGGTGAGTTTTCTACTTGTTCACATCCTCATTTTACGTTTCTAGAGTTTCCACAAGCTGCATTTCCAGTTTGACTGGTTGAGTTGCCAAGATGACACTAGCAATTACTGAAGACTTACAAGCTATTTGTTGACGGAGTTGCTGTTCATTTGTAACTAAGATAAAGCCATCAATTGCATTGATTTAGTACTGTGTTGATTGATGAGTATTAGAAGTGGCATTAACTTAATTATACCGCTACTTAAATCTAATTTACTCTGTATGCATTTTCAAAAATACACTTATGTCTAAATTTGTTAGTGACACAAAGCCAGAACTTGCGTTTTTATCATAGGCTGTTGATAAAAGTAAGCCTTTTAATAGTATACATTCAGTATTCTATAATTACAGCTACATTGGAGATATATGCAACTTCCTCCTTTCGTCTACAAGTAGGGCACGCTATCTAAGATCCAGGCCACTTACACCATTTGAGAGGCTTTGTACTCTAGCATGCCAAAACATACTTTTTCAACAATCTATAAATTACTAATTGAAGACAAATTTACACCTCATTTCACAGACACATGGGAGAAAGACCTTGTTGGGTCAGTCAAAAGCCGAAAGTGTCCATGGCTACTCATGCCTGTTCACAAAACATCTCTATTGTTAAAATACAATACAATACTTTAACATGATAGTACAGATGTCCGGAATTTTTAAATACATTTTGGGCTACAGTCTCTCCACTTTGCTGGAGATGTAACTTCTATGTGGGCTCCAAATTCCACATTTTATGGTCTTGTCCTAAGATCTTCCCATATTGGAAAAACTACACCTCTCTAAGTTAATCACAGATGCGGATGTGCTGACTGGCCCTGGTTTCTGTCTCTTGTCGTTGTCCAACATCCCCATTTCTACTTATAAAATGTGCTCCTTAAACACCTGAATTATGCAGCTAAAGCCTTGATCCTGGCGCGTTGAAAATCTCCCTCACCTCCAACTATCTCTGAGTGACTCACACACATTAAGCTTTACACGTCAATGGAAGATCTATTGGAGAGTAACTGGACCTCCAAGTCTACAGCCACTTGCTTCAATTGGCTGGAATTTAAAGAGACAAACAAATATTGTATTTTATTATCTTCTCTTTCTCTCTTGAGATATCACTATACTGAGGCACCCATATAAATTTCACCCTAAAACATACTACTGTTTTTCTCAGGCTCAACCACCTATCTAGGCCCCCTCACTTCCGCACCCTCCTTTCCTTATTCCTATCTGTCTCTCACTCACCCCTCCACCCCAGTGTCTGTATATGTTTTTATGGATAAGGAAAACATTTGTATATTGCTGAATTGCTTTATAAGTTCTTTGAAAACTGTTATGGTCTATTACTGTTGGTCTAATCTTGCTTAGGTCTAGATAGGATGGACTCAACCCTTTGTGGTGCCCAAATTAATTTTTGGTATTTTAAAATAGAACTGAAATTTCAAAACCAAACTTTCAGTTCCCTAATGAATCGAAACCCATTAATTCAGTACTTTTCAGTATAGTTTTATTGAGTCACATTCAGTATCGTACGTCGGTATATTGAATTTCAAATTCTGACTTCCAAGTGTTAATGGTGTAAAAGCTTGTGACATTTATTGAGTGGCATATGTTGCTATATTTGTGTCTGTTTTTTTTTTCTTCCATGGTATGGTCCTATGAAAGCTATATTACATGACCCTTTGAAACAGCTAATTTCTAGAAAAGAACAAGCGAAGGACATTTGTTCTAACACATTCCAGCCACATGTACATAATCTTATAGCGATTTTATAACTGAAAATGAAAATAAAAGATTGGGCTGGGGCATTTTCCAGGGGTTTGCAGTAAGCCAGTTGTAAAGCAGCGAGAGTGCTGCTTATGTTTTTGGTAGTCTGAATATACCAAACACATGTAGTCTGATTATATAAAATATTTAGTATTTTTTGGAAATGGTGGTCATTATTCTTTGATAAGGAAGCTTACATTTACATAACAAATAAACTTATAGATCATGAACCATATACAAGTTCTATTACTTTTTTGCATACACAGAATGTGTGTTTTTTTTTTTTTGCTTATTTTGCTGTACTTTATAGTAAATATTGCATATTTTCTCATTTCAGATCCCCGACAATGGCTGGGGGGTTGTTTGCTGTAAGCAAGAAGTATTTTGAATACCTTGGAAGTTATGACATGGGGATGGAAGTTTGGGGAGGAGAAAACTTGGAGCTTTCATTTAGGGTGCGTATCTGTAAAAACTGGATTATCAAGTTGCATTGTTAAGGTGTGTTTGGCTAGAGTCCAAGAACTTTATTGTTTCAATACTATAACTTCCGGAACAGCCACCTCACCCAATGCTCCAACAGGACTTTGCACACAATTACATTTTCCCCTGAGAGTTAGCAGAAGGAGCAGTATCTCTAATAGCACAAACTAGTGACATGAGGCTCCTGTCTAACAAATGCAGGAAGATTGTGGCGTCAAATGCACATATGCATGAAGCAAAGTTTATAATCCAACTAATACATTACATGCACATGGTCAGGATGTGGGAGGAATGTAAAAAAAAAAAAATGTAGAACTGGCCACTTTTGTTTGACTTGTCTGAGTGAGTTGCTAATTATAGGTTACCCACCCACGATAATGATTTATCTGCCCATCTGATTACACACAAAGCTATCTACCATATCTCCCAACACAATCTCAATATTCCATCATTGCCACAAATGTTTGTCCATTTATTATCGTCCTTTCCTTGATCAGCTTGTGTAAAAGAGATCACAATCTTATTTTTTAAAGCTGCTCTGGGATCGATCATTGAACCAATGGAGTTCAATTAAGATATATTTTTAGCCTTTGTAGCAAAAGTCCAAGACAAATCATTGTATACTAAATATTTCTGAATATGGTTTACATGTGTACGTTTGACATATATGTACATCTCTTCACTGTTTTTATGTCAGCTAATCAGCAGTGAAGATTTAGCATAGTATAGATGACATAACATGCCTACATGATTTGGATATTTGTATATATTAATTTCAATGTGCTGAACTTTGATATACAACAATTTTTAAAATGTGCAATTTTAAAACTAAATATTGGTCATTTTCAATTATCTATCTTATAATAATAGATGGACATACATGCCAACATTTGAAAACAACTTTACTAGCTGGTGAATCAGAATGCTTTGTGCCTACGTCTCCACCCAAATCCTACCCAATATGACACAAACACTAAAATTGAACCCAGCACAGTTCTACTGTATCTTGCATACCATTTTTAAACTTGTTCAGCATAAGAACCAATATATTTCCAGCAAAAAAATAATGCTATTTACACACTGGTGATGATAAAATTCTGCCTTTTACATATTTGTTTTAAATGCAAGATAACCGCATGTAAATTAATGGGAAAATTAAAATCATTATAGCAAATTAGAATGTACATATTTGCATTTTTATGTGTGTGTTAATTTGCATTGCTGTGCATTGTTTTGAACACTTATTTCAGGTTCTATTTCAGTTAATGTGACGTATTTGGCTTGTACAAGATTGAATGCACACATAAATGCATCTAAATGCACATGAAAAGCAAACCCAAACACTATGCATTTTACACATACTTGCCTACCCCTGGAAACTTGTTTGCGGGAGAGGGGGCGTTACTGGAGGGAGGTGGCGGGGCCAATCGTTGGGTTTTTTTGCCCCCGCAAAACGGTCAATTACGTTGTGGGGGCGGGGTCCAAAATGCCGCGATTGGTCTTGCCCCATCCCCTCCCGCCCTCCAGAATGGCGTGATTCACTGTGAATCGCGTCAAATGACGCGATTCTCTGTGAATTCCGGGATGTGGGAGAAATGCCAGCTCTCGCGGGGGACTGACCCGAATTTCGTGAGTCTCCCGGACTTTCCGGGAGAGTTGGCAAGTATGATTTTACATGCACTATTACATGTAAAATAATGCATTACAAACACCAGTCTGTATGTGGTCTTAGGCAAGTAGGGATAGACATATGGTTAAAGGAAGTGTCCACGCATTTCTTAGAACACTGAGGGTTAACTGTGCCTTGTACGTTGCAGAAGTTTGCATCATTGTGGCACCAAAATAGCAGTCCTGGCTACTGGTCAAGTTCTGTTGTAGTAAATGGCAAAGATAAGAGGGTTGTCAGAGCTGAGACTACTATCTTTTCAAACATACTTGATACATGTGAGCTGGAGATTTCAGTTGACAAATATAAAGGCTAGAAACAATTGACGTCAAACAAACATCATAGCACAATTGAGTCATAATAGACAATACATTTTACAGGTTCCTATATTGAAAGGTCTTTTCTTTGGGCGTTAGATTGTTGCTTTACGTAAGCTTCACACCCCTTTTCCCCACCCTACATTCCTTGGCAGCAGTTGCTGTTTTGCAATGACCATAGGCATATAAAAATGCTGGATTCAAGTTGCCATTAAGTGTTTGCAGTCTGATGTCATTAGGAGTCAGCTGTGAAGTAACTATAACATTCTACTGATCTGTGCTTGCTGATTATGTGCTGCCTGTGAGGGGTATGTTGGGTGGAAGTGCAATCGCGGAACTTATGTAAAATAATAATATGGTGCCCAAAGGAAATACATTTTGTATTAATAAAAGCTGGAAAGTGCACTGTGCTGTATTTTAAGCATGTTCCAATGTGACAGGTCCTCTTTTTATTATATGCTTCATTTTCCAGCAGAAAAGAAAAAACTTAAAACAATAGTTAAAAATGTATCTATTCGTAGATATAATTAAAAAATAGAATAGAATCAGTCATGTCTTGAGGCTGCTAATGCTCATTCAAGGAAATGCCCCCTAACACTCCCTCTTACAAAAAAAATAATCTCTAAAGTCCAGTAATGCTAAAAAAAATGGAGACTCTCGCCCCTAACACAGGATATTGTTATGACAAAACTTTCCAGTAAAGAATTTTCAAAACATGAAACTGTCCCTGGAAATCAGAGTCATTGGCGGCTATACGCCTGCTGCAATAAATAAAATAATCATTGGCCTCATCAAAACAACAAACATTTTTATTTCCTCTTCCACTAATTACAGGTATGGCAGTGTGGCGGGACTCTTGAGATTCAGCCCTGTTCTCATGTTGGACATGTTTTTCCCAAGAAGGCTCCTTATGCCAGGCCAAATTTTCTGCAGAACACAGCGCGAGCTGCTGAAGTGTGGATGGATGATTATAAGGAACACTTTTATAACCGAAACCCACCTGCCAAAAAGGTATTGGATAACTTTTTCAGTGTATGTAAAAGCAACAACTTTCCCTGTTATCCTCTCCTGTATTTGAGCCATATTTCATTACCTGTGCTGATCTGTGAGATATATTCTGTGAAACCATTCTGGCCTGGTTACTATCTAGTCTAACACGCAGCAAATGCCTTGACCAGCTAAGCAATTCGCTGAGATGTAGGTTGTTTCTAAATTACCGTTTCTGCATTTTAGAATGAATGCTAAGGGAGCAACATGATGGTGGCAGAATATGTTTTCTATACTTAGTGTTTTTCTTACAAAGTGTAGGAATAGCATAGTTAAACAACACAGTTAATCAAACGGGGAACAACTAGAAACACCTTTCAGCTGCATCAGTCTGACACTGCACTTCTTATCTCACTGATCTGGACAATATAAATTGGTTAATTTTTAATTTTGCTTTTCTAGCTCTATTTCCTTATTCCCTTTTTCTTAAAACCTACAAACATATAGTAACTACGTGCATCTCCTTCAGGTGCTGAAATGCTTTTCAGTTGACTGTTTGAGCAGGGCTTGCATCCCTGTGTGTCTTACTCTCGCCACCCAGCTGCACAATTCCTGCTCTGTCTCTGACTCCTACCCTATCGCTTTCCACATACCTGCTCACCTCTAAAATTTTATTCAAATCTCACTATTAGCTCTACACTCTGTTACTGCTAGTGTTTTAATTACCATTTCTCATGTTTGCCATTACGTTGTCCTATTTGCCATATTCCTTCTCATCACTTCATTGACACCTGTCTCACAACTATGCCACCTCTATGCTACCCTCATACCTCAGTTTCTAATACAACTGTCATTGTTTGCACTGCCATAGTTTTATTGACATCCTCTCTCATCTCTGTATCTAGCATGACACTGTCTTATTTGTTCATCATCTCTGCAAGAATACTATTGACACTGTTTGCACTGTCATAGTTTTATTGTAATTGATTAGCATCATTGACTCTTCTACAACTGTCTGGCATCATTATCTCTGCCTCTCCTAACTACCCCACCTCCTTCCTTTGCTAGAGCTTCTACATCCTCCACCTCCTCTCTACCTCGTTCACACCTATCCATACTCTCATACCCCTTGCCCAGCCCAGCCCCCCTTTACCTCCTACTCACTTTGCTACAAAAGTACCCACTCTCCACCTATCTCCAGCCAACTCCCCTTCTCCTGTGCACTCTGCAACGCTAGATCCTACTTCCTGCCCCCACCTCTTTCCCTGCTCTTTACCTATTGTGATGTTATTGCATTAGATATGCTTAATGTTTGTAGACACTCCCTTATATGTTTAAGCTTGAATCTTTAGTGATGGTCCCTAAGACCATGGGGAATGCTGGGAAGTGGGTGTGGGGCAGTGTGCAATGTCCTCGGAGTCTGCAAATGGCTGAATAAAGAGCTCAGCAGTGCCCACCCATGCTTCAGTGTCCTGATGAACTGATTGACAAGTATATTAACAAAACATGGTGTCAGAAGAAGTTTTAACTGGACTGCTAGAGCTCAGAGTGTGAAAGGATCCTGCAGAAGTCTGTAAAGCTGTGACACGCAGTGTCTGAATATCTGCCTTGTGCTCTGGTCACATCAAACAGTGAGTAACTATGGATAGGCTGTCTCCTCCAGCAGGCATGCTCATGTCTGGCAACTTGTCTGAAAACTGGAAAAGATTTAAACAAAGGTTTAATATATATCTTGCTGCATGTGGAGCTGATGCAATGGAGAATAAAACAAAGTCATCCATCTTCCTCCATGTGATAGGAGCAGGCCCGGCGCTCCCATTAGGCAAGGTTAGGCAGTTGCCTAGGGCGCCGGGCTCTGGAGGGCGGCACTGAAGCGGGGGACCCAGTAATAATTTAGAAATAAATGCTGGCGGTGCGATCGCCTAGGGCAGATCGGCCGCCCGCCCTCAATTATGCGGTGCTGCTACAGCACAGCACCGCATTTTAAAATACACCCGGCGCCTGGCTTCTGGCAGCGTTGTGACATCACGACGCTGCCAGTGTAGAGGAGCCGATAGGAGACAGAAGAAAGAAGAAACGAAAGGCGCGCAATAAGAGAAAGGAAGAAAAGTGAGGAAGCTAAGGTGAGTACAGGAAAGAGGAATCTGCAGACAGAGGGGAGAGAGCGGAGGCTACAGAGAGACAGAGGGGAGAGAGCGGAGGCTACAGACAGACAGGGGAGAGAGCGGAGGCTACAGACAGACAGAGGGGAGAGAGCGGAGGCTACAGACAGACAGAGGGGAGAGAGCGGAGGCTACAGACAGACAGAGGGGAGAGAGCGGAGGCTACAGACAGACAGGGGAGAGAGCGGAGGCTACAGACAGACAGAGGGGAGAGAGCGGAGGCTACAGACAGACAGAGGGGAGAGAGCGGAGGCTACAGACAGACAGAGGGGAGAGAGCGGAGGCTACAGACAGACAGAGGGGAGAGAGCGGAGGCTACAGACAGACAGAGGGGAGAGAGCGGAGGCTACAGACAGACAGAGGGGAGAGAGCGGAGGCTACAGACAGACAGAGGGGAGAGAATGGAGGCTACAGACAGACAGAGGGGAGAGAATGGAGGCTACAGACAGACAGAGGGGAGAGAATGGAGGCTACAGACAGACAGAGGGGAGAGAGCGGAGGCTACAGACAGACAGAGGGGAGAGAATGGAGGCTACAGACAGACAGAGGGGAGAGAATGGAGGCTACAGACAGACAGAGGGGAGAGAATGGAGGCTACAGACAGACAGAGGGGAGAGAATGGAGGCTACAGACAGAGGGGAGAGAACGGAGGCTGCAGACAGAGGGAAGAGAACGGAGGCTACAGACAGAGGGGAGAGAACGGAGGAGGTGAGAGTTATTATTTTTATTTTAGAAATGTTAAGTGTGTTAGGGGCTGGGAAATAAAAAAATTTTTTTTTTGGGCGCCTGGGGGGGGGGGGGGTGTGGGGGGGCGGGATGTGATACGCTCGGGCGGCAAGCTTAAGCTTTGCCTAGGGTGCCGAGCAACCTTGCACCGGCCCTGGATAGGAGAGGATGTGCTGGACATTTATAACAGTTTTCAGTTTGCTGAAGGGCAGAATATGGTGCTATCTTCTATAATGCAAAAGTTTGAAGATTACTTTGTGCCAAGGAAAAATGTGACATGTGAAAGATATAAGTTTTTCACCTGTGATCAGAAGTCTGGAGAAGGATTTGATCAGTATGTTACAGAACTGCAATCACTCAGCAAAACCTGTGAGTTTGGTGATTTAAAGGACTCACTGATTAGAGATCGTATTGTCTGTGGAATACCTGATAATGGACTCAGAGAAAGATTGCTGAGAGAGCAAGACCTAACACTAGACAAGGCAATGACTATGTGCAGATCTGCAGAAATGACCAGACTGCAAGCCAAACAGTTACACAAGGAATCTGATACTACTGTACATGTGGTGAAGAAAACAGAGCCAAGCAAACCACCATTCTCTAAAATGAAGCAGTCTAAAATGCAATCTAATAGGAAAATCTGCAGTAGATGTGGAAATACTCACAATCCTAAAATGTGCCCTGCTTATGGTAAAACCTGCATGAAATGTGGTGGACTTAATCACTTTGTTTGTTTCACTATTGGTTCTACAGCATTTGGCAAAGTGCATGCCGTTGAACAAGCTACGTCTGAAGATTTTTTTGTGAATTGTATTGAACTTTGCAGTACAGACAAGAAAGAATGGATTGTTCCTTTAACAGTGAACGAGATTGTCATTCCCTTTAAGCTTGATACTGGTGCGCAGGTGAATTTGATATCGTTTCAAGACTATAAGACTTTTAGAGTAAAACCTAAAATTCATCCAGCCAATGTGAAAGTTACAGGCTACACTGGGGAGGAAATTCCTGTGAAAGGTACATGCCTAGTGACCCTGAGCTACAAAGGACAAAAGTTCAAAACATCTCTACTGATTGTGGATAAAGATGTACAACCGATTCTAGGATTAAGTTCATGTGAGAAGCTTAACTTGATACAGAAAGTTGATGAGCCTACTGAATGGGTGAGCTCCTTAGTAATTGTTGAAAAGAAAAATGGACAACTCAGAATATGTCTGGATCCAAGAGATTTAAATAAGACTATTAAAAGAGAACATTTCAAACTACCAACCAGAGATGAAATCATGTCACAATTTGCGGGAGCAAAATGGTTCAGTAAATTGGATGCATCTTCAGGATTCTGGCAAATGAAGCTAGATGAAGCCAGCTCAATGCTGTGTACATTTAATACCCCAGAAGATCGATACAGATTCCTTCGACTACCATATGGGATATTGTCTGCTCCAGAAGTATATCACAAAAGGATACACATGATTTTTGAACACATTCCAGGTGTTGAAACAATGATGGATGACATTATTGTCTGGGGATCTACAAAAGAAGAACATGATTCTAGACTGAGACAAGTAATGGAACTTATCAAGAAGGTGAATCTAAAGCTGAACAAGGACAAATGTGAATTTGGTGTGAAAACACTTACCTTTATGGGTGACGTGGTCTCGGAGGAAGGTGTGAAGCCTGACCCGAGGAAAATATCAGCCATAATAAACATGGAACGTCCTAACAACAAAGACAACGTGAGAAGATTCCTAGGAATGATTACTTACTTAGGAAAGTTTATTTCTCAACTCTCCGAACAAACAGCACCTCTAAGATGGTTGTTGGACAAAAATAATGAGTGGATGTGGTCACATGAACAAGAAGAAAGTTGGCAAAACTTGAAACGGACCATCACAGAGCAACCGGTACTAAGATTCTTTGATCCTACAAAAAGCATAAGAATTTCAGCAGATGCCTCGCAATTTGGCCTAGGCTCAGTGTTGTTACAAGAACATGAGGATACATGGCAACCGGTAATCTATGCATCAAGAGCATTGACAAGTGCTGAAACAAGATATGCTCAGATAGAAAAAGAACTTCTAGCAATCACATATGCATGTGAGCGATTTCATCAATTTGTGTATGGTCAAGCGTTTACAGTGGAAACTGACCACAAGCCATTGGTAGCTAGTATGGCTAAATCGTTACATGACTGTCCCATGAGAATTCAACGAATGCTTATAAGACTACAGAAATATGATGTCCAATTGCTGTACTGTCCTGGTAAATACATGTACATTGCTGACACACTTTCCCGTGCTGTGAACAAAAGTGAAGGTTCCGAAAGTCTGATGGATAAAGAGATAGACGCATATGTTAATTTGATTGTAGATTCTCTACCTGTGTCTCTTGCAAGACAAGAACAGATAAGAAAAGAAACAGAGACAGACATCACAATGAAAGTGTTAAAAGACATCATTCTGAAAGGATGGCCAGCAGAAAAAAATGCGTGCCCACTGTCTATTCATGATTATTGGATGTACCGCACTGACCTTACGGTTGTCAATGGTATTATTTACAAAGGCAATAGAATTGTTATACCTGCACGACTAAGAAAAATTATGCTGTGCAAGATACATGAAGGCCACTTAAGAGAAGAGAAAAGTAAACGGAGGGCGCGTGAAGTGATGTTTTGGCCAAGAAAGAACCAGGACATAGCACAGACAACAGCTACATGTGAAATGTGTCTTATGTACAGACCAAAGCAACAAGTCGAGCCGCTGAGTCCTCATGCAGTGCCAGAGAGACCATACCAGAAGGTAGGCGCAGATTTGTTTGATTGTATTGGAAAAACGCACATTGTCGTGACTGATTATTATTCTAATTACCCTGAGGTGCAGACTCTACCTACAACTACTAGTAAAGCCGTAATCAGTTGCATGAAGTCAATCTTTGCAAGGCATGGTGTTCCTATGGAAGTGTTCACTGACAATGGACCTCAGTTTTCCAGCGCTGAATTTAGACAATTTGCTGAAGAGTGGGAATTTGTCCATACAACATCGAGTCCCCACTATTCACAGTCAAATGGGTTGGTGGAAAGTTCAGTAAAAACTGTAAAGAGTCTAATGAAAAAAGCACAAGACGGCAAAGAAGACTTCTACAAAAGTCTTTTAATCTACCGCAGTACACCTCTACAGAATGGACTCTCTCCTGCATAAATGCTGATGGGAAGGAGGATTAGAGCAAATCTTCCGATAAGTGATGAACTGCTTAATACGCATAACTCAGCATTAGTGAGACTGAGTAAGGTACGTCAACAGGAGAAACAGAAACTGTACCATGATAGGCGAGCAAGAAGCTTATCTGATCTAAGATCGGGTGACCAAGTCCGTCTCCGAGATCATGAGAAAGGCATTTGGATGCAGAAAGGTATTGTGCAAGCACAAGTAGCACCAAGATCTTATATTGTACGTACAGATCGTGGAACAGAAGTAAGAAGAAATCGGGTCAATTTAAGATCTCAACCCAACCATAGTGATGGCAACACGACTGAAGAATACCCTTCATCTGACATGTATGATGGACTTGATAATGGTGAACAAACCATGATGGAAGAAAGGTCCAACATGGTTGACGAAACACAGACTTTGTGTGAAAGACCCATAAGAGAAATACGCAGACCTGAGAGACTCATTGAAACGTGTTAGATGATGTTCTTAATGTTATATCGTTGAATTGATATACTGAAGGATACAGGGCTTATCTTTAAAGAAAAGAAGATGTGATGTTATTGCATTAGATATGCTTAATGTTTGTAGACACTCCCTTATATGTTTAAGCTTGAATCTTTAGTGATGGTCCCTAAGACCATGGGGAATGCTGGGAAGTGGGTGTGGGGCAGTGTGCAATGTACCCGGAGTCTGCAAATGGCTGAATAAAGAGCTCAGCAGTGCCCACCCATGCTTCAGTGTCCTGATGAACTGATTGACAAGTATATTAACAAAACACCTATGACCTCCTTCACTCAATTTCACTTCTTCTTCTCTCTTATCCCACTGCCTCCTACTTTTCTCTCCCTGATTAATCATCTGTCCCCTTATGGTCTCCAACACTGCCCCTTGCTACGTCAACTCACCAAACTATTCCCATCTCTGCACAACTTACTGGTATACTTTGCTTCTACCTCCCTTTCTATTTCTGTTCCTTCCACTGTCACTCCCCCTATCAGTCCACTTCAACTTCATACACATCTCTCCTCTTTTCTCCACCCCCATCACTTGCTCCCTCTGGAATGTTCGATCCATTTGCAATAAACTGCCCACTATCCATGACCTCTTTATCTCAAACTCCTTCAACCTCCTCACTATCATTAAAAACTGGGTATCCCCAACTGACACCACCTCTCCTGCTGCTCTATTCTATGGGGCTTTTACTTTTCACAAACCACCAAACCTGTGGGCTAGCAAAGTGGCAGCAACTATACCACTAACCCCATAGCCTCCAAACATCTCTCCCTCTCATCCTCATTTGGCCTCTCTCAATGGACCACCTCCCACAACAGTGGCCATTCTCTTGATTTGGTCTTTTTCCATCTCTCTAACTTCAACAACTCCGCTTTCCCTATCTCTGGGCACCATCTCCTGTCTTTTAGCATCTCACCTACCCACTCTTCTAAAGCCACTCTCACTAAGCGCAACATTGATGTCCTCAACCATGCCAGCTACTCCTCCTCTCTGGACTTGCTTTTATCCCCTCATCACTACCTATCAACCTGTCTCTTTTTGTAAGAGCACTCTTATCTCTGCCTTTGACGTCGCCACACCAACATTCACGATCAGCCTGCGACGGTCCTCAGCAAGACATTGGCTTGCTAAACTGATCCACTATCTACAAAAATGTTCTTGCATCGTAAAGCATCTCTGGAGGGAATACTGCTCCCACGCTGTTTTCCTCCACTTCAAATTAATTCACTCCTCCGACAGTCCTGTGCCCTCTCTCTAAAAAGTCCTTCTTCAAATTTAAATTTCTTCTCAATCCCCCAAACCCCATTGCCTTTTTGTCACCTACTACTCCCTCCACCGACCTCCCTCTCCCTTCCACCCTCACCACGCTTAACTTTGCCACCCACCTTACCTCCGAAATAGATCCATAACCCATTCAACTTGACATCTCCCTCTGGCTTCTCTCTCCACACCCTCACTCCCTTCCACTTCCTCCCTTCATGGACTACCCACCTTGTTCTCAACCACCCATCTGTGAACAAACTCTGTGCTTTTCTCTCCTCACCTCCTCCATTCCCTCTCTCATTTTGCCTGCTCCTACATCACTCACCTCCTCAACCTATCCATTCCCCATGATACCTTCATACCTTCTCCTAATTTAAACACACCCCGGTCTCCCACATACTCAAACAATCCCTCCCACGACCCTGCCTCTTACTTTAACTACGGCACCATCTCAAGCTTCTTGAGCTGGTTATCTACAACTTCCTCACTGTCTTCCTCTCCTCTTACTCCCTCCTAGACCTGCTTCAATCTGGCTTTCGAACCCTCCACTCCACTGGAACTGCCCTTACCACATTAACTAATGAACTCCTCACTGCCAAATTGAAGGGTCATTTCTCTCTAATCCTTATTGACTTTTCTGCAGCATTCATCAACGTTGACCAACCTCTCCTCTACACTTTTTCCCTCTGATCTTATCAGCTCTTTTGACCTCCAATATCACCTCTGACAACACCAAAATTTACTGCTCTTTCCCCTATATCTCCCTGTCCCTTCTCTCTCATGTCTCCAGTTACCAATCAGCCATCTCCTCTTGGATGTCTTTATAATATGTCCAGTATCAGACCCTTTTCACCCTGGATGCAACTAAAACTCTCATCCGCTCGTTTATCTCACCCCTTTAGTATTGTAATCTTCTCCTCTCTGGCCTACGTTTTTCTCATTTCTAACCACCTCAATCTGTCCTCAACGCTGCTGACCGAATCATTTTCTTCTCTTGCCGCTCTATCTTTACTAGTCGCTACACTGGCTTCCCTGTACTCTGCAGAATCCAGTTCAAACTCCTCACCCTTGCCTACAAAGCCCTCAATGACTACGGCCAGCCCACTGTGCTCTGCCAATGATCGCCGCTTCACCTCCTCACTGATTACTTATTTCCACTTCCGACCTTCAGAATTTCTGCCATGCTGCTCCCAACCACTGGAATGCACTTCCATGTCAAATTAGACTATGCACCAGTCTCCAAGTACATCATTAAATTCTTCAAACCCTCCTCATAACTCTCCTGCCTCCACATTGTCCATCTCTTCAACTCCACACTGTGTCTGCCCATACCATCTAGAATGTAAGCTCTCATGAGCAGGACCCTCCGTTTTGTACTTGTTATTTTGTCATTTTGACACAGCACTGTGAAACCCTTGTAGTGCCTTATAAATAAAAGATAGTGATAACCAGTGAATAGTCTCCAAAAAAAACATTAACATTGATACATATTATCTTATACCATGTGCACATACATTTACAAAGTTTGCATATGTTTAGGTGAGTATCAATTATTTAATAACACCATTATTTCTTCTCTTTGCACTCTTTTTTTTTTTTTTTCTCCCCCAACATTCTTTATTTTACTCTAGGAAAACTATGGAGATATTTCTGAACGAAAACTACTCAGAGAGAGACTGCAGTGCAAGAGTTTTGATTGGTACTTGAAAAATGTTTTTCCTGATTTGCATGTGCCAGAAGATCGTCCTGGCTGGCATGGGGCTGTAAGTATCCACTTGAATTTTGTGATAATGTCATCAACATTCTGAAAAGCATATGTTAAAATGAATATTTGCCTAAAATTACCTGTTATTTTGATCCATCCTTTTTTCCTCTTTTTGTTTTCCCCTCGTTTGTTTCCGCCTAATTTTATCTTACACTTGTACTGTAAATGCCACCATATACAAAGCTCTGTTAGGTAATCAACAATTATGAATGGAGAGTCGCTTAGTTTCATATGGTAATCTCTCTTCCTCTATTCAATGAAACAGAACCTACCTAGTCTATATGCAACATTATCTTCTAATTAGTTATGGCAACACTAACTATTTTTTAACAGTATAAGAAGACATTAAGCTATTTAGGCGAAGAAGCTAGATAACTGCAGCAATACATCAGTTTCAAAAATTTAGTAAAAATTTAGACTTTTTTGCAAACTTTTACCTTTAGAAAATAATTATTCCTTCTTTATATTTGTTGTAACAAAGGGGGGCATTTAGCTGGCAATATGCAGAGAAATCGTGCAAGCAGAGTAAAACATTCATGCAGTAATGCACCTAGATTGAAGATAAACCAGGTGAAGACTTATGTGTAACAAAAAATAATTTAAAGTTTGGTTACCTTACATAGTTTGAAATGTTCTTTCTCATAACAAACAGAAAGGGTGTGTCTGTGTCATGGCAAACAGAACCATTGGTGGGAGTTTCCTCTTAAAGAGAAGGTGGCTGTGTCGCTTGTCCATTAAGGGCTGTGGGAGAGTGTCCTGTATAAAACCTTGCTTGTGTCATTGTTCAGTTAGACCAATGCTGAGGAAGCTGGCTGGTCTTTAGAGAGCTGGTCTAGCCTTCTTTAGGGTCTCAAGAAACAGTGCAAAATCTGTATGGTTTCAAATACATTTACCATCCTGACATTAAAACTGCATAAAAAAGAAGTTGTTCGCGTGTGCAGCAGCAGTATCGGGCTTTTTCCATAAGTGGTGCAAGAAGTGAGGTGCTCAAGGAAGCAAGTTTTCGCTATCCAAACCGCGCAGGCGTTAACATGGAGGATGTGTTGAGAACCCTCGTGAATGTGCCCGCTGCGCAGCAAGAGCAACAAGTCCAGGTGCTACGAGTCGCCGAGGCACAGGTGGAAAACACCAGGCTCTTTAGGAAAGAGGCCAGGTGAGGCGTGACAGAAATGAACCACCTGGTCCAGCTCTGCAGAAAATGTCACCAGCTGATAACGTAAAAGCATATCTGGTGTCCTTTGAGAGACTTGCAAAAAGGGCAAAATGGCCTCTTGAAGATTGGGCTGAGAGGCTGCCGCCATATTTGATTATTCGCTTCTAAAGTCTGAGATATTGGCTCGCATTGGGGTTTCCGGACCAGGCAGAGCCCAGCGGTATCACGAATGGCGCTATGATGAAGATAAACTGGTCAGAACGCAATTGATTAAACTTTCCAAAATTTTAAAGAAATGGATGCAGCCTGAGGAGAATTTGCCTTCTCGGAGTATAGTTCTGGCGATAGATCACTGCATTCGGGTGCTGAACCGCGATCTGCAAAGGTGAGTACTGCAGTCAGACCCACAAACATATGAAGAGCTTGCCACAGTGGTAGAGAGGTTTTGTGCACTACAGCAAATGACTAAAGAACCTGCATCCGTGCCAAAGCCGATACCACTTCAAAAGCTAGGTTTGACAATCCTTGCTACAGGGCCCAATGGCAAAACTGCTACGGACAGAGGGCTAGTTACAAAGGTGTCTAATCTGAAGTAGAAAACAAAAACAACCAGCACAGATAATCACCAGAAAATAAATAATCAGACACCATCAATATATAAATAATAAATGTGCTGATAGAATGGAGTAAAATGTCTGTAGAGATATTTGAGGATCCCAGCCGACTAAGGTGTACAAAAAGATTTATTTAAAAACCACAATCAATATAAAAAGCGGATTATAAACACAAACATGTGAATAATCATACCTGTAATAGGCTTAGATGCTAAAAACATATAGTAATCCCATATTGACATAAGTGGGACAATTGGGTATAAACCAATAGCAACAACAAATGGATATCAATAGTGAAAGAATTCAGACTCCCATGTAAAGTGCTTAGGGAAATGATTCCCAACAATGATATGTCCAGACACTGAGAGCCAGGAACGAGAAATGGCAAGGGAGCAATGAGGCGCAATGTTGGAGTAAATAACTCACGATTCCTCCGTGGCCGCGCTCAACCAGCAATGTTCTGTGAAATCGGCAGACAAACTTTCAATTGGGTGCACACCCTAAGGTTTCCGTCCAGAAACAAAATAGCGTGTATAAAAGTTGATAGCTCCGCGAGTTCCTTTCTATCCAGATACGGTTATAGTACAAATGGGTCTCTCAAATCTTTCAGAGTGTAATAAAGATAATATATCCGACGCGTTTCATCTGTCTGTGGCAGACTTTTTCGAAGCAATGTAATTTGTTGTGAAGCCTCTTCCTATATAAAGCAACAGTTCCACTTATGATAGGTTCAATTGTAATCAGTTAATTTCAACACTTGAGGACAAGCCGAAGCTTCTGAAAATTAACTCTTTGGTGTAACTAGTGTTTATATGGATATATCACAAAAATGCAACAAGATATAGATAAAAATGACCAAGAGCCGGCTGGAATACTAGATAATAGGAGAATATATATCATCTCCTACCAAAATGCACTTGACGTCTCCCATATGAACAACATTAAATAAAAACCCCTAACCAATAGTAGCGTCTATACAAGAATATGTACAAATATCAGGCTAATGATGCCAAAATATGGGTAAACCTACACAGACCCATTATTATTGAAAACTGTGATAATAAACCTTAAAATATATTTTGACATATTAAATAAAAATGTTACTATAGACAATGAGAATGAAAAAATATATATCATAATACATAACCATATATAATAAAATCAATTAGTAAATCAAATTTTTGTGATATATCCATATAAACACTAGTTACACCAAAGAGTTAATTTTCAGAAGCTTCGGCTTGTCCTCAAGTGTTGAAATTAACTGATTACAATTGAACCTATCATAAGTGGAACTGTGGCTTTATATAGGAAGAGGCTTCACAACAAGTTACATTGCTTCGAAAAAGTCTGCCATAGACAGACGAAACGCGTTGGTTATATAATCTTTATTACACTCTGAAAGATTTGAGAGACCCATTTGTACTATAACCGTATCTGGATAGAAAGGAACTCGCGGAGCTAGGAACTTTTATACACGCTATTTTGTTTCTGGACGGAAACCTTAGGGTGCGCACCCAATTGAAAGTTTGTCTGCCAACTTCACGGAACGTTGCTGGTTGAGCGCGGCCACGGAGGAATCGTGAGTTATTTACTCCAACATTGCCCCTCATTGCTCCCTTGCCATTTCTCATTCCTGGCTCTCTGTGTCTGGACATATCATTGTTGGGAATCATTTCCCTAAGCACTTTACATCGGAGTCTGAATTCTTTCACTATTGATATCCATTTCTTGTTGCTATTGGTTTATACCGAATTGTCCCACTTATGTCAATATCGGATTACTATATGTTTTTAGCATCTAAGCCTATTGTAGGTGTGATTATTCACATGTTTGTGTTTATAATCCACTTTTTATATTGATTGTGGTTTTTAAATAAATCTATTTGTACACCTTATGTCTGTAGAGATACTTGAGGATCCCAGCCGACTTTTACTCCATTCTATCACCACATTTATTATTTATATATTGATGCTGTCTGATTATTTATTTTCTGGTGATTATTTGCGAGGGTTGTCTTTGTTTTTCTATTTACATATTTATTGTGGGCTTGACCTTGCCCATTTCCAGCTGCATTTTTCTCCAGATATCATTCCTACTTATTTTTATAAAATATTTTTCACATATTAAAGCACCTAATATCTTTTGGTTTTTGTCTAATCTGAAGTGCTGATGCAACAGTCGGAAGCCCGGTCTTAAAGGAGCCGCCTAACAATCCACCACATCTGGATCTCGATCTTTGTGAATTGCCAAACCAGAATGCCAACCTGAGAGTCACAGCAAGAGTTCCACAAAAGCATCCACCTGCGGGGAAACATAGACAGTCCAAACTAGCATTGGCTGATGATGTCGCGGATGAGCCCACTCTGCCTGTCCGTGAGGAAACGGACTGGTCCGCAATACCTATTTTGTTTCCTCTGCAGAACTTTGCTCGTGACTAACTTAATAATGTCATCTTGGAACATGCATTTAAAAGTGTTACTGAGGTGAATGGGAAAGTGAAAGCCACCCAACCTTCAAAAGATGTACCAGATTTTATTGTCAAAAATAATTTTCTGTATAGAATTGCTATTGTACAGGGTGAAAAGTAGAACAATTAATGGTTCCCCAGGTCCATGTACCCCTAGTGTTAAAAGTAGCACACACGTCTGTGGAGGACACTTGGGGGAGGATAAAACACTGGAATGAGTTCTGCTCAGGTTTTAATGGCCCAGGGTACACATGGCAGTGAAAAAGTATTGCCGATCCTGTCCCATTTGTCAGAGAACCTGTCCCAAACCCATATACAGGGCACCTCTCATTCCAATAGTACAAGTTCCCTTTGAACGGATAGACATGGACCTTGTGGGGCCACTGAAAAAATCTGCACGTGGGCACCAATATATACTAGTGGTGCTTGACTATGCAACCAGATATCCAGAGGCAATCCCCTACGGAACATAAAGTCCAGCACTATAGCTAGAGAACTTGTATTGATGTTTACATGCTTGGGAATACCCAATGAAATTCTCACAGACCAGGGCATCCCCTTCATGTCCAAACTGATGAAGGACATTTGTCAGTAGTTAGAGGTGAAGGCTCTTCACACCTCCGTGTACCATCCACAAACAGACAGCTTGGTGGAATGCTTTAACCGCACATTAAAGTACATGCTCAGGAAAGCCATGGCTCAAGAGAAAAATGATTGGGACACTCTTATTCCCTATTTGATGTTTGCCATCTGTGAGGTACCTCAAGCTTTGACAGGGCTTAGTCCCTTTGAGTTATTGTTTGGGAGACAGCCCAGGGGTATCTTGGATATGTTAAAGGAAGGGTGGGAGCAGCAAGGTTCCAGGGAGCCAAATTTGGTACAATTTGTATCCCAAATGTATGAAAGGCTTGGAAAGATAGGGCCCATTGTGCAGCAACATGTAAAAGAGGATCAGGAACGACAGAAGAAAAGTTATGAAAAAAGTGCTGCTGTTCGATCTTTCAGTCCTGTGGACAAGGTTCAAGTCCTGGTTCCTACCTAGGAAAGCAAAGTATTCGCCCATTGGCAGGCTCCATATAAAGTTCTAGAGGCTGTCGGTCCTGTCAATTACAGGGTCCTCCAGTTAGGTAGGAGAAGGGAGAACATATACCATGTTAATCTCCTTAAACCTTGGCATGATGAGGAAACCTCTCCTTGGATAGTGAGTACTGCCATTGAAAAGTCTGAAGTGCCCATAGAGCCAGCTTTGTGTATTAAGCAGAGACAACAGACTGAAGAAATGATTTGCCGGAACAGGGATGTCTTTTCTTCCATTCCTGGGTGCACTACCTTAATCGAACATGACATTGTCACTCCGCCAGGGGTCATTGTAAAACAGAAGTCGTATCGCATTCCTGAAGCCAGACGGGTGAACGTGAGAAAGGAGATCAAGAAAATGCTCCAGCTAGACGTGATTGAAGAGTCCACTAGTGAGTGGAATAGTCCCATAGTGCTTGTCCCAAAACCCAATGGGACAATTAGGTTCTACAATGACTTAAAGCGCCTAAACAGCGTGTCCCAGTTCGATGCCTATCTGATGACACGTGTGGATGAACTGGTAGAAAATCTTGCTGGTAGCAACTATCTGATTACGCTTGATCTAAAAAAGTTATTGGCAAGTTCCCCTGACTTCCACGGCCAAGACATTTTCCAACCCTGATGGTCTCTTTCAATATAAAGTCCTATCCTTTGGATTGCATGGGTCCCTTTCCAAAGGGCCATGAATAAATTGCTACAACCTCACACAGCTTATGTAGCTGCCTATTTGGACGATATAGTGATTTATACCCCAGACTGGGGATCGCATCTAGCCAAAGTCGATGCGGTCTTAGCTTCATTAAGGTCAGCAGGATTAACAGCTAACCCAGAGAAATGTGCCATAGCCATGAGAGAAGCCAAGTATTTGGGGTACATTGTTGGGCGAGGGTGTATAAAACCCCAGCTAGACAAAGTGGAGTCAGTCCAAAATTGACCAAGACCAGAAAAAAAATCGCAGTTAAGAACCTTCCTAGGCTTAGTAGTTTACTACAGGCGGTTCGTAAGCCACTTCGCCACTAGAGCTGCTCCACTTACGGACATGTTACAAAAAAAAAAGTTGTCCGGATAGATTAACCTAGTCTGACTTTGCAGAAGCTGCCTGGTCAGATCTTGTGAATTTAATCATTCACATCAGTGGCTGCCCCAGTATAGGTTGCTAACTATATTCCCTAACGCATGGACACACACGCTTAGCTTAATTGGTTTCTGATGAAATTAACCCATCAGTAGGTCTTTTGGAGTATGGGAGGAAACCTGAGCACCCGGAGGGAACTCATGCAAACTTGGGGAGAACATGCAAATTTAACACAAATAGGGCACTAACCCATAACTTCTGTTCCCCCTCTGCTGATAGAGTCCAGTTGATGTGAATTCAGGAACCCTCGAATCAGGTGAAGTGAGAACTTTGTCCTCCTAAGTGGCACAATTTCAGGCTATCAGCTAAGAGGGAGTAATCCGCTTGACTTCTTTCCTGATCCTTTTTCCCCCTTCTCTCCATGCATCATTCACCGCACTCCTGAATCGCTGTTTTTAATTCTTTATCTTCCCCCATGATACCTCTACTTTGCAGTCAGTCACAGTGCTGCTAATACAAGGACTGTGTGCAAGTAATTAGTGTTGCTGTGTTTCTTCCTGCAGTGTGATTCTGCAGCACAGTGTCTGAGACACAGATGGGAAGAGGATTTTTTTGGGGGGGTTAGGAGGGGGGGGTTACAAATGCTGCTTTAGGTGCATATAGGTGTATTCTGTTGTAAAGGTGGAAATGTTTTTCTTATAGGTTTTGTAGGTCATGCTCAAACACACCACGTGGTCATCCCCTAAGGTTAGAGTAGAGGAAGTTTCACAACCAGCAAAGGAAGGGGTTCTTTACAGTAAGGGCAGTCAAGATATGGAATTCATTGCCAGGGAAGGTTGTGATGGCAGATTCAATAGATATGTTTAAGAAAGGGTTAGACAAATTTTTAGCGGAAAGGTGTATCCAGGGATACGACCGTTAATTTAAAATGAAGGATAGTAGTGGATATAGGGTAAAAATTGGATTACAATATTGAGTCTGGGGGGATTTTCAAAATTGAAACAGATGGGCGGTTGCTTACTCTGGATTAATTTCAAATATAAGTGCAGGATCGCAGGAGATCCAAAATAGGTTGAACTTGATGGACTGGTGTCTTTTTTCAACCTCATCAACTATATTACACCTGATATTCATCTTTTTTTATGATTGTTTATTTTCTTTATACTTTATTAACCTGCATAACACAAGACCTTTGATTCCACCTTCAGGTCCGTAGCATGGGCATATCATCTGAGTGTCTAGATTATAATGCCCCAGATCACAACCCCACTGGAGCTCACCTCTCTCTGTTTGGATGTCACGGGCAAGGTGGAAATCAGGTACTTGCGCCATGTGTAATATTTTTTTCATGCATAGTGTGCTTCAAAATGTCAAATGCATATTTATAATGAAAGCAAATGTAACAAAATTAATGCTTGGCGGTAAAACTTTAAAAAAAAATGTCAACTTAAATAATCATTGTCGTTGTTTATTTGTATGGCACCACAGAATCACAAGTGACTGACATAATTGACATAAATTACTTACGTAAAACAGTAAGCAAAATTACAGGTACAAGGGTACAATTTAAGCAGTATAATGTATGGATGCCACTAACAGAATAGCAGGCATACATGAAAATGTAACAATAGACTTGACAAAGCACAGCAACAGATTTACCAAGGGATATGCGAGGTCACAAAGAACAGACAAACATTAGAGAGGATGTTGCCCATTAGAAATTAAATATTAAAGGTGGGCGGAATAGTGGGATCAATTGGACAGTTTATTTTGGGGTATGGACCAGGTGATGGGGCAGTAACATGGAGAAGAATGAGTGAAGTTGATGTTAAGGTACTAAATGTAAGGTCCAGGATGGTGTTGTGGCAAGTGATTCTGAGGGAGTCCAGGCTGAGAAAAGGTAGGATAGAAACTCATGTAGTGGAGTCCTGGAGCAATAAGTTCTGAGAAGGCTTCCGGAGAAATGTTGGGCCAGAATGGGCTTTGGAGGCACCAGTTTTTTTTTACCTCTAGGGCTTGTGGGGATGGCAGGAACACTGGGGTCTGCTGGCAGAGCAGTTAGAACACTGGAAATCTCATCCCTCCATGGCAGGTTCTCCTCCAGTTTGACTAGTGGTGGGGTGAGGATCTTCTTTAGCCGGCAGGGACCGAATGTCGAGGAACCTACTCTGCAACTGAGGAAGGTAGCCTGGTTTGCAGCTGACTGGTCACGGACTGAGATGGCACAGCAGTCCAAAGTAGTGGTGGGAGGCAGCTGGGTCAAGCCCCATTGCTGAAGGGAGGCCTCAGGCAGTGTATGCCGAAAACTGATCATAGGTGGTGAGTGCTGAAGTCTGTTGGTTGTAGAGCCACGAAAAAGTACTTTACTGTTCCTTAAGTGCTTCAGGGGGTGATGGTGTAGGAGCTTACATTGGCATCCCCCCACCCCTACCAGGCTGAGGTATGTTACATGGGCCTTACAGGAACGACATAGATGTGTGCACTCCCTAAGCCCCACAGTCTTCCAGAGTTCCTCTTGGGTCCAGATTTTTCTGGCCTGGTGGAAATCCTAAAATAGGATTAGGAAATATTATTTTGTGTTTCATGTCTACATATCGTTAAGGATCATTTTATTGATTTTATTGATTTTTGCCAAAACAATTGTAAGTACTCACGATAAAGGAACCATTCTACTTGCTTTGTCATTCTGCTTAAAATGTTTTGTGTCGGCATACATAGCCCATGCCTAAATATGGTGTTTAAACTGCTTGTTGGTTTCCTATATCCTTACACTCTACAATGCAGGATAAATTACCCCATACGATATTTATATTGTAATACAGCCAGAGAACTGTACAATAGTAAATTTTGCATGGCGTGTTTAATTTACTTTGCCAAATTAAAAACGTTTTAATTTATTTATAATATTGTGGGTGTGATATGTTTTTCAGTTTTTTGAGTACACAACAAAACGAGAGATTCGCTTCAATTCGGTCACTGAAATATGTGCAGAAGTCCCTGAACAACAGAAATATATTGGGATGAAGCATTGTCCTAAAGATGGTACTCCTGTTCCTGAGAATATCATTTGGGAGTTTAGACCTGTAAGTACTAAAATAACTGTATACCTTTATTATATGGAACAGTAATATTGAATAGAATTTTTTTTTCAAGCATCATATAAAAATGTTTCAATTTTAAATCTACTGCATCATGAGCTTAGGTTATTTATTGTCCTTCAATACACAAGTAGTAATTCATTCAAGGTGAAGTTGAACACCAGTTTCAAAGTAGTGGCATAATCTAGGAATTTTGCTCAGAGAAAAAGTACTGTGCCAGTTTCTGCCCCTTGTGCTCATTTAAATATATTGTACACATAACCAAATCTTGTTTATTGAAATACTTGTTCCAAACTATTTCTGTATAGTAAACATTTGTTTTAATTTTGCAATAAAAGATTAATATGACAAAGCAATAAATTATCACTGTAAACTATCTGCAAATTAGCTATTACTTTTTCATTGTGGCTACCAATTATTAGTATTGTAGATAGAACGTTTCTGTGAAGAGTAAGTTTGATTGAACTGTTCTGGAAACATGTCTTTGGCTAAGTATTTGCAATTGAGAAATCTAACAATTTATTTCTATTTGCCTACAGGATGGAACAATTTATCATCCTCATTCAGGCACATGTCTTAGTTCATACCGTACATCAGAAGGCCGTGGAGATGTGGAGATGAAGCCTTGTGACTCGCTGGATAAAAATCAACTTTGGAAGTTTGAACGATAGAAAAAAACGGAGGAAATCTGCAAATATTGATTAGGGACTGAAAAGAATTTTCTTCAGTTTTAAGAAAAAGTTCCTAACCTTGACGTTTTAATTCCAAGATAGGTTAATTGGAATGAATTGATTTTGCCTGACTGCATTCAAACACAATGACTTGCCAGCATATAACAGTTTTCTGCATATTCAAAAGTGCCTTTATACACATTGTGTGCTGATGTCAGCTCATTATTTGTTGTCGTTTATGGGAGTTTTTAAGAATGTGTTAAATGGTACATGACAAATGACAAGGCTGTTAATTACAGTGCACACTTTTATTTATTTTTATGTGATGTGCAAGTAATGTCCAAGCTCAAAAAGTGTGGTGGTTTACTACAAAGTAGGGGTAAAAATTTGCACTCCATATTCTCGTGCCATGGTATGCAATTATATTGTGCCACATCCTTGCAACCACTGTCCAAATTTCATTTACTTTGATTTCCTACAGAGGAAGGAAATTTTGCTCTGTTTTCTGTATATGTAGATATGGATATGTATGTGTATATGTGTGTGTGTGTGTATGTATATAAAATGTATATAATATGTACATGTGTGAGTGTATGTGTGTGTGTATATATATACATATATATATATATATATATATATAATACTATATACATACACACACACACACACACACACACACACACACTCTATCTCCAATGATGGCCAACTTGTACTGACAATTAAACAGAAACTATAGTTTCTTGGACTGTATGTATGTGACTAAATAAACAAGGGTACGGTCATTGCTCGAGATAAATCTAAAGCTGTGCTTAGATCTGGGAATGTATCACTTGATGGAACATAGTGCCATCTCCCTGCCTGCAGATGTTGCTACTTCTGTGTAAGAACAGCTTCTCGTTAGTGACTAAAATTCTTTATGGAAAGATTTAGTAGGAGTTCCACCTGCAGGGTTTGAGAAGGCAGATCGCAATAATAAACATACATGCATACAAACCATGCACCTACATAAGTAAGTTTTATTTTTGTTACTTAAATACACTACAAAGATCAGTAACCTTAATGATACACTGGACAGAATTTCCACATGAATGTTGGTTAATAACAATTTTTTTATAGTACCTAATAAAAAGTGAAAATGTAACATGGTATAGGATTACCATAGAAAACATATTATACAATATTGTGTAAGGATATATTTTATAGTCACAGCTGTCAAAATGAAGAAATCTATCATTTAAACAAAAAAGACGTGACCTAAGAGCAACTTGTTTTAGTGATTGTTCTGAGAAATATCAATGACTGTTTAGGTAACATTTTAGTTGACACTTTTAAACATTTTTGTAAAACAAAAGCTTTAAAGAGTGCTTTATTGTCACTGACATCACTATTGACATATTCACAAATGAATATAAAACCCTTTTATAAATGTATCGTTTATCAGTTTTTGAATATTTTTGTTTAGAATTCCACATGGGGAATTCCAGTCATTGAAATATGTATATTTTGTGATGCCTAAACTTCAAGTTGGGTTCATTTATTCTTTTCTTTTGTTCCCTGTTTTGACGACCCTATCTGAATGTATACTCTTAAAATGCTCCAAATACCCCAATGTAACAAAATGGCTACTTTTATTTATCACTGCAAAAATAATAACGTACAGATTCCAAACCAGCTGCAATGCATGTGTCAAAATACAGAAGTTTCTATGCATAAGTACAGATAAATGAATATAGAGCACCGTTTTCTGGAAAATCTAATCCAAAAATACACTAGGGTTATTTTTTCTTCTTTGTATTATTTGTAAACTTGCTTTGAGCAGTTTAAGAGCTCACACCCACTAAGGTGCTTTCATTGATCTCTATTGTAAATGTGTCCTCTGCACACCAAGAATCTGATATGATACGTTCTAACACTTGAGTGCCGGCTGAGGAAATCTATCCCTAGTGTTCAATAGAGAATATAGCGTCTGAGTTCTAAGGTTTGAAATAAATGTATGAATAATTGGGGGTTTAAACTACTGATCATAGTTGTAATAATCATATTAATGTTGTAATTTACATGCAAAAATTTATTTAAATTTGTTATAAAATAGAATTTTTTTTCCAATAAGTTGAATTGTGTTTTGATTATGAACTATCTTGTAGACATGTATGCTTGTAGTATACAGAGAAATAAACAGATTGTGTACATGGAAATTAGCATGTTTCAACAACAGAGCTTCAGATACAGAGGAGCATATGGGAAGGAAGGCATATTTCTTCCCAACACAGAAGTTATAAACCTTTTTATACAGGTTAGCAAATTATTTCTAAAACAGAAGTAACTTCCAATTAATAAAAACTAGCAATTTCTAATACAAGGAGAGTAGACCACTTACACCAAGAAGTGAGCAGCTTCCACATGGAGAATTGAGTAGTTTACATGGAATAAAGTGCTACTAGGATGTATAGAGAAAATACTGTTCTAAAACACAGAGATAGATAATAGACGGCATTGAGCAGCTTTTGAAAGCTTAAGATCATGTTTTATGATAAACAGAGGTGTTCAAGCAAAATAAGTTATATTAGCTTGATTGGTATGGTAAAAATATATGGCACATGTGTGATATAACCAAAAAGGGCATCCATCTGTACAGTGAAAAATACCTGGCGTGTAGAACATGAAAATAAATAGTGCAACCATCAGACCCAATTTCCTAACATATTCTACAACCCAATAATGCAAATCATATACCCCAGTGCCCACTATAAACAGTCCCATGGCCACCATAGCATGCTATATTACTGTCCCATGTCACAATATACATGCTAATGACCACACAGCACATGTGCCAAACAAATTTTAAAACAGTATGGGGTTTTTATGTTGCTTCTATGTAGAGATTTCCCTGGAAATTATGCCTGGCTACCTATTTAGTTAATTATTTAGGGCCATGTTCCTGGCAACTGACAACTAAACTGCATGCTTTAGGATGCCTGTCCTTTATGGAGAATTGAGAGGTTAAATTTGATGTACCTCATTTTCCACAGTGAATGGACTACGGCAGAAATACTTTAATCCCTTTTGTTCCTCTCTGATACCCAGGGCCGGATTAAAGGAATGGAGGCCCCTGGGCTAATGGGGCCCCCATTCCCCCGTGAGGCCCCCCCCCATTAGCAGCCTGGCCCCCCTGTTAGCCGACCGACCGCCCCCCCTCTAAGCGCTTACCTTCTCTCCTGTCACTGCAGTCCTCCTTCCGCGGCGCGCTGTAAGCTCCTTACTGAGGAGATCTCGTGACACTCTTGCGAGATCTCCTCAGTAAGGAGATTACTGAGCGCCGGAGAAGGAGGACTGCAGTGACAGAGCTCAGCATTGATCTGACCTTCATCTCCTTTCCTTCACTCTCTCCTCCTCCCCTTCTCCCGCCCCGCCTAAAGCTACCCTCACTAGGCGCAACCTTGATGCTATCGACCCTACCTCTTTCTCCTCCTCTATTGAAACTCTCCCATCACCCCTTCCCTCCCTGGCCTGTCCTGACCAGGCGTCCTCTCTCTACAACCTCTCCCTCACTACTGCCCTTGACACAGTCGCCCCGGCCTCTTCTATCCGCAGACGCGACCTTATTCCCCAACCATGGCACTCCAAACACACCCGCTTCCTCCAAAAGTGCTCTCGCACTGCCGAATGCCTCTGGAGAAAATCTCGTTCCCTAGCTGACTTCCTTCACTTTAAATTCATCCTCTCCTCTTTCTGCTCTGCCCTCTCCCTCGCTAAACAAACCTTCAAGTCCCTCATTTCTTCTCAGTCCTCCCATCCCTGCCGCCTCTTTGCCACCTTTAACTCCCTACTCTCCCCCCCCCTCTGTCCCGTCTTCCCTCACCGCTTCTGACTTTGCCACCTTTTTCTCGTCCAAAATTGAGGCCATCAGACTGAACATATCCTCCTCCCCTTCCCCCGCCACCCTCATTGCCTCACCTCCCCCCAACAACCAACTCTGGTGCTCCTTTTGACCCACTACAGGTGAAGAAGTCTGCTTCCTTATTCTCTCCTCTCCACCCTCTACCTGTCCTCTCGACCCCATCCCCTCTCACCTCCTTCGCTCTCTCTCCCACTGCCTGTTCTTACCTCGCTCACCTCTTCAACTTATCTCTTTCCTGTGGTACAGTCCCCTCCTCTTTTAAACACGCTCTTATCTCTCCTATCCTCAAAAAACCCAATCTCGACCCCACCACTCTTGCTAACTATCGCCCTATCTCACTACTCCCCTATGCCTCCAAATTACCCGAGCGGATTGTCTGCAGCGGCCTCGCCAGACACCTCTCCGACTATTCCCTCCTTGACCCTCACCAATCTGGCTACCGTCCCCTCCACTCCACTGAAACTGCCCTGGCCAAGGTTACTAATGATCTCCTATCAGCCAAGTCCAAGGGTCACTTCTCCCTACTTATTCTCCTTGACCTCTCCGCAGCCTTTGACACCGTGGACCACCCCCTCCTGCTGCAAACCCTTCTGTCTCTTGGCCTCTCTGGTTCTGTCCTTGCCTGGTTCACCTCATACCTTGCTAACCGCTCCTTCTCTGTATCCACGTCTGGTTCTTCCTCCTCCCCCTACCCTCTTCCTGTAGGAGTCCCGCAGGGCTCTGTTCTCGGCCCTTTACTCTTCTCGCTCTATACTTCCTCACTTGGTGCTCTCATCTCCTCATTTGGTCTTCAGTATCACCTGTATGCTGATGACATTCAACTCTACATCTCTTCTCCCGATCTTTCCTCCACCCTCCTCTATCGGGTATCTGACTGCCTCTCCGCCATCTCCTCCTGGATGTCTGCGCGTTTTCTTAAAATCAATATCTCCAAAATGGAACTCATTGTCTTTCCTCCGCCCAGACTCCCATCCCATCACAACCTCTCTATTGTCGTCAACAACACCACCATCTCCTCTGTCACCCAACTCCGCTGCCTAGGCGTCACCCTTGACTCCTCTCTCACTTTTGCCCCCCACATTCTTTCCCTTGCCCAGTCCTGTCGCTTCCAACTACGCAACATCGCCCGCATCCGTCCCTTCCTCTCTCAGGATGCCACCAAAACCATCATCCACGCACTCATCATCTCCAGCCTCACTGGCCTCCCCCACTCCCATCTCTCCCCCCTCCGCTCTATACTCAACGCGGCTGCAAGACTCATCTTCCTCTCAGGCCGCTCCTCCTCTGCCTCCACTCTCTGCCTCGCCCTACACTGGCTTCCCTTCCCCTATAGAATCCTCTTCAAACTCCTCACCACCACATATAAGGCTCTCTCCCACTCTACTGCCCCCTACATCTCTAACCTCTCCATACACACTCCTGTCCGCTCCCTGCGCTCAGCCAATGATTGCCGCCTCTCCTCTCTTATCATTTCTCCACACTCCAGAATCCAAGCCTTTTCCCCTGCAGCCCCCCTTCACTGGAACAACCTCCCTCGCTCCATCCGTCTCTCTCCTACTCTGTGCTGCTTCAAACGTGCACTGAAAACTCACCTCTTTCGCAAAGCCTACCAACCATATACTTAACCACCTCACCTCCTCCACTCGCTCTCCCTTCTCTCTTCTGGCTCCCCTTGTGCCTGGTTCTGTCTACCCTTCTTTAGGATGTAAGCTCACATGAGCAGGGCCCTCTTCCCTCCTGTCTCCTCACCTGTTCTTCGGCTCCATGCTTATTGCAGCAGCCTGCCTGGAGTTTCTGAAGTATTGGTATTTTTGTTTATTGTTCTGTACTGTTTCACCCTGTATAGTCTACTGTTTGTACTGTGTACGGCGCTGCGGAAATCTTGTGGCGCCTAACAAATAAATGATGATGATAATAATAATAATAACTTCATTTTTTTCCTGACTTGTATGAACAAATGTTTTGGTTTTTTGCGCAACAAAATTTTTTTTTTTCGTTTTTTTTTAAGTTTCCTATAAACACATAAAAAACATACCACCCAATCAAAAGCCATATCCCAAAGTACATAAAACAAATGCAAATACAGTATATTTGGGAAAATCACATTAATACAAAGATACAAATCAGTCACATACTATTGGTAACACATCTTCTCAACCAGAGAACTCAATCTTACCAACACAAAAGACAAATTAAATAGGTGACTAAACACAGAATACAAAGAGTGCTCAAATCAGATTCTATCAAAACAGATTATTCCGGACTGGCTGACTAGGCCAAAATATCCTCGGCATCATCAGGTTATGATGGCAATGTGTATCTAAAAGAGGTCCATTGCTACCAGACCTTTATAATATTTCTGCATAGAGTTCCTACTAATATGACTGTATCTTACATGTTCTACGGACTCATTCTCCAGGGCAACCCAGCTATTGAAGGATGAGATCTCTCCTGCCATTCACATCTTAGCTATAGCTACCTTGGCCAAGACCATCAAATTAGTCACATATTTGGAGAATGAGTTGTCTAAGAGGAGATTGACAGAGACTCCAAAAATACAGGTTTTAGGATCAAATAAAGGCAACGTAATGCTCGTTCTACAAATGCCTTCACCACTGCTAAACAAAATTCCTGTACTTCAGGATATGACTAGAGTCGGTGCCAAAAGTAGGCTAGATCCGACCTGCACTTAGGGCAATTGGAAGTAGCTCTTGTACCCAATTTATGGAGTTATACAGGACTATCATGTACACATACTTATATGGTTCATTATATCTCAGTAAATAGTGATTATTTGTTCTATCAGTCCCCCTCTGATTTGCAACCTCAACCATAATTAAACCTAATTTAACACATAAATCATAGTACCTTAACTTAAGCTTAAACACATCCTGTATATCCATTCCCAACTAGATATACTTGGATCCCTTAACCAAAACAAACTTAACCTATCCTCCAAACACCTTAAAAATACAAACTACCATAGTTGATAAACAAGCAGGAGCCTGTTCACCAATAACATCTTGTGGCTGGATCACTTATAAATAAATTACTGTATAAATATATTTAAATTATTAGCGCAGTGTGCCAATGTATATCATTGCAAATGTACTTATCTTTCTATATTGGTATGGAAATGTATGAACTCCGGAGACAGATGTCATGTTTGGGTCTTGCAACTGTCTGGAAACAGGTAATCTCAGGTTAATTAAGTATTTTCATGTGAAGTGACCAACACGTTTGTCTAGCCTGAAAGAACAGAAGGGGATCATTAGACTAGCTGGTAGACTCCCTCAATTTGTAAGACTCATGATGCAAATGATCACAGATGAATGTGAATTTTGCAAGTTAAATTGTGTTAAAAGCAATATTATATAAATGTTATATTCTGATGGTAAACATTCAGTAGAAAACCTGAGACGTAGTAGCACCGCTAGTAGCAATGTAAAAAAGTGTTAAACCCACCAGGGATAATTTATGTGCAGGCTGCATGAAGCATCTGGATTGGTTAGAGTGGCAGGAGGCTGGATTACCTCCTGCCAGGGTTTCTGTAGAAATCTGTATAAAAAGTGGATTGTTTGACCATGTGATGTATTATTCCATCTGTACATTTCTGGATGCCACTAGTACCTTCAACTAGTGGATGTAACTGTCCTTTTCAGGACTTGCTGCACTAATAAACTTCAACTGCGTAAGGAACCTGCTTTGAGGCCTATCTACCTGCTGTAATTCCTGTGACCATAGATTAGACCAATCTAATCCGTTATCCGGCTGTTCTGAGGTTGGGATCCAGCACTCCAGTACTAATGCTTTGTCCACTACCTGCTGCTCTGGCCAGTGTGATAGGCCAGAGGGAACCATCCACAGAAATCTTGATCTGAAGGCAAGAGTTCAGGGGTACCAGCAAGGAGGTACACTAGCAGTGAGAGATATCCACAAGGACTTTGATCTGGATGCCGCAAAGGAGTGCAGTGGTGACAGTAGCTGAAACACCTCTTACTGCGGTTAGAGGGCGCATTTGGGATAAAGAAAAGGGAACGGTGGCACGGGAAACCGAGTCAGTCCCCAACACAACAGACAGGGTGGCATAGGTTGTCCATCCTGCCACACACCTAAAATATAATCGCTTTGGAGGAGTAAGAATAATATCTTTTGAAAGGCCCTAGAAAATGTGACTCTCCTTATAAATAATTCTTACAAACACTATAGATTTTTAGTAAATATATAACAAACAATTGCATTCTCAGCTCTTTTGCACTTCCAGGATGAAGTCAGAAAAAGTAGATACTGTATGACTTTCAAATATCAATGGTCCATGTCTAATTACAGGACAATATCACGATCCTTGTACTGACAGAATTTTGCTATAAATGTCCTTTTACAGAGCTCCATGTTGGGAAGATTGTGTAAGCATATGATGATCTCTCTTCCCCTGCAAACTGCTGTGAACTCCTCCTTGAAAAAATTCTTGTATAACCCAACGCTTCAGAAAGACCTCTGTGTTAAAGCCAAAGTCTTCCTTCCAGGTTTGAGAGCTTCTGTTTAAAAACATTGAATTGAGATGCAAGGTTAGATCTGTCCCCCTTGCTTGGGGCAGTAAGATCCTCTAGTGAAGAGATCCTATGTTCTAGAACACAATAAAATATTCAGATAATCCGCGCAATCTATCCAATTGCAGCCTTTCAAATCACAGTGCACAGTCCCCTCAACGTGCCTATACAACATAGAATCTAAACAAAATTGTGAACAGAAATGGCGCTATTGGTAAACAGTCCAGATACTGTTTATAAATGGAATTAAATGTCCATATATTTTCAGTTTTCTGTAAATTTCATACACCAAGGATATGAAATTTACCGAAAACTGAAAATATATGGACATTTAATTCCATTTATAAACAGTATCTGGATTGTTTACCAATAGCGCCATTTCTGTTCACAATTTTGTTTAGATCCTATGTTCTGTTTTCCCAACTCTCGTATTTTCTAAATATATTGAAAAGTTAATGAAAGATTCAATTCTCTCAGCCACCCGCTTCTCCATATCTGAAATAGCCATCAACATCTGCTTAAGAGACGCCTGGTTGTGTATTAGGAGGCATTGAAGATTGCATAAACCTTTCCAATGTGCTGCTGCATCTGCAGTTTGATGTGATTTCCCATCTTGGCCGGGTGTGTGTGTACCATCAGTACTTTCCAGGCAGATGGCATGACGGTCGTTAACATGTGCTGTTATTTCCAGGATGACAGGCTTGGTGTAGGGAGAGGTTCCACAATGCTCTAGCTCTCTGAGCTCGGCACAAAGACACTGCAGGAGCAAGAGAAGGTGCAACACCCAAGTTCACCTGGTGCTACACCCAATGATTGTTTCAAAGTAGTTTGCTGCTCATTTTTCCATAATAAGGAGAAGTAACCAGGATTTCTGTCAGGAGAGTCTAAAAGATGTGACCTAATTAACACTCATCCAAGTAACGTTCCCCACAACTGCCTTTATTTGAAAAATTAGCTATTAAGAAAATTTAATAAATGATGGGATTTATCCTCTCTTGGAAAATACTGGAAAGTTGGTAAAACCCTATAGGGTTACGGATCATTAAAGAAGACACATTTGTTTCTAATAACAAACATTTTTTTTAAGAACTAGAATTGAATTATTGATGAATGTACGGGCGATTTAATACAATTAATTATGCTTAAGAGAAAGAGGGAAGTAAAACAAATTTGATACTGCGTTATCCTGTTTTAATAGTGTCAGGAGCCGCCTCCTTCGTGTATTGACGTCCATGGCCGTCGCCATGACGACCGGGGCGTCACTTCCGGCTACTCGGGCCCGGTCGTTTCCAGTTTGCCTGTCAGCTAACCTGCTCCTGTATCGTGTTGGTGACAACCTGTGGATTGATTTCTTGTGTATGACCTCTGCCTGGACTTTGACTCTGCCTGTTTGCCAGTGACCCTTGACCTTTCAGTCTGTACCTTGTCCCTTGCTATCGTGCCTGTGACCCCAACCTTTGGCGTGTTTACCGACTATTCCTGCTTGCAAGTGACCTCTGACCTCGGCTAGTTTACTGGATTTGCTGTCTGCCATTGTTCCTCATTACTGGGTTCTCCGCAGCCGGTACCCATCTCACGACCCTCCGTTAGTCTGCAGCCAAGTCTGTCCCCACCACTAGGGGCAACAGTGAACACCAGACTTTTGGAGCAGACTCCGGGTTTTGTGGTATTGGCTGCTGGAGTTCCTAACATTATAACCGGTCTGTGAATTCTGGGGAGGATTCTCCATGGAAAATAACGGGACGAACTCCTCTCCAGCTCAAGTCCTTACAGGACAGATCCAAACCTTGTCTCAGATGGTCCAAGGACTTTCACACTGGCTATCTGCTCAAGAGGAAGCTGCAAGGTCTTCGCAAGCCCAACAGGGTTCCTCTGCATTTGTTCCGGAACCTAAGTTGAACCTGCCAGACCGGTTCTCCGGAGAATGATCACTGTTTCGCAACTTCAAGGAAAGCTGTAAACTTTATTTTCGGCTAAGACCTCGCTCTTCTGGGTCAGAACAGCAATGGGTCGGTATCATTATATCCCTCCTCCAAGGTGACCCCCAGTCCTGGGCATTTAGTCTTCCTCCTACAAGCCCTTCGCTACTCTCCATTGAGGCATTTTTTAACGCTTTGGGCCAACTGTACGATGATCCTGATCAGGTGGCGTCAGCTGAGGCTCATCTGAGGGCTCTGAAACAGGGCCGGCGTTCCGCTGAAGAGTTCTGTGCTGAGTTCAGGCGTTGGTCTACCTACAGTGAATGGGACAATCCTGCATTACGCAGTCAATTTCGTTTAGGGCTGTCGGAGCAGATCAAGGACGCGCTGGTACAGTATCCTTCGCCAACGTCATTGGAAGACCTGATGCAACTTGCCATCAAAATTGATAGGCGGATCAGGGAGAGAAAGGCGGAGAGAGAAACACCGTCTGGTCTTTCATCTGTATTTGCTTCTGCACCCTTGGAGCCAGAAGAGCCAATGCAACTAGGGGCGTATCGCCTTTCCACAGAAGAAAAAACTAGAAGGTGGACTTTGGGACTATGTCTTCACTGTGGCACCAAAGGACATTTTTCCCGTACTTGCCCTAACAAGCCGGGAAAAGATTTGGCCTAGGAGCGATAGATAGAGGAGGTCCACCTAGGTCTGCAGATTATCTCCTCAAGAAATGCATTATTGGTTCCTGTGCAATTCAATTTTGGTGGCCATTCTGTCAATACCTCTGCCTTTATTGATAGCGGTGCCGCAGGGAATTTCCTGGATATTGGATTTGCTAAGTCTTCAGGAATTCCTTCCCAGAATGTCAGTACAGTTATTACTGTATCCAGATTAGACGGGGAATCACTTCCCGGAGGTAAGGTGGTGTATGAGACTCCACTGTTACGTGTATCAGTAGGAACACTTCATACAAAAACCTTGACTCTCTTTCTGATTAATTGCCCGTCTGTACCGGTCATATTAGGGCATCCCTGGCTGCGGCTTCATAATCCTGTGATCGATTGGGCACTAGGGGAAATCATCTAGTGGATGCCTTCATGTTCTCAGTCTTGTTTAAAGTTACCCCTTCGGATGCTACAGCCTGCTTCTGACTTACTACCTCCGCAATACCATGAATTCAGGGATGTATTCTCTAAAAAAGCTGCCGACACCCTGCCTCCTCACTGAGACTTCGATTGTGCTATCGACCTAATGCCGGACGCTAAATTACCTAAAGAAAGATTGTACGCACTCTCTGGTCCTGAAACCAAAGCTATGCAGAAATATGTTGAAGAAAACCTACAGAAAGGCTTTATTAGGCCTTCAAAATCGCCAGTGGGAGCTGGTTGCTTCTTTGTTTTAGAAAAATATGGTGGACTATGTCCTTGTATTGATTATAGAGGTCTCAACAAGATCACTGTCAAAAAAACCTAGCCGCGTCCTCTCATCTCAGTTTGATCAGCTCAAAGGTGCTACCATCTTCACCAAAATTGACCTTTGTGGGGCATATAATCTAATTCGCATTAGGGATGGAGACGAGTGGAAGACATCGTTTAATACTCAGTCTGGTCATTACGAGTATTTAGTTATGCCCTTCGGATCCTGGAAAACTGCACCAGCAGTTTTCCAGGATCTTATTAATGAAGTTCTTCGGTAATTCTTTGATCAATTCGTCGTGGTATACCTAGATGATATATTGATATATTCTCATTCGTTGTCTCAACATCGGCTTCATGTCCAGCAAGTACTCCTCAAGTTACGGGACAACCATTTATTTGCCAAGCTTGAAAAATGTGAGTTCGAGGTCCAGAGAGTATCTCTCCTAGGATATGTCATATCCTCCTCCGGTTTTTCTATGGACCCGAATAAGGTGCAAGCTATTTTAGATTGGGTGCAACCCATTAATCTGAAAGCCATACAAAGATTCTTAGGCTTCGCCAATTACTACCGCAGGTTTATTCAGGGGTTCTCTGATTTGGTGGCTGCTATTGTGGCCCTCACCAGGAAGGGCGCAGTTCCTGATAATTGGTCTTCTGAGGCCCTCAGTTCCTTTGAGGCGCTAAAAAAAAGCATTTATATCTGCTCCTGTCTTAAGACATCCTAATCCGGAGCTGCTTTTCATTGTGGAGGTGGACGCCTCTGACATTGGTGCTGTATTTTCTCAGAAGGATCCTGGTAACCACCGACTGTTTCCCTGTGCTTTCTTCTCCCGTAAGTTCTCTTCCGCAGAGGCCAACTATGATGTTGGTAATCGAGAACTTTTAGCCATCAAATGGGCGTTTGAAGAATGGCGTCATTGACTGGAAGGGGCCGTCCTTGTCATCTCGGTTATCACTGATCATAAGAATCTGCAATATATTGAAACAGCAAAGCGATTGAATCCAAAACAAGCTCGTTGGTCATTGTTCTTTACCCGCTTTCGCTTTGTTATTACTTACAGACCAGGGTCTAAGAACATTAAGGCTGATGCGTTATCCAGAAGTTTTACCGCTCATCATGCATCAGTTACTAAACCGCTGCATATCTTACCACCTTCATCATCATCATTTATTTATATAGCGCCAACATATTCCGTAGCGCTTTACAATTGGGGACAAACATAATAAACTAATAAACAAACTGGGTAAAACATACAAAGAGGTGAGAAGGCCCTGCTCGCAAGCTTACAATCTATGGGACAATGGGAGATTGACACATGAGGTTAAGTATACATTTTGCATCTTGGCTCAGCCAGACTGCAAAGGTAAGGTGACTCATAAGCTAAATGATCCTGTCACACAACAATGTTGGTCAGGGGGTAGTTGTCTTGTGTGAAATTGTGTAACAGGCTAAAGGTAGTGAGGTTAAGAGGGTGGTTGAGGAATATTATAAGCTTGTCTGAATAGGTAGGTTTTCAGAGAACGCTTGAAATTTTGTAGAGCAGAGGAGAGTCTTATTGTGCGTGGGAGAGAGTTCCATAGAGTGGGTGCAGCCCGAAAAAAGTCCTGTAACCGGGAATGGGAGGATGTAATGAGGGTGGATGAGAGACGCAGATCTTTTGCAGAACTGTGTTGCCGAGTTGGGAGATATTTTGAGACAAGAGAGGAGTTGTATGTTGGTGCAGCTTTGTTGATGGCCTTGTAGGTTAGTAAAAGTATTTTATATTGGATTCGGTAGAAGACAGGCAGCCAGTGTAGAAACATACAGAGTGATTCAACAGAGGAATAGCTATTTGCAAGGAAAATCAGTCTTGCCGCAGCATGCAAAATAGATTTTAGGGGTTTGAGTCTGTTTTTGGGAAGACCAGTAAGGAAGGAATTGCAATAGTCAATGCGGGAGATGATTAGTGCATGAATTAAGGTTTTAGCAGTGTCTTGTGTGAGATATGTGCGGATTCTGGAAATGTTCTTTAGATGTATGTAACATGATTTAGATATAGAGTCAATGTGGGGAACAAAGGATAGGCGTGAATCAAGGATTACACCTAGGCAGCGAGCTTGTGGGGTGGGATTTATGGTCATGTTATCAACAGAGAAAGAAATGTCAGGTATGCTCTTGTTGGCGGGTGGGAATATTATTAACTCTGTTTTAGAAAGATTAAGTTTGAGTTGACGAGAGGACATCCAAGATGATATGGCAGAAAGACAGTCAGTTACACGGGACAACACAGATGTCGAGAGATCAGGAGAGGCTAGATAGATTTGGGTATCATCCGCATTGAGATGATACTGAAAGCCAAAGGAACTTATTAGATTTCCAAGAGAGGCGGTATAGATAGAGAACAGCAGAGGACCTAGCACCGAGCCTTGTGGTACTCCAACTGATAGGGGAAGCGGAGCAGAGGTGGCTCCAGAGAAATTAACAGTGAAAGAGCGAGAGGTAGGATGAGAACCAGGATAGAACAGTGTCTTGAAGACCTAGGGATTGCAGCGTTTGTATGAGTAGAGAGTGGTCAACGGTGTCAAATGCAGCCGAGAGATCCAGGAGAATTAGGAGAGAGTAATGGCGTTCAGTCTTAGCAGTGATCAGATCATTAACAACCTTGTCAGCGCAGTCTCTGTGGAGTGTTGAGAATGAAAGCCAGACTGAAGAGGATCCAACAGGTTGTTTGCAGAAAGAAAGCGTGTGAGGCGAGTATAGGCAAGCCTCTCTAGAAGTGTATAGAGATGAAAAAAACCATCAGCGCTAAATAGGATAGCTGCCACTAATTATACTATTAATAGAATCCACCCAATTTCTATAATATAACGTATAACAAAAATGGAGTATAACATACGGCGCTAAACTTTTGCTCATACAAATGTATACAGTACAATCAAATCCAGAGTTATCTAGAGTCCATACCATAAATTGATCAAATAGTCCACCTAGATGTATATTCACTGAATTCTCAAATTCTTCTCCCATATATTGAGAATAGTTACCAGAACTTGTGGGGAAAAATTCCTATAGGTATTGTTATCCTCAAAAAAAAGAAGAACATGTATCAGAATGAATCAAGTGATATTCCCCTTATTCAGGCACACCTCATGTGTTCAATTCTAATTTAAAAGATTTTCACATAAAGTAAGAAAGGCCCCTCCACGTGATGTTTTATGGTGGGTCATGCAAGAAATTGTGATCAAAAACATGTAGTCACACCATGATATTCACTTACACGATAAATGGTGTAATTCATCACATATCATCATTACTGGTTCGCTTGAATCACATAGATATTTTTCCTGTGGATTTTCTCTCATACAATTTTCAAGATGGAGAGATTTCAACAAAACAGGGAAAATAGAAAGGATACATAGTGTTTTATCCTTTAATACCAACAGCTACCAATATTACAATGCAAAGTACAAATAATTAAAAAGGACAAAGTCCAATCCACAAACAGCGTATATAAATAGATGCAAGTCCGCCTACCAGAGCTCCAGAGTATAATCAGCATGTGTTATATCCACGGGCATATCTCCTCTCCGTAGAATGAAGGTGTCAGCTCTGTAACGGTGGCACTTGTCCCCGTGTAACCAACGCGTTTCGACCTCACCCAGATGGTCTTTGTCAAGGCTTCTCCTATACGCTGAAAAAGTCCTCCTTTTAAAGTGAGAAAAGCGATGTTTCCAATGTACTTCCTGAATAGTACTTCCGGTTTTGCGTGTCATAGTACTTCCGGTTTTGCGTGTCATAGTCCCTCTCAGAAGCGAGGTTTGGCATACAAATAAACTTTATCGCTTGATGTTCTTTATACAAAGCGCGGATGGTTTTTTTCATCTCTATACACTATATGTAACATCTCCATCTAGAAATTTACTATCCTGCTGCAAAATGTTTGCCCATAAGGAAAAAAGAAATGCTCTATTAGATGAAGTGTTCTCTGTTGGAACATACAGATCTAGATTTAGTGATGAAGATTTAGATTCTGTTATGAAAAAATTAGAGGTAGCACTTTTGAAAGAAGATAAGATTTGGTGGGAAGTAGTTACTATCGAGAGATATATTGCTGATCAATTAATACCTAAGGGTCTTAAGATTGATAAACCCCCATCATATAATAGTATGAGAAAAGAATTTCGTGAGGAATGGGAAAAAACATTATTTACTTGTTCTTTTTCTCTTATGAATTTGATTGTGAAAGAGAGGAGGAAGGATTTGGAAAGGATAGAAGAAGAAGTCTCTACTCTATATAGTCTAGTTAAACCATTTAAAGATCTGGACGAATATCAATTTATGGAAAAAAGAATAGAACTAAAAATAGAGAAACAAACGAGAGAAAACATTAATAAGAAAAAGAAGAAATATAGTAGAGACAAAGATGCCTGTAGTAAGGATGAAGTTCCTTCTAGATCATCATGCAATCTACCTCAGAATGAAGAGATAGAGATGACAGATATAGAATCAGATTCCTTGAATAAAGTAGATGAACCAGGCCATAATAGAAAGAAGAAATATAATCAGAAAATACACAAAAGGGATCATGAAAATAAAAAATATAGGAAATATACTTCATTTTCCCCTGTGAGAAAACTTCAGAGTCCCATTCGGAATGAAAGGAAATCTGATGATGATAAATATTGGAGAAGAAAAACCTACTCTAATTCTAAGATTGATAGAAAATACTCCGAGAGGGATATGTATCACAATGATACTGATTGTACCCATAGGGGTCCTAAATGGCAAAAAGTTACAAGAAAAAACAATTATGGTAAACATTGGGAAAATCAGAGGAACAACTATAAAATACCGTGCCATAATCGTTATGATACTTTTGAACACTATCAAAGAGATTCTCCTTTTTTAGTGAAAAACCGGCCCTTCAGAAGAGAAGTTCATTAACATCTAAAACTAAGCGGGGTAAAAGGGGTGGCAATAAACAAAATAAATATGAAAAATTCAAGAGACATAAAAAGGAAAATAAAGAGAAAATGAAACAGTTAAAGTATGGGAATGATATTGAAACCACTAATTCTGAGGAAAATAATGTCAAAATACAAACAGAGAAGAATTTGGGAGGAAAAGTGAAGATCATTAATCTAAGCTCTAAAGAACTTTCTCAAGAAGAAATATCTCTTCTAGAAAAGGGCTTAAATTTCGCTCCCACCAATGGAATCAATCATTTCCAGGTATTTGTGGATACACATAAATACATCAGAAAGCTTACTTTAAAAAAAATTTTTCTTCTAAAACATGAAGAAAATTATGTAATAGAAAATAGACATGAAGCATCCGTACAACCCCTAGATATATGCCCTAAGAAAATATTTAAGAAAAAATCTACATTTTACCCGACTCATGTTAAGGGAAATTTCTTAGAGAGTTTTTCTAAGTTGGTTCAAGATGATATGGAATTGATAAATAGCAAACCCAAAAAATGGAATTTGAGTTTGAAGGAGAAAAAGGCAATAGAGAATTTTCAACAAGATAAGAACTTGGTCGTAAAACCGGCTGATAAGGGAGGTAGTATAGTGGTGATGGACCGTCAAAAGTATGTGATAGAAATACACAGACAATTGCTTGATGGCATCACATATAAGAAAATTAGGGGAGATCCTACTGGTCGTATCAAAGAAAAAACTTTTAATTTAGTGGATAATTACCTAAAAAATAATACGATCGATATAAAAACAGCAGAATACCTTAAAATTGAAAATCCAGTTATCCCGACAATATACATCCTCCCTAAAGTACACAAAAGCCTGGAAAATCCTCCGGGCAGGCCAATTATAGCTGGTGTAGGATCCATAACGAGCAACCTTTCTGAGCTAGTTGACCACTATCTTCAACCCATAGTGATACAAAATAAATCATACCTGAGAGATACGGGAGATGTCCTTGAAAAATTATCTAAACTAAAATGGGAACAAAATTACATCTTAGTAACAGCTGATGTAAGCTCTTTGTACACTGTTATTAAACATCAAATGGGTATAATGGCCGTTAAGGAATCCATAAGAAATATATTTCCTATATCCGTACAAAATCTCATTGTAGATAGTATTGAGCTCATATTGTATAATAATTACTTCTGCTTTGAAGGACAATTTTATATGCAGGATGTCGGCACTGCCATGGGCACCAGGTTCGCTTCAAGTTACGCTAATATCTTTATGGCCCATTGGGAAACCAACCAAGTTTGGGAGGGCCATACATATGGAGCGAGCCTGGTGTCCTGGTATAGATATATAGACGACATCCTGTTTATATGGAAAGGGGACAAGGAGACGTTGGATCTATTCTGTAAACATCTTAATGAAAATCAGTATAACATCTCGTTGAGTTTTGATATTAGTGAGGCACAAGTCAATTTCCTTGATCTCACATTGTATGTAGAAAATGGGGAATTATGTACTAAAACATTTTTCAAACCAACGGATTCAAACTCATATATTCCTGTTGAAAGTGAACATCATAATAACTGGTTGGGAGGAATTCCCTATAGCCAGTTTCGGAGACTTAAGCGGAACTGTTCCAAAAAAAGTGACTATGAGGAACAGTTAACGGTAATGAAAAATCAGTTCCTACAAAAAGGATACGATAAGGCACAAATAGAAAATTCGGCCACTAAAGTTCATTTAATTGAAAGACAGACTATACTCAAAAAGAAGGAACTAATAAATGAGGATATACAAAGAGAAGATAGCTTCAAATGGGCTTTCTTCTCTCAATATAACTGCCAACATAAACAAATGGAGAAAGTGATCAGAAAATACTGGCACATATTACTTAAGGATCCTGTCCTAAAAAAAGTGTTACCCACTAAACCTCTTTTCATATATAGAAAGGCACCATCTCTGAAAGATAAAATAGTTAGGAGTGTTCTTCCTGCATTAAACAATGAGGGGAGAATAAATACTAAAGGTTTCCACAGATATGGGACATGTGCAGCCTGTAAAGCATGTAAATCCAAAAGTAATAAATTCACGCATTTTGTGGCCGGAAGTCAGGAATATAAGATTAATCAATTTATTACCTGCCATACGAAAAACGTTATATACCTAATTGAGTGTTCATGTAGCCTTTTGTATGTTGGAAGAACATCCAGATCTTTAAAGACTAGATTGGCAGAACACGTTAGGAATATAAAGAAGGGTATGGAAAGCCACTCTGTTCCTGCTCATTTTAAGAAAGTTCATCAATGTTCTGTATCACATATAAAGAACTTCTGGGGTATCCAAGCAATTGAAGCGAATTGGAGGAAAAATGATATATCTGAGAAATTAGCGCAAACAGAGATGAGGTGGATACATAGATTACACACTCTCTCACCTGAGGGCCTAAATTTAGAATTTGAGCTAAAATGGTTTTTGGGGTAACATATAGATCTATAGTATCATTATAATCTATTTTTATAAAAATATGCTTTTATAAATATATGTAATGGATTGGTGCTATGGAAGACTAGAGGTATTAATTTATCTATTTATTTATGTAGTTATTATATTCAGAAAGATTAATTATTATTACTGTACACATTCATTTTTAAAAAAAAATTTAAAACATTTTTATTTTTCATAAAACATTTATATATATTTTTTATAATATATTTTTTTATATAAAATATGTTTTCTATAAAATATGTATATATTTTTAGTTTTGTTCCTATTAGTCTTCTATTGAACCATTTCAAGTAATCTTTGCAATGGTTTTATATGCTATATATATATTGTATAGGTTCTAGCTAAAATGTTCATTCTATATGAAGAACATTTAAAGATAAAGTCTTTTTGTATGTCAAGCCTCGATTTGGAGAAGAACAGGGGCAAACAGAATTATAAGTGTCCGTTTTGTATAAAGAACATCAAGCGATAAAGTTTATTTGTATGCCAAACCTCGCTTCTGAGAGGGACTATGACACGCAAAACCGGAAGTACTATGACACGCAAAACCGGAAGTACTATTCAGGAAGTACATTGGAAACATCGCTTTTCTCACTTTAAAAGGAGGACTTTTTCAGCGTATAGGAGAAGCCTTGACAAAGACCATCTGGGTGAGGTCGAAACGCGTTGGTTACACGGGGACAAGTGCCACCTTTACAGAGCTGACACCTTCATTCTACGGAGAGGAGATATGCCCGTGGATATAACACATGCTGATTATACTCTGGAGCTCTGGTAGGCGGACTTGCATCTATTTATATACGCTGTTTGTGGATTGGACTTTGTCCTTTTTAATTATTTGTACTTTGCATTGTAATATTGGTAGCTGTTGGTATTAAAGGATAAAACACTATGTATCCTTTCTATTTTCCCTGTTTTGTTGAAATCTCTCCATCTTGAAAATTGTATGAGAGAAAATCCACAGGAAAAATATCTATGTGATTCAAGCAAACCAGTAATGATGATATGTGATGAATTACACCATTTATTGTGTAAGTGAATATCATGGTGTGACTACATGTTTTTGATCACAATTTCTTGCATGACCCACCATAAAACATCACGTGGAGGGGCCTTTCTTACTTTATGTGAAAATCTTTTAAATTAGAATTGAACACATGAGGTGTGCCTGAATAAGGGGAATATCACTTGATTCATTCTGATACATGTTCTTCTTTTTTTTGAGGATAACAATACCTATAGGAATTTTTCCCCACAAGTTCTGGTAACTATTCTCAATATATGGGAGAAGAATTTGAGAATTCAGTGAATATACATCTAGGTGGACTATTTGATCAATTTATGGTATGGACTCTAGATAACTCTGGATTTGATTGTACTGTATACATTTGTATGAGCAAAAGTTTAGCGCCGTATGTTATACTCCATTTTTGTTATAAGCCTCTCTAGAAGCTTGGAGGGGCAAGGGAGCTGAGAGATGGGACGGTAATTTGAGAGAGAGTTTGGGTCGGAGTTTTGTTTTTTTAGAATAGGAGTAATCACTGCATGCTTGTATAGTGATGGAAAGATGCCAGTAGAGAGTGAGAGATTACAGATTTGAGTTAGAGGTGAAATGAGCACAAAAGACAGGGATCTACCAATTTGCGAGGGAATAGGATCAAGAGGACAAGAGGTAGAGTAAGAAGATAAGAAGAGCATAGAAATTTCCTCTTCATTTGTGGGATCAAATGAAGAGAGGGTGTCAGAGGGTAGTGGGAAGGAATTGAGCTGATAGCTTGTTGAGGAAGAGGATACCATTTCTAGTCTGATCTTGTCAATCTTGTCCTTGAAGTAGGAAGCAAGATCCTGAGCACTGATAGTAGATGGAGGGTTCGGGGTGGGAGGATTGAGAAGATGATTAAATGTATTGAAAAGGCGTTTGGGGTTAGAAGCCTGAGCATAGATAAGAGATTGAAAGTATGTTTGTTTTGCAGTGTCCAGAGCATTTCGATAGGAGTGGTAGACAGAAGTATATGTGAAGAAGTCATTAGAGGTTCGAGATTTACGCCAGTGACGTTCTGCTTTATGGGAAAGTTTTTGAAGATTTCGTGTTGCTTTGGTGTGCCACGGTTGACATCGAAGCCGACGTGTAGTATGTAGTGTCGCTGGAGCCACTTGATCAAGGGCCGTTGCTAAGGTTAGGTGAAAATGAGGTACTGCCATCTCAGGGGATGAGAATGTAGAGATAGGGGAGAGAAGGTGTTGGAGAGAGGTGGAAAATTGTTGAAGATTAATAGAATTAAGATTTCTGCGAGTATGAGGAGGCTTGGTTGAGTTAGACAGTAGAGAGGTTAGAGCAGTGGGGGTGAGAGTGTAGCTGATAAGGTGATGATCCGAGAGGGGAAAGGGTGGATTCATAAAATTAAAAACTGAGCATAGTCTAGAGAAAACAAGATCAAGGCAGTGGCCATCCTTATGAGTAGATGATTCAATCCACTGGGAGAGGTCAAGTGAGGATGTTAGAGAGAGTAGTTTGGATGCAGCTTTGGAAGGTGGGTTATCAATGGGGATGTTGAAGTCACCCATGATGATGGTGGGGATGTCTGAAGATAAGAAGTGAGGGAGCCATGCAGAGAAATCCTCAATAAATTGTTGGTGTGCTCCAGAGGGACGATAGATCACCGCAACACGTAGGGAGAATGGATTAAAAATGTGAATAGCATGTACTTCAAAAGATGTGAACGTGAGTGATGGGACGTTTGGTAGAACTGTGTATGTGCACTGTGGGGAGAGAAGTAGTCCAACCCCACCTCCTTGTCTGCCTTCAGGTCTGGAGGTGTGGGTGAGATGGAGGCCACCATGTGAAAGTGCTGCAGGTGAGGCAGTGTCTGATTGCATGAGCCATGTCTCTGTTAATGCCAGAAGGTTGAGGTTTTTTGAGAGGAAGAGATCATGAATGGAGGTAAGTTTGTAACAAACAGAGCGTGCATTCCAAAGGGCACATTTAAAGGACTTTGGAAGAGAGGGGAGAAAGGTGATGTGTTTGAGGTTTGCTTTAGAACGGTAGTGCTCAGATTTATGTGTGTGAGAGGAGTGAGGGGGACCTGGATTAGGTGATATATCACAGCTAATAGAAGTAGAGTGAGAGAAAGATAGGCAAGGGGATTGTAAGATGTGTGATTTTTTATTTTCTGGCGACAGGTGGAGGCTGTACTTGTTAGAGATAATAAATAGGACAACAGTTCATGGGTGTTAAATAGAGGTGAGTGGAGTAATGCAGGTGCAATATGAACAAGTTTGTGTTTTGGTGGAGGGGTGAAAGATGACACAATCCTAAAGATCATGCCATGAAATGAGACTAACAAAAGCAATTTGTGAAACATTGTGATAAAAGGGGTAAAAGCAAAAAGCAAGGGTATTTTAAGAATTACCTCTTTGCAGTCGTCCATATAAATAGACAAGTAATGCAGAAATAGGCTGGTGCAGATGCGGCTTATTGCTGGGAGTAAAATCCAGTCCAATGTTTGTCCAACTGTGTTGTCTAACTGTGCATTTTCGTCCACTTTGTGAGAAAATCCCACTTAGTGCAGAAATCACACACGTCTAACCACACATACGTCTCCCCATAGAATGAAGCTAAGATGTAGTTAGTCTAATTTAGGAATACACTACAGATGTGCTAATTGGTCAGCTAATCAAAGGAAAAGAAAACATTTGTGGGATAGGATGGAGGAGGCCAGATACCTATCATAAATTAGGCAGCAATAAAAGACTGTGCCAACCTAAGTTTAAACAGATAACAGTTTCCTATAACATACTTTTAAACATAGATTGCAGGGATGAATTTCACTTCAATTATTCATGCCGGTCTAGCTCAGGACTTGGGGTTAACCCTTCTCAGATTCCAGAAATTGGCACCCTCAGAGACCCCTGCTAACCGCTTATTTGTACCGGTCCATCTCCGGAAGGCTGTCCTCACTGAGGTCCACGACCATAAAACCGCTGGACATCCAGGTATCCGGAAAACCATAGAAAATCTCTCACGCTCTGTCTGGTGGCCCACCATGTCTTTGGATGCTCGAGATTTTGTTTTGTCATGTGAAATTTGTGCTAAAAACAAGACCCCCAGGGGCCGTCCTTCTGGCCAGCTTATGCCTTTGTCTGTCCCTACTAGACCGTGGACTCACTTGTCGATGGATTTTATAGTGGAACTCCTTTCCTCAGCAGGCCACAATACTATCTGGGTGGTGGTCGACCACTTTAGTAAAATGGCCCATTTCATACCTCTAACCAGGCTCCCTAGCGCACAGACGTTGGCCTCACTTTTTGTCCAACACATCTTTCGGCTCCATGGTTTACCGTTGGATATTGTTTCTGACAGCGGTTCCCAGTTCATTGCTCAGTTCTGCAAGTCCTTCTGTGGTCTGGGAACGAACATCAGTCTCTCCTCGGCATATCATCACAGTCTAATGGACAGTCTGAGAGGGTCAATCAGGCTTTAGAACAATCTTTACGGTTATGCACCACTGAGTTCCACAACAACTGGTCAACTCTGTTACCCTGGGCAGAGTTCGCCTACAACAATTCCTGTCACTCCTCCACTTGTACCTCCCCGTTCTACAGCAACTTTGGATTTCATCCTAGATCCAACTCACTGGCTGTGCTTGATTCTTCTGGGCTTCCTGGCATTCGCTCTACGGCGGCGATTCTGAAGAACAGCTGAAAAAAAGTTAACACTAACTTAAAACAGGTCTCCTTTTACTCAAAATTTTTTTCAGATCAACATCGTAGAGGCTGCTCTTTGAAAGTGGGTCAGAAGGTATGGCTCTCCACCCGTAATATCAGGCTTAGACAACCTTGTAAAAAACTTAGTCCCAGATTAATCGGTCCCTTTGTCATTATCAAACAAGTAAATCCGGTGGCCTTTAGATTGAAACTCCCGCGCTCTTTGAAGATTCCTAATACGTTCCACTGCTCGCTACTCAAACCTGTAATTTTTTCTAGTAAATTCCGACGTGTTCATCCTCGGAGGCCTCATTCAGTTGATGTGGAAGGACACCGAGAATTTGTGATACAAAAAATATTGGATTCCAAGAAAGTCCAGGGACAAGTTCACTTTCTTATTCAATGAAAGGGCAGTGACTTGGAAGAATGTTCTTGGGTGCCGCGGAGATGTCTATATGCGGATAGACTTACTAAGGAATTTTTAAAAAAATTTCCTGAAAAACCAGGATGTCGGGGTTTCTTAACCCCTCCTCAAGGGGGGGGTACTGTAAGGAGCACCGCCGCGACTCTCCTCCTTCCTGTATTGACGTCCCCGGCCATCGCCATGATGACCGGGTCATCACTTCCGGTTACTCAGGCCCGGCCGTTGCCTTGGATGCAGAGTGTGTTAAGCGCTGCGCCCCGGCAAGTGTGGCAGCCGGGGCGCATGCGCTAAGTATAGCCTGCGGGCTAATGAAGAATCATCTATTAAATAGCACTGCCTGTTGCTTGTTACAGGGCTGAGCCCTGATTGGCCAATTTCTGTATATAGGGCAGGGAGGGCTTAGCTTCCCTGCCGGTTATAGCGTCCAGTTTGCCTGTCAGCTAACCTGCTCCTGTATTGTGTTGGTGACAACCTGTGGATTGATTTCTTGTGTATGACCCCTGCCTGGAATTTGACTCTGCCTGTTTGCCAGTGACCCTTGACCTTTCAGCCTGTACCTTGGACCTTGCTATCGTGCCTGTGACCCCGACCTTTGGCGTGTTTACCGACTATTCCTGCTTGCAAGTGACCTCTGATCTCTGCTAGTTTACTGGATTCGCTGTCTGCCATTACTCCTCATTCCTGGGTTCTCCGCAGCTGGTACCCATCTCACGACCCTCCGTTAGTCCGCAGCCAAGTCTGTTCCCACCACTAGGGGCAACAGTGAACACCAGACTTTCGGAGCAGACTCCGGGTTTTGTGGTATTGGCTGCTGGAGTTCCTAACAAATAGCACTCATAAGGTTGGTTCAACTTAACGATATGAAATCTAGGTTAAGCAACATGGAGGAGGAATTAGTGTCTACCAAACACCAGAAATTTCATAGAGAAACTCAATTAGAAATAGTTAAATTAGAAATTGGTGGATTAAAGTTCCCACATCCACCCTTCGAATTGTCAAGCATTACATTATAATTGAGATTCATACCAACATGCCACCAAGATATTTCTGATAGATCTGTCTATAGAGCCAACCTCCCTCTATTGGCCTGAGGACCCCCTCAGGCCAATGGAGGGAGGTTGGTTGATGAGGTACTACAAAACAATCATAGTATAAGATAAAAAAAAAACAACCTTAAAACCTCTACCCAATTAAGGTATAAATGCCAATCTGGTTCAGAAACGTGCTTACATAACAAATTCAGTATATTAAAGAAGTTAAATTTTGCTCCAAATACTTAATTAGTAAGTTTGAGTTATGTATTGATTTAAAAAAATATATTAATTCACCAATGCATCATTTTTAAAAATCCTTATCCCAAACTATCCGATCACTCAACCCTCCAAGTTTTATCTTAAATCAAGAGGAAGCCATATCAATCTATTCTTATTTCCTTGCTTCACCCTCTGCTTTTGAAGTCCTATTCTCTCTCTCTGACCGCTACCCTTTCACTTACTACTTTTGCTTTCCACAAACTTTTTCACCCCTACTCTCTCACCACTTCACACCTGTCACTTCAATGTCCTATTGCCAGTAATTCCCCTTCCCACACTATTTTCCCGTTGTTTTTTTATTTACTGTATTTGCATTTGGCTTTGTACTGCTCTACCAAAACATTGATTTGCCACAGTGTTGCTTTGCTGTTGTTTTACTATTGATTACATTGCCACTGTCCTGTCTCCCTTGCCACCATCCAGGCTTCTACACTACCTAGGCCCAGACATCATCATGGCCCCTGCACCATGCTGGATGTTGCCCACATTAGGCACTGCACCATCTGGTCTATCCAGGACTCGGTACCACCTATATTCCTGCACTATCATAGTCCCTTCCAGGCCTCTCCAACTCCTGGCCACCATATCTTGCAGACCCCTGCATAGTGAACCCCACTATGTCTATTGTTCCCATTTGCTACTTTTGCCTCTCATTATCCCCTCCCTTTAGAATGTAAGGTCCCTCGGGCAGGGTCTTCTCCCTCATGTCTCATGTTTGTACTTTGGCTCATGTTTTCCCACTCTCTGTACTTCTCTCTGTCCATGTCTTGACTTACGCTAAATTGTTTTTATATGCCATGTGATTGTTTTGTTAGTTGCATTCATGCATTTATTTTTCTGCTTATCTGTACCTATCTAATTTTGTTGAATGTTCTATCCCCCTTTATACAGCGCTGCGGAAACCTTGTTGCGCTTTATAAATAAAAGAATAATAATATTATATTAAATTGGAAAAAGACCATAGGGTAAGTTCTGGGTCAGGATCATTCTGTTTTCTACAGCAAACTAAGACATACAACATTATTACTGAGGATGAAAATTATTTATATATAAAACACCCAATAATTCTAATATATTATTATATTCCAAAATTTCATATTTTCATAAAATTCTAGTTTCCCATCCATGGAGAACTATTATTTCCAGGAAATTAACTCTCCAACACGCAACCTGTCCCATTTCATTATGTTGTTAGCTAAAATCCTCTGCTAAGGACCCCACTGCTGTTTTAAAATCACTTGAATCTATGAATGACAAGAAAGTTCTAACTGGCAACTATATATTGGTGAATGGCCGCATGCAGGTTTCAAAGCAGCTGCAAAGAGGAAGGAGGGAGAGCACTATGACCTTCCTCCTTCAGGTATACCGTGTGAAATTCTTGCAATGTGCAGTGATGCGGAAGTTAGCTGCCCTGTTCTGATATCAGGAGCAACCTGATGAAGGCTGGGCAGACTGCTGCCCAACACTGCTATAGATATACAGGCTCTCTATATATCCATATGCCATGAAAAGGGACTTACCACTGTGAACAATCTAATTTCTCTTGATCCAAATTTACTGTTAGGCAAAATTGTTATTAGATTATATAAAATGTATCCTAATACATAACTATGTCATGTTCCTCAATCAATCAAGGTACTGCAGGTATTACAAATGCTAAATTGATTCTGCTCTAGGTCCCTTTTTTCCCTGAAGACCCCCCAATAATTTATAGGAATGCCGACAATCTCAAATCTATACAAAAAGGATGCCGGCAAGCACAGAATCCTTATCTTCAATACTAGGACATCGGAAATGCCTTTATTATTATTTTGTATAAGGCACATAATGTGGGTTTGCTGTGTGGTATATCTTGTCAACTTTCAGATAAGCTATTTCTTATCATTTGGAAGTATGCAGTTTTCTATATATACCTATTTGGTGTACTTCCTGCTACATTATGAGTGATCTCTTTTGTTTTTAACGTAATAATTATTTCTTCATATACCGTATATACTCTATGTGCCTGCGTGTGAAAATGTTTTGCCATATCTTCAGTACTGGGCTGAGCAATAGGCTGAAACAAGCCTGATGAGGAGTGTCTAAGTGTGACTATCATCCCAGGTTAACTCTAGGTACACCCTCGGATGGGTGGTGTGGGCAAATAGCCTGTAGGTGCCGTAGCATCAGGGACGGTCTGGGCCCGCTCAGTCTGACCGCTGTTTGTAGTATGCTGATGAAAAGCTAATTTTTGATTCCAAGTAGATTCCAAATACAGAAGCAAGCTGTAGGAGGCCAAGAGCTTAGTGGTACTGTAACATACCTCTGTCTCACTTACCGAGTCCAGTACTCAAGGTGGGTCTCCTCCGTCGGACCTTTCTCTGACAGTGACGCCATTTGTCTTTTATGTTTTTCTCTGTTTAGCCAGTGGCTGATTGCTTTTCTCACCCACTCATCCTCCAGGCTATTTAAACCACCTGTTGTGGCAATATGGTGCTAGATCTTCATGTCCTGTAGCCTGCTAAGCTGCTTGATTGTTTGGCTCCTGTGTACTCCTGGTATCCTGTATCCGATCCTATTAAGCAGATCCTGGTATCCAGTGCTATATGCTTCTCAGCTAATCTTGGTATCCTGTATCAGTTCCTATTCAGCAGATCCTGGTATCCAGCAATATATGCTTCTTGGCTAATCCTGGTATACTGTATCCATTACTGTTCAGGTCCCATCTTATCGGCTAACATCTTCTCCTGTCAATCTCGCCTGGTATCAATCTGGAGAACCACTAACTCCGTGGTGTAAGCAGTGAAGCCCAATCTCCTTCCCGGGGTACCTGTTGAAAATCTTTGCCTTGTTAGACTCTAGGAGGGGTATTCAATTGTTGCTTTTAACGCGCTAAAACAAAAAAAAACGAGCGCTCTAAAAATATTAGCGTTAATACGGGCGTAAATACCGTTAATACGGTAGTTTACTCGCTGAATTTCATCTCGCAGCTCAGGGAGCTGCGAGATGAAATTTAGCGAGTAATTACCGTATTAACGCTAATATTTTTAGAGCGCTCGTTTTTTTTTGTTTTAGCGCGTTAAAAGCAACAATTGAATACCCCCCTAGAACTCTACAACTATGTGGTGGGTGGAGCTAAACCAGGCAGATTGCAAGAATTTCAAACGTTCCTTTGTATTCCGTGAAAAGAAGGAAGTTGACAGAGTGGTATGAAATGAGCCATCTTGCTTAATCTGTCTACCACCATTCAAATAATAATGAAACCTTTGGAGGCCAGAAATTGTCCAATAAAGTCCGTGGATTTGTGTGCTAAAGGGTGTTTAGAAACAGGTAAAACATTTTGTCGAAGTCAGATAATTGGATTTGGTCATTTCAATTAATATCTAACAACTTGATTGTCTTTGTCTGAAATTATGCGTATAGCACGCTACAGCGTGGAGGAGCGTAATCAACTGCAACAATTGTGGCAAACACTTTTTCACACATTTACACGGACACATACACTTGTAAATAGCTCATATTAAAAGTAGTTGCAACACATAGTTATTTGTACTGAAATGTAGCAGAGTTTATGGTGAAATATTATGTATAATAATATACATGTTGTGAGATCAAAGGTTCAGGTCACAGGAAACATGTCATATATGGTATCATTCTAATCCCCTATTTATCCGCCTACGTCCGGTTCATTCGCCGAAAGGATCGCATATTGTGTATGCTAGTTATGGATGATAGGGAATAAATTATTAGAATGGTATTGTCTGTGTAATGCTAATAGACCAGTGCTAATGAACCAGTTCTTGGCGGTAAAATTAAGTATGCATCTTCTGGAAAGCTAAGCCCGCCCCTGGATGGCATCGTTTGAACTAGCCAATGACCTGCATTACACTGGACCTTCCTGAAGCCTGAACCTGTGGAAGCAAGCCACATCATCTGTATTGTTTTCACTGTATCACTGACTGTATATAAGCGGGGGCTCTGGGACCAGTTTTCAGTCTACTGTACACTGGATCCAGAGTGTCTGCTAAAAGTAACGGCTGTACTTATTTTATTCTGACTTGTTATTCTGCTATTTTTGGCTATTAAATCACATTGTGCTTTGGAACCACATCACGGCAATTGGACAATTGTTACTGGATAACAACTAGACTTACTTAACAATTCAATAACCCTTAAGGAATGGTTCAAGATTTCCTTATTGCGGGGACAGATTTCACAAGACAATACATTATCTCATATGTTCTGCCTTCAGGTTGGCCACCAAAGAAATTTTGAAAAGTCTTTTGTCATCTTCCTCATCCCAGGATGACCAGAAAGTTTATGATTCTGCAGTTCAGACAACACCTGTTGTTGAACAGAATCAAAAACAACAAGAAATCTACAGAGTTTTCGTTGGAGCTAAACTTTGGTGCTGTCTTAATTTGACTGAGAGATCTGGGGGTAAATGTATCAATCTGCGAGTTTCCGCAGGTTTGAAAAGTGGAGATGTTGCCTATAGCAACCACTCAGATTCTAGGGGGCAAATGTATCAAGCTGAGAGTTTTCAGGCGGGTTTGAAAAACCAATCAGATTCTAGCTATCATGTATTTAGTACATTCTACAAAATGATAGCTAGAATCTGATTGGTTGCTATAGGCAACATCTCCACTTTTCAAACCCGCCGGCAAACTCGCAGATTGAGGTGTGTCAACAGGAATATTATCATTGTTATGCAAGAAATTTCGACTTTTAGATTCTTTGAACCTGGATGATAAGAAATAATTAGATTAAACCTGGTGAAGAAAAGAGATCAATGTGCTTGTATGGGTGTTAGCCTCTTGGCAGATCCAATAAATTCTAAATTTTTATGGTCGGTAAGAATGGTTACTGCGTGTTTTGCACCTTCTAACCAATGGCATCATTCTTCAATGGCCCATTTTATAGCACATAGGAGCAGAAGAGGATTTACTTTCAATCCACTACTAACTTTTAGGTCCGTGATACCCAGGGTCAAAGGGATTCATTTGTTTGTATTTTTAGTGCAAATATAAGCCACGTTTGCTACAGTGAACATATAGCAACGCAGGCTTGTGAGGCAATGACTGAAACAGGTGGCAGAAGCTATAAAATTATGGGGCATATTTATTATCTACCACTTTTTTGCCACAATCATTTTCATTCCTTATTCAATGATAAGGGATGAAATATTGTGAACATTTATTAAAAGTGTTCTGCTGGGACCGCAGCCACGATAAACAGATATCCGGTGAACATACATTTTAGTTATGTCCAATGTCTTTCTATGGTCACTATCGTAAAGTGGGCCCTATCGTAAAGAGGGGAGAGCAGGTAGGATGCGGTTAGGGATACGAAAATCCTTCTACAGCATTGTTCTCCCCATAGGCTTTAAAGGCTGGCGTTAGCCATTGCGCATAAATTTCGAAAATCTTTGATTAAATTGGTTCAAAATAGCAGTCCCCATAGAAAGCTATGGGGACTGCTTTTGCGTTTGAAGAGACAGGGACATCAGCAGATATCTCCGATATGGGCTGCAATGCTAGTCATAAATTAACAGGATACTTAAATATGCAGTTTTCAGGGGGAATTTAAATGAAAAAAATGTTTGATAAATAGGCCCCTATGGCTGGTAAGTAATGCACTAAGATACCATTTCAACCATCTACCATACACTACACACACCTCATTATACACTATAACATCTCCCACAGTCAGGACCCCTGTTTATTGAGTACACCACTTGACCAGGTAAGCAAACTTATTATTGCTTGCCATAAGTTTGCCATACCACTCCATAAACTCTGCCCTTTTAAAACTAAACAAAAACTGATATTTTGCTAGTTCTCAAAAACACGTCACCTTTTTTTTCATCGAGCAATGATTTTCAAGTCATTGTAAGAAAGTAAGACACACCAAAGCTCATTTCCTCTACACATACAACAAAGTATGACAACTACCTGTGGGTCATTAAATATTTATTTGTACCTAAACCTTTGTATGACTACTTCTTGTTGTCTTATACCCCTACGACTCATGGAAGACGCACAGTAAATGGGCGTGTGGGAGTGGGGGTGGTTAGGATGGGGGTGTGGTCTGCAGGACAAGGGTAAGGTGACAGAGGGAAGAGGAAGAAGTAGTGCTGGGACATTTTACTGAAAGGGAGGGCAGTGAGATAACAAGTTACGGCTCTAGGCTAAGGTATTCCGGAAAGGATTGTTTATTACGGGACTAGACTCAAGAAGAGGAGAGTCAGAGCGTAAAGGAATATCCCCAGGTTGTTGTGGAGTGAAACTGACCATCTATTGCCCGGCAAAGTCAGTGTGAAGTAGTGGGAGAAAAGAGAGGTGGATTAACTTTTCATACTGTGTATGGACGGTATTTGCAATTGATCATCTGGATCTGAATATTATGATAATAGTAGTAACCCCCCTATACATTCTTTTGTGTTGTGTGCGGTGAATAGGATAGGACTTTGAACTGCGCTGAAAAGTTTTTCCCTTGTTAAGGTGATCTGCCTAGCTTGCTCATACATGAGAATTAATTTCCATACACCCACTTTCTTGGGGACATTTAAGTAATGAGGCAGTGACACAACAGTTTCTCATTCATTAAGTGTCACTCTGACCATACAGTTTAAGTTACTAATTGCTAATAACAGTAGCCTGTACATTTTAATACATGTTTGTGAAAAAAAACACTATTTAAAAACTCTGGTACATAGTACTTGATGCACATTAGAAACAGCCACAAGTTATTTGTTAGCGCTTTCTTTTTAGAAATTAAGTTTGATATTTCATCCACCGAGTGCAAATGTATAGTGCATAAGGACTTATTTTAGTCTATTTTGTATTCAGTGCATGAGAAGGATATGTTCCACAATGCAGTAAACTGATTATATATTGAAACAAAATTGTGAAATACTGTCATCTTCTCTTAGCATAGCACACTAACAAGTTATTTCTTTGAGACATTCTCCTATACTACCACTAGTGAGTGTGGCAGTGTGATTTAAATAATGAGTAAAAGGCGACGTGGATTGGCAAATGCTTGGCAACCACTCAGGAGACGGAAGGGTCTTTGTCTGTTAGCATCTATCACCTGTTTGCTATTCTTTGGTTTTCTATTGCTGAGCAAAGGTGCAGAAGACAGTAGTAACCAGTATTCAGATGGAGTTAAAGCAGAGGATCAACCTGAACGCAGGGAAGTTGTACAAAATGTAGTAGACTATGATCAACTAAAGAGGACAGTGTATGAAAAACCACCGCCGGATCCTCACGCTTTGGGAGAATTTGGACGCTCAGTGAAACTCAACCTTCAAGGGGAAGAAAAGAAACTGGAGGAGGAAAGTATCAACCATCATCAGATAAACATCTACCTCAGTGAAAAGATCTCTCTACACCGCCATCTGGAGGAGAGATGGAACCCAATGTAAGTATAACTTGAACACTTGAAAAATGTGTGGTAAACACTCACTAATGACTACGTTTTGCGAATCAATGTTTATTTCTGCAAGGCTATTATTGAACTTACATTACTTACTGCCAGACCGCTGCGTTACTCAGCATTGGTAATTGGTGAATTCTGGTACTGTATGTATGTGATATGTTTTAAAATGCAAAAAAAACTGTTTTCTAAGACCTACATTCAATTATTTGTTTATCCACAGTAACTATATATGTAATTTTTAGTTGGCTAGTATCTGAGATGGAACATTTTATGCACTTTAATTGTCACATTCCTGTTGTCTATAAATTAATTGGGTATCTACTGTCCCATTTTGGTCAACGAGAGCTCACTTGTAGCTTTAAATAGTAGGGATCATTCATGCATATGATAAAAAATCCATCTTTAAGCACAAATATTCGAGAGTGCATAAATAATCATGAACAACAAAAAGATTTTTGTCTTTTGGCAGTTACCATTTGGAAATATCTGATTGCTTTGTGTTTACACTGACTACAATATTACAGTGTGTGAAGTGACCTCCAACCTGATTTTTTACCTGGTTTCCTACCAGTCCAGATGGACAGCTGATCAAACTCAATTATATTTTGATTGTGACTGCAGGCCATTTCTGGCCTACAGCCAACCAAAGTGGTTTGTGTTTGTTTAGGTACCTTAAATTTGCTCATCTGTCATAATTAACATAGTTGCAAAATGAGACATTACTTAATTTCCAGTTGATGGGACTCCCTGGTGGATTTGATTGGTTTAAAGGACGAGATGTAGATGTATCTAAGGATGCTGAACCTTTTTATCCAACTTGGCAATCAATGTGGGCTTTCACAGCCCACAGCAGTGAGTACCACTCTAGAGGCACAGCAATCTTTAGCACTGCCAAATCTCAGGCATATCCTTACCTCCTATGCAGAAAGCCATGTTAGTAGAGGCAGATACCCTATCAAAGAACTGCCTCATTAACAGCTTCCTGCTATCGGTGAAACAGCAATTTTATTTTTGTGTGTGCTGTGTCAGCATATCAGGGTCCACATTTGGCTTTCCCATTACAACAATAGTGCCAAGGACAGTAGGTCCAAGTAATGTGCATTTTCCTTGGGGCATAAGGGTGGCAACTCTAACTTTAATCTAGTTTATCACTAAAGCAGCTCTATCTGCATAATTAACCTTGCATATGATAGCTGTCATATAAGTGCACTTTTATGTATACATTCTTTTATATAGCCTAAAGATTGTTCAGAGCACTTTTCACAGAGCCAACAATGACAGTTGAATACAATGAGTACTTCAAACACATGAACGGGTTAGATGTCCTTGCCCTGAAGAGCTTGGCATCTATGTCGCTAAGGAATGTCTTCATGTGACTGGCATATATCATTTCAGTCTTTTCTCCAATTCTTCAAAAAGACTTACATTTTGTCAGCAAAAATTGACTAACAGGTCCTAAGAGAGGCTTAATATGTTTGATAAGTCCAAAGGTCACTTTTCCCTTCTCGTACTCCTCGACCTCTCTGCTGTATTTGACACCTGTCCATCATTCTCTTCTCCTCACCACCCTTCACTCCCTAGGTTTTCGCGAAACAGCTCTCTCCTGGTTTGCCTCCTACCTCTATGGCTGCTCTTTTAGTGTGTCTGCTTCTGACTTTTTCTCCCTCCTCTTCCCCTTTCTATTGGAGTCCCACAAGGCTCTGTCCTTGGCCCTCTGCTCTTTTCTCTCTACACCACCTTCCTAACCCAGATATCTAGCTGTCTCTCTGCTGTAACTACCCAGATGTCACAGCGCTTCCTGAAACTCAGCATCTCCAAATCTAAACTCATCATCTTTCCTCTTGTCAATGTTGCTCTTGGTTGACAGCATCACTCTTTCTCCTGTCAACTAAGCCTGCTGCCTTGGAGTCACCCTTGACTCAGCCTTCAGGTTTAACCCTTGTATCTAGTCCCTCACCAAATTTTGTCACTTCCTCCTCCGTAACATCACGAAAATCTGTCCCTTTCTCTCTCAGGAAGCAACCAAAATCCTGGTCCATTCACTTATTATTTCTTGTCTTGTCTATTGAAATTTCCTTCTCTCTGGGCTTCCTGACTCTCACATTTTTGACCTTCAGTGCATAGAGAATGCTGCGGCTAGGCTCATCTTCCTCTCCCAACGCACCTCTTCCGCTTCTCCACTGCATAAATCCCTTCATTGTCTCCCTATCCATTTCAGAATTGAAGTTCCTTACACTCACTTATGAAGCCCTTACCAACACTTCTTCCCCTTTCATCTCTTACCTTGTCTCGAGGTACATACTTACCCGGCCACTCCGCTCTGCCTCTGACCTTTGTTTCAGTTCACCTCTCGTTACCTCCTCCCATTCTCGTCTCCAAGACTTCTGCTGTGCTACCCCTAATCTTTGAAATGCCCTACCTCGTCTCACTCGACTCTCCCCTAACCTTCAGTCCTTCAAATGCTCACTCAAAACTCACCTTTTCAAGCTCGCCTATCCTACCACCTCCTAACCATTCTATCCATTACCTCCTCTTCCTCGTCTGCCATCTCTGTCTCTTCCCAGTTGGTCCTAGTGTCTCTCACCACCCCTCCCTCTACAATGTAAGCTCTCGCGGGCACGGACCTCTTTACCTATTGTGCCATGTCTCTCTACTGTCTGACTCCCTCGTTCGTCCTTCTTCCCCATAGCACTACTGAAATCTGTGCTACTTACATGTATTGCCTTATCTATCTGTTACTTGCATCTGTATCCGGCGCTATGGAATTTGTTGTGCCTTATAAATAAATAATAATAATATTGTGGCCCAATATTGACTTATTAGTTTATGATTTATGTGTCCAGCAGATATAATTTTGAAGTGTTTTGAGAAACAAAACACCTGCTAGTTGCCTGTGGGTAAAGATAGTTGAATCCATAGCTATTTGGATCTGAAAAGCTAAATAATTTTTTAACACTGCACTTAAAGCATAAGTCCCGGTGGTCTGTCCAGCCATTCTGATAGTTGACACCTATTTCCCAATTGAGGAGTATTGGCAAATATAATACATTCACCTCCGTTCTGCACACCATGCATGTGAGGTTTTATGGGAGTTAGGGCTGGTCCACTTCTTTAAAAGTTCTTGGCACATTCCCAAGGGTTTGACCAATTTCCCCTTTTGTGTGTGCTCTATGTTCCAATTGGATAACTTGAAAGTTAGGACTTATGAAAAAGCTCACATTAATAGTACAGCCTAATGAGTAAAATCCTAATGGCAGTATACAGTTAAGAATATGCCCTCATTTTCTTTGTCTCTATTAAAATTAGCTGATGTGACACTGAGGTAATGGGATCATTTAGAACCAGTGTACTGAAAGATGGCAGCTTGGTGATGTCACTGGGTGTTTCTCAGGTGAACAGTAAATGCTTCAATCACTGTCTCATTAATACTCATGAATATTCATAGCTGTTGAGAAGATTTTAACTTCACACTGCCACGTTAAAAGGTGAATATAGAAGAATTGGCACAGCTGTAACACACAGTAAATGTGAATATATGTTTAGTTACATGTTATCTGTTGAGATATCGGTTTAAATGTGCTACTGTGTGGAAGTGACAAGCTTTTTTTTTATTATTTTGCAATATAAAACTTATTTTATTTGTATTAGGTCCAGAACAGTTTTGGCTTTCTAGTTGTATTCTTGTCTTCCACATATTGCATTGAGGGAAGTCCTGTGAGACTTTATTCATAAATGACTGCTTTAAATGGCCACTATTCCAAAAACATTATTCTCATATTTCTTTAAAGAAGAAGAAACGTGTAAGGGATGCTTACATTGACACATCTATTATCTGTATTTATTGGAACTATTTATTCATGTAGGAAAACAATTGTATGTACCCTGTTTTTAGTTTTTTTCTTTATCCAGTTATTATTATTGCTAGGTAACCTATTACATGTATTATGGAAGTTGAAGATTACCATACAGGGTCCTGGGAAAAAAATAATATGTAAAAAGACATCTTTAAGTGAAACTAAACACAAAATATGTCGTTATTGTAGTGGAGCAAATTGTTATATCTTTACCATTCCATTTCCTTGAGTGCCAGAACAAACATTTTCCCTCAAGAAATACTTTATTAGTTGTTCATGGGCTTACATCACCAAAAAGTCAAAAACATTTTTATAGATATACATTTTTCATTTAGTATTATTAAATCTTACTCAAAAAAGTAGAACTCGTTTTTATACCAGGAATCCGGCGTTTCGCCTATCTCGCTGGTTCCCAGATGTGTTCTGCTCCTATTGCTACTGCATGCGTCAGCTGGCTTTTTTGAAAAATGGCCAGGATGGCAGGAGCAAGAAGAGGCCACCAATGCCTTCCGGATAGCCAGAATGCAGGACACTTTGTAGTTAACTGGGTTGAACTTAAAATATTCTACCTAAAACTGAATGAATGCCTTTCATCTAATTTTGATAACTGGTTCTTTGTAATCAAGTTGTTTTTTGTTTTTTCTGGCAAGATCGTCCCATATGTGAAATTCTAATTTTGCATCACATTTACTGGGCATCAAATTAGATCGCATTACTAGGTAAACTCATTAAACAATTTAGTTATAATATGCCAAGTCAGAGTGGCTTCGTGTAAAACAAATATTGTCTAAGCTGCTTTCTTGTAAAGGTAATCTCATTTAAGATCCTGTTTCCACGTTGACAAGTTTAAAGCCAAATATTGTATCATTGTGTTTTTTTTCTGAGAAAATGTTATAACAAAACAAGTAATTAGTCTAAAGTGGTAGTAAAAAACATAGTATTCTTCAATTATTTTTCTGTCTTTTTTATGTAACATTGATGCTAAACTTTGTAAAATAAAAAAATAAAACAAAACAATGAAGTGAAGATCAATAGAATATGGAAACAGTTGTTTATCAATAAACCACCAAACATACCAGTAAAAAAACATAGTTCAGTACAGTCTAGCATTAGGACATTTTAAATACACTTAAATATATATATATATATATATATATATATATATATATATATATATATATATATATATTATGATAAGAATATTTGATTACATTTTATTTGTGGTGTCATACATTTCCCAAACATACGATACCAATATTGCCATCCTGATTGCATTTTCCACAATAATTTTTGATGCTAGAATTTTGACATTAATTAAATGTCCGTTAAATTTTTATTTTTTATTTTTAAATAAATAAACTATGCGAACAGGTTTTGGATTACCATTTTCTTTAATCATTGAACTCATCATCACCCGCATTGACTAATGCAATTCCCTCTTTTTCGGTCTTCTCTGAAATAGACTCTTACCCCTACAATCTATTTTGCATGCAATGGCTGTATTGATTTTCCTTGCAAATCATTCTGCCTCTGCTGAATCACTCAAGTCAGTCTCTACATTGGTTGCCTGTTTTTCATCGAATCCAATGTAAAATACTTCTAGTAACCTACAAGGCCATCAACAATACTGCACCAACATACATCTCCTCACTTGTCTCAAAATAGCTCCCAATTCGACATCTCCGTTCTGCACAAGATCTATTTCTCTCATCCACTCTCATTCCATGCTCCCATTCCCGGTTCCAGGCCTTTTGTCGAGCTGCACCCACTCTATAAAATTCCCTCCCTCGCACAATAAGTCTTTCCTCTGGATTACGAACCTTTAAGCGTTCTCTGAAATCCAACCTCTTCATGCAAGCTTATAATATTTCCCAACCACCCTCATAACCTCACTAGGTTACCCTATTACCACCCTTTACACAATTCACACAAGACAACACCCCTCTGATCCCCTGACCAACAATGCTGTGTGTCTGGATCATATAGCATACAAATCACTTTTTACCTTTGCACTTTGGCGGGACCAAAATCTAATATGTACCTCATGTATCCAACTCCCACTGTCCCATAGATTGTAAGCTTGCAAGCAGGGCCTTCTTACCTCGTCTGTATTACCCAGTATTGTTTATTACTGTGTTTGTCCTAAATTGTAAAACGCTACGGAGTTTGCATAAATAAATGTTGATGAGGACAGTACCATTTTTCAGGTATGCATATGTATCCATGTAGAATTTTTCTAGGTGTAACCATCATCTGTCTTTTCCCTCCTCCAATTCATCATATTAAGCATGTAATATTTCTACCCTGGTAACCACCAGCCATGTGCACATAACTAGAAACTGCACTACATTGCCAAAAGTATGTTAACATCTCACTCCTAAACAATGGGCATTAATAAGAAGTTGGTCCCCCCTTTTGCTTCTATAACAGCTTTCCACTTTATTTTGGGAATATGGCTGTGGGGATTTCTATCCATTCAGTCACAAGAGTTTTAGTGAGGTTGGGCAGTGACGATGGGCGATGAGGCCTGGCTCGCAGTCGGCATTCCAATTAATCCCAAAGGTGTTCACCAGGATAGAGGTTAGTGCGCTGTGCAATCCAATGAAGTTCTTCCACATCAAACTTGGGAAATCATTTTTTGATTGATCTCGCATTGTGCACGAGTGGGTATTATCATACTGAAATAGGAAAGGGTTTTCCCCAAACTGTTGCCATAGAGTTGGAAGCACACAATTTTCTAGAATGTCATGGCCCAGGTGAAATCAAGAAAATCAGCTCCAGATCATTATTCCTTCTCCACCAAACTGCACTTGGTTAGGAAGCATTTTCCTGCCATCCGACAAACCAAGATTCGTCCATCTGACTGTAAGATGGTGAAGAGTGATTTGCCCAAAAATGTGTTTCCATTGCTCCAGAGCCCAACGGCAGTGTGCTTTATACCACTCCAGTCGACATTTGTTCTGGTACACAGTGAGCTGAGGTTTCTAATTGCTGCTTGGCCATGGAACTCCAATGTATGAAGCTCCCTACAAATAGTTCTTCTACTGATGTTGCTTCCAGAGGCCATTTGGGAGCTGGTAGAGAGTGTTACAACCAAGGACAGACAATTTTTACACGCTATGCTCTTCATGCTTGGCGGCCCCGTTCTGTGAGCTTGTATGGCCTTGCGCTTCCCTGCTGAGCTGTTGTTGCTCCTACACTTTTCACTTCACAATAACAGCACTTACAGTTAACCCGGACAGCTTTAACAGGGCAGAAATTTGATAAACTGACTTATTGGAAAGGTGGCACCCTATGAGAGTGCCACGTTGAAAGTCACTTAGCTCTTCAGCACAACCCATTCTATTCATCATCAACATAATCATTGACATTTATTTATGTAACACTAGCAGATTCCGTAGCGCTTTACAATTAAGAACAAACAGTAATAAAACAATACTGAGTAATACATACAGAGAGGTAAGAGGGCCCTGCTCACAAGCTTACAATCTATGGGACAATGGTTTGATACACAAAGATAAGTGCTACATCATGTTGTATTTGTCCAGCGAGAATGCAAAGGTTACAAAGTATTTAGCGGGCTGTATGTTGAGTCACACAACTATGTTGATCAGAGGGTTGTTGTCTTTTGCTCTCTTTGTAGAGGGTGGTAATAGGGTAACCTAGGGAGATTAAAAGGGTGGTAGAGGAATATTATAAGCTTGTCTGATGAGGTGGGTTTTCAGAGAACGCTTGAAGGTTTGAAGACTAGAGGAAAGTCTTATGGTGCGAGGGGGTGAATTCCATAAAGTGGGTGCAGCCTGAAAAAAGTCCTTTAACCGAGAATGGGAGGACGTGATGAGAGTGGAAGAGAGACACAGATCTTGTGCAGAATGGAGGTGTCGAGTTGGGAGATATTTTGAGACAAGTGAGGAGATGTATGTCGGTGCAATTTTGTTGATGGCCTTGTATGTTAGTAGAAGAAATTGATTCGTTGAAAAATAGGCAACCAATGTAGAGACTGACAGTGACTTAGCAGAGGAAGAACAATTTGCAAGGAAAATCAATCTAGCTGCATGTAAAATAGATTGTAGGGGCTCGAGTCTGATTTTGGGAAGACCAGTAAGGAGGAATAAATTAAAGTTAATTAAAGTTATTGCACTGTCTTGAGATATGTATGTATTCTGGAAAGGTTTTTTAGATGTATGCAGCATGATGTAAATATAGAGTTGATGTGGGGAACAAAGGATAACTGTGAGTCACACCTAGGCAGTGAGCTTACGTGGTGGGATTTATGCTCATGTTGTCAACAGAAATAGAAATGTCAGGCAGTAAGCTTCTATTGTTGGGTGGGAATATTTTTCTGTTTTTGAAAGATTGAGTTTGAGTTGGCGAGAGGACATTCAAGATGAAATGGCAGAAATACAGTCAGTAACACAAGACCACACAGATGGTGAGAGATCAGGAGAGGATAGATAAATTTGTGTATCATCCGCATAGAGATGATACCGAAATCCAAAGGGGCTTATTATTTTTCCAAGCGAAGTGGTGTAGATAGAGAATAGCAAATGACCTAGGACTGAGCCCTGTGGTACTCCAACTGATAAAGGAAGCATAGTGGTGGTTGTTCCAGAGAAATTAACACTGAAAGAGTATTTAGATAGGTAGGATGAGAACCAGGATAGGACAGTGTCTTGAAGACCTAGGGATTGTAGCGTCTGTATGAGGAGAGAGTGGTCAACAGTGTTGAATGCAGCAGAGAGATCCAGGAGAATTAGAAAAGAGTAATCACCTTTAGTTTTAGCTGTGATTAGATTATTGACAACCTTGGTCAGTGCATTCTCTGGAGTGTTGAGAGTGAAAGCCTGATTGAAAAGGATCCAATAGGTTGTTTGCAGAAAAGAAACGTGTGAGGTGAGTGTAGGCAATTCTCTCAAGAAGTTTGGAGGGGCATGGGAGCTGAGAGATGGTTTGGTAAATTGAGAGTTTGGGTCAGAAATTAGTTTTTTAAAATAGGAGTAATCACTGTGTACTTGAATAGTGATGGAAAGATACCAGTAGAGAGAGAGAGATTACAGATTTTAGTTAGAGGTGGAATGTGAACACAAGACAAGGATCTATCAATTTGTGAGGGTATGGGATCAAGAGGACAGGAGGTAGAGTAGGAAGATAAGAAGAGAGTAGAAACTTTCTCTTCATTTGTGGGATCAAATGAGAGGTTATCAGAGGATGCTGGTAAGGATTTGAGCTGATTGCTAGTCGAGGTAGATGATACCATTTCAAGTCCAATCTTTTCAATCTTGTCTTTAAAATAGGAAGCAAGATCCTGGGCACTGATGGTAGTCGAAGGGTTTGGGGTGGGAGGATTAAGAAGAGATTTAAATGTGTTAAAAAGGTGTTTGGGGTTAGAATCCTGAGTATAGATGAGAGATTGGAAGTATGCCTGTTTAGCAGTGTCCAGAGCATTTCGATAGGAGTGATAGATAGCAGTATATGCACTGAAATCATTAGAGGTACAAAATTTGCGACAATGACGTTCCGCTTTACAAGAAAGTTTTTGTAGATTTTGTGTTACTTTAGTGTGCCACGGTTGACAACGAAGTCTACACGGACTATGACTGGGGCCACTTGATGACGGGTATGGTGAAAATGAGGAACTGCCATATCCGGGAAGGAGAATGTAAAAACTGGGGAGAAGAGAGGTGGAAAACTGTTGAAAATCAATAGAGTTAATTTTCCTGCGGGTATGAGGAGGCTTGGAAGAGTTTTACAGTATGGAGGTTAGAGAGCTGCAAGTGGGCAAGTAACTAATAACCTGATGATCCGACAGTGGCCATCCTGATGAGTAGCGGATTCAAACCACTGGTCAAGTAAGGAGGTTAGAGAGAGCAGTTTTTAAGCAGCATCAGAACGTGGATTAGCAATAGGGATGTTGAAATCACCCATGATGGTGGGGATGTCAGAAGATAAGAAGTGAGGGAGCCATGCAGAGAAATGTTCAAGAAATTGTTGGTGGGGTTCAGGGGGCGATAGATCACAGCGATACACAAAAAGAATGGGTTAAAAATCCGAACAGTATGTACTTCAAAAGATGTGAATGTAAGTGATGGGACATTTTTGGTAGAACTGTGGATGTGCACTGAGGGGAGAGAAGTACTTCAACCCCACCTCTTTGTCTGCCTCCAGGTCTGGGAGTGTGGGTGAAATGGAGGCCACCATGTGAAAGGACTGCACGTGAGGCAGTGTCTGATTGCATGAGCTACGTTTCTGTTATTGCCATAAGGTTGAGGTTTTTTGAGAGGTAGAGGTCATGTATGGAGGTAAGTTTGTAACAAACAGAGCGTGCATTCCAAAGGGTACATTTAAAGGACTTTGGAAGAGAGGGGAGACAGGTAATGAGTTTGAGGTTTGCTTGATTTTTGGTCAGATATATGTGTGTGGGGGAATTGGATAATATGATATATCACCAGCTAATAGAAGCAGGAAGGAAGAAAGATCGGAAAGATGATTGTGAGATGTGTGTTCTTTTAGTTTCTGGCGACAGGGTGAGTCTGTTATAACTATTGATTTTAATTAGGAAAACAGTTCACGAGTGTTAACTAGAGGGGAGTGAAATAATGAAGGGGCAATGTGGACAGAGGTGTGTGTTGCAGGAAGGGTTAAGGAGGATATAGTTCTAAAGATAATGCTACGAAAGGAAAGCAAGAAAAATAATTTGGCAAATATTGGTATTTAGAAGGAAAATAGCAACAAATGTGGGAATTAAAAGAATTACCTAGTGCGGCGGTTCCCAAACTGTGTGCCGCGGCGCCCAGGGGTGCCGTGGCGCTGTCTCAGGGGTGCCGCGCGCCAGCCATAAAAAATCAAACAAACAGAAACACTTACCAATCCGCCAGGCGCCGGGACCCAGCATCATCCTCTCTCACGCAGCCTGTCATATCAGTGACAGGCTGCGTGAGAAAGGAGGATGCTGGGTCCCGGCGCCCGGCGGATTGGTATGTGTTTGTTTGTTTTATGGCTGGCGCGCGGCAGAGAGGGCAGAGGAGAGTGACAGCGTGACAGGAGGGGGACAGAGGAGAGTGACAGCGTGACAGGAGGGGGACAGAGGAGAGTGACAGCGTGACAGGAGGGGGCAGAGGAGAGGGACAGCGTGACAGGAGGGGGACAGAGGAGAGTGACAGCGTGACAGGAGGGGGACAGAGAAGAGTGACAGCATGACAGGAGAGTGACAGCGTGACAGGAGGGGGACAGAGGAGAGTGACAGGAGGGGGACAGAGGAGAGTGACAGCGTGACAGGAGGGGGACAGAGGAGAGGGACAGCGTGACAGGAGGGGGACAGAGGAGAGTGACAGGAGAGGGACAGAGGAGAGTGACAGCGTGACAGGAGAGGGACAGCGTGACAGGAGGGGGACAGAGGAGAGGGACAGTGTGACAGAAGGGGGACAGAGGAGAGTGACAGGAGGGGAACAGAGGAGAGTGACAGGAGGGGGACAGAGGAGAGGGACAGCGTGACAGGAGGGGGACAGAGGAGAGGGACAGCGTGACAGGAGGGGGACAGCGTGACAGGAGGGGGACAGAGGAGAGTGACAGCGTGACAGGAGGGGGACAGAGGAGAGGGACAGAGTGACAGGAGGGGGACAGAGGAGAGTGACAGCGTGACAGGAGGGGGACAGAAGAGGGACAGCGTGACAGGAGGGGGACAGAGGAGAGTGACAGGAGTGGGACAGAGGAGAGGGACAGCGTGACAGGAGGGGGACAGAGGAGAGGGACAGCGTGACAGGAGGGGGACAGCGTGACAGGAGGGGGACAGAGGAGAGTGACAGCGTGACAGGAGGGGGACCGAGGAGAGGGACAGAGTGACAGGAGGGGGACAGAGGAGAGTGACAGCGTGACAGGAGGGGGACAGGAGAGGGACAGCGTGACAGGAGGGGGACAGAGGAGAGTGACAGGAGTGGGACAGAGGAGAGGGACAGCGTGACAGGAGGGGGACAGAGGAGAGTGACAGCATGACAGGAGAGTGACAGGAGGGGGACAGAGGAGAGTGACAGGAGGGGGACAGAGGAGAGTGACAGCGTGACAGGAGGGGGACAGAGGAGAGTGACAGCGTGACAGGAGGGGAACAGAGGAAAGGGACAGCGTGACAGGAGGGGGACAGAGGAGAGTGACAGGAGAGGGACAGAGGAGAGTAACAGCGTGACAGGAGAGGGACAGCGTGACAGGAGGGGGACAGAGTAGAGGGACGGACAGTGTGACAGAAGGGGGACAGAGGAGAGTGACAGCGTGACAGGAGGGGGACAGAGGAGAGGGACAGCGTGACAGGAGGGGGACAGAGGAGAAGGACAGCGTGACAGGAGGGGGACAGAGGAGAGTGACAGCGTGACAGGAGGGGGACAGCGTGGCAGAGGAGCTGGGACAGCGTGACAGAGGGCAGAGGAGCTGGGACAGCGTGACAGAGGGCAGAGGAGGAGGAGGACAGCGTGGAAGAGGAGCTGGGACAGCGTGACAGAGGGCAGAGGAGCTGGGACAGCGTGACAGAGGGCAGAGGAGGAGGTCAGCGTGGAAAAGGAGCTGGGACAGCATGACAGAGGGCAGAGGAGGGGGACAGAGGAGCTGGGACAGCGTGACAGAGGGCAGATGAGGGGGACAGCATGGCAGATGAGCTGGGACAGCGTGACAGAGGGCAGAGGAGGGGGACAGTGGGCAGGGGAGGAGGACAGCTTGAGAGGGGCAGTGGAGGGGGACAGCGTGACAGGAGGGAGACAGAGGGCAGAAGAGGGGGGACAGCGTGAGAGAGGGCAGAGGAGTGGGGACAGCGTGAGAGAGGTGAGAGAGGGCAGAGTGTCTGGATGCAGTGGGGGCAGAGTATCTGGATGCAGAGGGGGCATTTTTGCATACAACTAAATAAGCATTTCTGTCCTGACCTAAATACTTATTAGAATTTTTTGACCCAACTATTTCTAAAACAGGACTGCTCAGTAATTATTTTGGAGGGGTGCCTTAAAAAATTATAGAGACTCTAAGGGTGCCGCGAACTGCAAAAGTTTGGGAACCACTGACCTAGTGTAATTCTCTGTACAATCAGAAGTAGCAGAGTAAAGATGCAGCAGATGTAGATTATTTCTAGAGGTCTTCAATTGTTGTTCAATGTTTGTTCAACTGTCTTGTTTTTTTCTAAACATTTTGTGAGAAAAACACTTAGGGCCTGAGTCATTAAGGAGAGCAAAGCATAAAAAGGTGGTAACTTTGCAACTGGGCAAAACCATTGGAGGGGGAGGTAAATTTAAAATGTGGAGACATATTTATAGTTGGGGCAGGGCATGTCCTAGATCAGTTGTAAATCTCAGTGTAAAAATAAAGCTTTCAAGCATTTGTGTGCTAGATGAAAAAACAGCCAGTATTTAACTTATGTGCAAAATAATAAATTAATTTGCACCCTTGTTACATGGTTTGTCCCAGAGAACATATACTCCTTCTTTTGCCTTACTATCCTTAATGACTCAGGCCCTTAGTGTAGACTACTGTTACTTTTGGACTATGGAGATTACCTGACTTTATGCTTGATTTTATGCACATGTTAACAATAAGTGTGGCTGAAATGGGCAAGCACACTAATTAGAAGGGGTGTCCACATAGGTTTGGTCATGTAGTCTATGTAGGCTACAACAAATTTAAGTACCGTATATACTCGAGTATAAGTCGACCCGAATATAAGCCGAGGCACCTAATTTTACCACAAAAAACTGAGAAAACTTATTGACTCGAGTATAAGCCTAGGGTGGGAAATTACTTGCTTCTTTTAATAAACTCAGGCTCCCAAAATGGCTCCAAATGTACCAAAAAATCAGCAACCATATTAGTAAGGTGTATATATTGTGTGTATATATAGTGTATATAGCATTCACATGGGAAAGCAGATGCCACAATTTGGAAAATATTGGAGAGGATATGTTTGTCATTAATAATTACTAGATAAACTGCTCACCCCAGGTACTGCGCCCGTCTCCTACTAGGCTGTCTTTAGTACAGTACACACATCTTGCATCTCTTTCTCATTGACGAGGAGCTCTGGATATGTCCCCCTGTATTTACTATCCTCTGTGCCTGGTAGGGAGGGAGGGATTTTCTTTAGCCCTTAACTTCCACTGCGGAAGATAAGAGCTGAGGGACCGGAGAACAGGCACTCACTCGAGTATAAGCCGAGGGGGGCTTTTTCAGCATAAAAAATGTGCTGAAAAAGTAGGCTTATACTCGAGTATATACAGTAGTTTCTTCTCTGAAGTACACAGATTGTGTAATAGACAAGACAGATTTTTTCAATTTTGGCTTTATATATTGATACAAAAAATGCCTGTTAATTTGTGATTGAGAGATTCATTTGATAATAAATAAATAAATAATTAATAATAGCTTTATATAGTTTTATTCCCACTCCCAAAATTTACCCTTTTTTCATATAGAAATTGATAAACCAAAATATTGACAAATTACTTATTTGTCAAACTAGTTGAGCTTTAGTTTAAAACAGTAAAGTTTTAGTTAAGTTATAGTAATATTAACTCATCGATGATTGTCCATAGTCAACCTGTTATAAACATCAAATAGAAATGCACATACATTACTGGTAGGAATTATGCTGTAGGATCTGAATTCCACCCAGTTGCAACAATGCAGCTACTTCTCTTAATTGGTTGACTATATAAAACTGTACAATACTTTCAAAGTGACACTTAAATTTTATGAGCAATGAAAAGTCTACATGTTTCTTGACTTATTTGATTGTTCCCACTGAACAACCTGAGTCCAGTGCTGAACATGCACTGCCCTGATTGTGCTTATTCGATGTACGTCTTCACATGTCATTGCCTTAATTTCTCTTGACTGGAAGGATTTTCAACAATCTGCTTTAATCTAACAAACCTCCTTAATCTAGGCTGTGGGACAGGATTTACCTGATTAAGTTTTCACGTGGGAATCCTGTGCAGTTAGCTGTAGTACAAATAGATTCATGTACACAGTGGACAATACACACTGCTCAGTATGATCCTGATGTAGAGTTGGATGTAATTTACAAATGTAAGCATCCTGCAAATTTACACAGGATTTCTAGTGGCTCGTATCTTTAGATCAATGCAACTCAGAATACTATGCAAATTACACATACTTCGCTAAACATGTCTCTTTGTCTGCATTACGGGTTGGTTTGCACGTTACACTTAAGTGGCAGACGGACCCCATGCTGAGGATTTCCATGCTATATTGCCACCAGCCCAGGCTGGCAAAGCCTAGTGCTGGTAATAGTAAATTTGGGTGAACCAGGAGAAAGCATCTGCAACAGATGGGTCTCCTCTGTGGCTACTTCCCATTCAGCATAGCACGTAAAGAGCATGAACACGTCCTATATTGCTAGGTTCGGTCACTACCTCCCCCATTCTGCCTCTCTAAGTGTGGATAGGTGTAAGGGCAGATAAGTTTCAGTCTGAGTGCATACTGAGCCTGATCCTTGGCTACTACGCATGCACAGCAGTCAAAAGCGCTTTTTGCACATGGAGGTCGGACTTGCGTCTGAATGTACATGAGGCCCCTTGAGAGGATGCCACAATTGCTAAAGCTCTTCTACACCTACCATATAATATACTTTATGAAGGTCATGCTTTTAAAATTTGTGAGTTAATAAATGTGTTGGTAAAAATAAGGTTGTCATTGTATGCCCATCTCAATTGTATGCAAGTGATAAGTAAAATGAATATGAATTTTTCACATACCTTTTTCTTTGCTGTGTAAGTACACATATCCTTTGTTATTAATCCCTGATGCAAAGTAAAGGTAATTTATGAAAGTACAAACCTGCAGTGCAAATGATGTTTTGCAATGTAATGCTCTTATTTTTTGCACAGATGTACCCATTTGTACCAGGACCGCATTGATCCAAAATGATAGCATTTGCAGTGATTGCAACATTTAGCATCTACTCATGACAGGGGCTGGGCATATTGCTGCACAGTCTGCTGAATACGATATACACGCACATGCAAAAATTAGATCTTCCCGCAAAGCTCCTGATTAGAGATCTTGTAAAGTCGGAAGGTATGCCTTGATGTATTGTATTCTTTCAATGAGATAAAGGGGTGGAAGGGGGCAGAGCATATAGATTTTTTTTTCTCCTCACAAAAGGACTTTCTAACTCCATTGAAAAGAAACTGTGTATGCATTTTGAAATCGGCTTGCGAAAGTATTAAGTGTAAGCTTGCCGTCTTTTGAACATCGTAATAAGACTATTTATTAAGGTATAAATGGAGGCAAGAGTGGTGTATTTCCACTCTTTCTTCCATATTTGCCTCTTTTCCGCTGATTTCCGAGTTGGGGTGTTGCTTGTGTGCATATACACGGTAACAAGAGTATTTATTACCATGTAGTGTGAATGCTGCTCTGCTCTTCTTTTGTGTGCCTAAATCTTCCGCCACCTCTTGGGTGAAGGAGGTCACCTCAGCTCTGCTCAGTTTTATTTACAAGGAGTAAGTAGTGCAATCAGTGAAAACAATATTACGATTGAGGTCATTGTCTAAAGAGGTTAGAATCTAAGTAGGGTTTCTGAGGCATATACAGTCATGGGCAAAAGTTTTGAGAATAACACAAGTATTGATTTTCAAAAAGTTTGCTGCTTCAGTGTTTTTTTGTCAGATGTTGCTATGGTATACTGAAGTAAAATTACAAGCATTTCATAAATGTCAAATGCTTTTATTGACAATTACATTCAGTTTATGCAAAGTTTAGTCAATATTTGCAGTGTTGACCCTTCTTTTTGAAGACGTCTGCAATTCGCCCTGGCATTCTGTCAATCAACTTTTGTGCCACATACTAACAGATGGCCGCACATTCTTGCCTAATCAATGCTTGGAGTTTGTCAGAATTTGTGGGTTTTTGTTTGTTCACTCACCTCTTGAGGATTGACCACAAGTTCTCAATGGGATTAAGGTCTGGGGAGTTTTCTGGCCATGGACCCAAAATTTTGATGTTTTGATACACAAGCTACGTAGTTATCATTTTTGCCTTATGGCAAGGTGCTCCATCATGCTGCAAAGGCATTGTTTGTCACCAAACTGTTCTTGGTTTTAGTACCATTCTTTAGTCATGGCTCTGTTCTTAGGCAAAATTGTGAGCCCACTCTCTTGGCTGAGAAGCAACTCCACACATGAATGGTCTCAAGATACTTCACTGTTGGCATGACACAGGACTGATGGTAGCTGTCACGAACGCACCGCCTGTCCCAGATACAGCAATCTCTACAGCGGGCCATGACTGGTTTTACCTTAACAATTAACAATTAATACACCTTTTCTGCCACCACAAAGGATTTAATATGGTGTCCTTACATTCACCAGAACCACTTATTAATGTTTCACACTTAAATCACATACACATATAGCATGATCCTAGTAAGTTCACAAAGAATCACGGGGAAATACGCTAGATTAAATATGTTTAATCTAAAAAATATTTCCAAGGTTTATTTACAAATATTAATAACAAGACATTCAAAATGTTGCACAAATGAGTTTCAGAAAATAAAATAGGAAATAAAATCAGAGTACTATTTACGAGGTAGACTTGCTGTGTGTGTGAGGGAACACAAATGAAAGTATGGAACATTTCAGTCTTGATAGATCCCTCTTGAAATGCACAATCTGATGTCTGATTTTAAGCCATTTCATGTTGGCTCTTCATCCCCACCTTAGGAATTTAGCTGTCGGTAAAGTCAGACTGATCTCCCAAATGTCTCAGGGCTTTTGAAGTGAGCTGAGATCAGAATGTCCACAGGACCTTGAAGTCTCACCTCTGCTTTTCGTTGGGCTCGGCTAAGTCTAACTCCTCTGCATACACAAACTACTCAGAAATTTATTTGGGCCTGGCTACTTTCACAAGACCATTGACATTTGCCTAGGTCAGACTCAGGTCAGTTAACAAAATACACTTTAAAAAGTTACATAAAATATTCACAGTGTTATACATAAATTCAACAGAAAATAGCAATTAGTCATTAGATATACTAAATTTCGTCACACCTCCCCTTAACTAGGGCACGGAGAACTGTGACCTGCCACTGTCTCTCCTGCCCATTCACCACTTCTGCCCCTTAGCGTGAGAGGCCATCTGCGTTTCCATGTTCTGCGCCCTTCTGGTGTTTAATGGTGAAGTTATATTGCTGCAAAATGAAATTCCATCGTAGCAGCTTTCCATTCTCCTCACAAACTCTATTCAGTCAGCTTAGCGGATCATGTTCTGTAATAATGGTGAAATGCCATCCATACAGATAGGGCTGTAGCTTTTGAAGTGCCCACACAATGGCTAGGCAGTCTCGTTCAATGGTAGTATAAGCCACCTCCCAGGGGAGTAGTTTTCTACTTAGGATAATAATAGGGTGCTCCTCCCTCTGCGCTGTCACCTGGCTAAGGACAGCTCCTAGTCCATAGTTAGATGAGTCGGTCTGTACTATAAACCTCCGTTTGAAATCTGGGGCCTGTAGAACAGGAGACTGGACCAAAGCAGATTTCAGAGCTGTAAATGCATTTTCACAATCCTCTGTCCAATTAACCACCTGTGGTAATTTCTTTTTTGCTAAATCAGTCGGAGGTTTGGCTAGGATGCTATAATGGGGCACAAATTTTCGATTAATACCCGGCTGTACCTAAGAAAGACATGACCTGCTTTTTCGTGGTAGGGATCGGCTATGCCGTGATAGCCTCTACCTTGCCCGGCTCTTGGCGGAAGGTACCTCCCCCTACACAGTGCCCCAAGCACTGCACTTCACGCATGCCAAGCTGGCACTTCTCTGGCTTCATAGTCAGACCTGCCTCAGTAGTTCGGCCTAACACAGTATTCCGATGGATCAGGTACTCCTTCCAGGTCTGACTGAACACCGCATTGTCATACAGGTAGGCAACTGCATGTCGCTTCTGACTCTCTAGCAGGTCATTGACCAGGTGCTGGAAGGACGCAGGGGAATTTTTCTTTCCAAAGGCCATGACCAAAAACTCAAATAGGGTAAATATATACAAATACCTAGGTGCAAATGTATCAATGTAAGCAGCATTTGATAGCTTCACAAGTATAAAAGAAATAAAAAAATTACAAATGATAATTCAATAACATAAAAACAGGTACTGGCCAGACCTAATAAATTCCATATAAAAGTCTTTGAAGTGTGCAGCAGAACTGGCTGTGATCCAGAATCCAGCTAAGTAAGCTAGTAATAAAACAGGTCTCTAATTCAAATCAAAATAATCTGTTAATCTCTAATATTCAAAGTTCCTTATTCAGATAAGGGCATCTGCTACTTTGTCTAAGCAAATGGAGGAAAGAGCTACTGCTTCTAGGTACCTAGTATCTTAATCCAGTACAGTCAGAGGGCCGGAGTCGTTAAGGCAAAAAAAAAGGAGTAAATGTTCTCTGGAACAAACCATGTTTTACTGCAAGGGGTGCAAATTAGTTTATTATTTTGCACATAGGTAAATACTGGCTGATTTTTCATGTAGCATGCAAATTCTTGCTTTATTTTTACACTGAAATTTACAGTTAATCTAGGACATGCACTAACCCTAAATCTGCCATCACATTTTAAATTTATCTCCCCCTCCAAAGCAACATGGTTTTGCCCAGATGCAAAGTTACTTCTTTTTTATGCTTTGCTCTCCTTGATGACTCAGGCACAGAATGTACTCTTTCCCTGAGCTACTGGGAATGGCACTCAAAGGGTTCTGATGTGAGAGACGGGCAGTGAAATGAGAGGGGCCCTCCCTACATCACCAGACTTCCCATCAACCTGGCACACATGGCACTAGCGACAGTATTTTGCCTCATTGTGCGTGTAAATGCACTCAGACCTGCCTGCAGCCTTTCCTTAGCAAGTTCTGCACTGGTGGTGCCCCGATCTCGCAACTGAATCAACTGTAGAAGACGGTCCTGGCCCTTGATGGACGTTCTTGGACATCCTGAAGCCTTCTTCACAATTATTGAACCTCTCTCCTTGAAGTTCTTGATCATCCGATAAATGGTTGATGTAGATGTAATCTTACCAGCAGCAATATCCCCTGCCTGTGAAGCCCTTTTTGTGCAAAGCAATGATGACTGCACGTGTTTCCTTGCAGATAACGATGGTTAAGAGGTAGAACAATGATTTCAAGCACCGTCCTCCTTTTAAAGCTTCCACTCTGTCATTCTAACTCAGTCAGCATGACCTAGTGATCTCCAACCTTGTCAACACTCTCACCTTTGTTAACGAGAGAATCACTGACCTGATGTCAGCTGGTCCTTTTGTGGCAGGGCTGAAATGCAGTAGAAATGTTGTTTTTAGGGATAAAGTTCATTGTCATGGCAAAAAGGGACTTTGAAATTAATTGCAATTCATCTGTTCACTCTTCATGATATTCTGGAGTATATGCAAATTGCCATTATAAAAACTGAGGCAGCAGACTTTGTGATAAATAATATTTATCTCATTCTCAAAACTTTGTGCCATGATTGTAGCAACAAGTTTCAAGGGGACAGGTCCCAAAATACTGAATACAAGTTCACAAATACAGTGTTTTAAGTATTTATAAGTGACAGTAATTGGCAATTATTGCAGTAGTCCTAAGCATTTAAAACAGAATAAAATGATGAGCTATATTTTAGGAGAAAGATTGAAAATTTTCAAATGAACGAAGAGGCAACAGAACTCAGTCATATTAGGTGGAAAGTTTCAAAAACCTGAACCTGGGCATTCTCCTTGTTATGCCTGAGGTGGCAGCTAAGCGTACTTGTGTGCCCGCATAGTTTTTAATTCCTAAATTACCTTCCAGAAATAAGAAGCAGTCAAGGTGAAGGCTTTGTGTTATGTTCTGGCAGTGCTGGTGTGAAACAGCAGCTGGGAGTCACAGGTCGCTGTGGGCTGGAAAACAAGGCATTGTTAGATAAATCCATTAACACAGGTGTAATTGAGTCACCTGATTATTCTTTTAAATAGTGTCTTGGTTGAAATTAAAAGCTTCTCTGTTACATGAGCAGTTACAGATTTGTTTCCACTCTGAAAAGTGTTAGCATTGCTATTTAAGTAAAAGTTTTATTGTTTTGTAAATTAATACATACTAATAACTGGTATGGTCAAATAAAATGATTGAAAAAGAACGTTTAACACCAAATGACAATTTTGTACAAATTGAGACATCAGAAATAATGGTTGTGGAAGACAACTATTTTGTTGCTGATCTTGATTATGATCAGGCGGAATGATTTTTGTTTAAATCTGATGGCTACTTGTAAACTACTTCTGCTGTCAGGTAAGTAAATATTTTTATGATCTAAAACATGGGGAAAAATATTATCTTGTTTAAAAAATGATATAGCATGATACCAGCATCCAATATGATTCAAAATAATTGCATTAAAGTCACAGCGTTACTAAGCATTTTTCTGTTTACAGGTGTAAAACGGTGAAATATGACTATTACAAGTTGCCTAGAACGTCTGTGGTCATTGCCTTTTACAATGAAGCCTGGTCAACACTCCTACGGACAGTCCACAGTGTCCTGGAAACATCCCCAGACATCCTCCTGGAGGAAATTATTATTGTAGATGATTATAGTGATAAAGGTAAAAGAAGCATTATTATTGTTTGTACAAAGACACTTATAGGTGATAGCATGAAGTGGTAATTTCTTTTAATCAGTCATGGTCTATGAAAAGATAAACAAAAATCTTTTACCCCTACACTTAATGGCCATCCTTGTGTAAAATAAGAGTTCATTTAAATTTTACATGTAAAACGTCCTGTAATTTCTTGCACTTAGAGTTGAACATAAGGCCCACTGCCTCCCTGCAATCATATAAAATAATTTGCGCATCCCTTACTCAAACCTCCCAAATTTTTCCAATATCAGCGGGACAGTCCCAACTGTATGTTCGTCCCAAGGGTGTGAATGTTGGGGGAAGGGAGGTATGTAGCGGGCAGCCTAGCACTTTACAGCATTAGACAGCCCTCTTGGGGCATGGCCATGCCCCCTGTTGTGATGTGCCCAGTCCCCCTCCCCCACTTCGCCCCCGTCTCACTGGTGGTGACACATGTTGGGCGGTATGCTTGCTCTTAATTCCTTATGTGTGAAGAGGCAGAACGGGTGAGGAAAGGGGTTTTTCAAAGCAAGGCAAGTACATAAAGGTATGTTCATATATTTGCTCTGTATTTGAAGTTTGAGACAGCCACAGACTTAATAAAAAAAAGACTCCCACAGTCAAAGTAATTCCAGTACTCATAGACTAGACTGGTAGCGGCATTTTTGGGGCACCAAGCAGGGTGAAGTTCCCCAAATATGCCATTACCAGCAATAAGCTATGACAGACTTGGCTAGTGACACTGTAACACAGCAACCTGCAGCTTGTGGTTCCTCTGTCATAATATCACACAGCCCTAACTTGTTCAGTATGTGGCTGAATTTCCCGGGAGAATGAGACCCCTCACTGTAGAAAAAAAACAGCCTGGTGCTTAAAGCACTAGGGCTCCTCCCTACAACCCCTTGCCATGATGATGCACTTAAAGTATATCATGATAAACTTTAAATGTATCCTCATGTGGTCTCATGTATATAAGATATGTACAACTCAATATTTATACATAAGTGCACTTTTTTTGTGCAGCATATTTGACTCCTGAGCTTTTCACACAAATGAGTCTATACATTTGAGTCTGCTGTGGTTTGTTTATTTTAATTATTTTTTGTTTGTTTGTTATGCCAACAGGAAATCTGCAGTCCGCATAAGTACAGGATCCGATTTAATTTTTAGGACTTTGCTAATATAACCTGTTTTATAAATAGGATTAGTTTTAGTTTTATGTTTAATACATTTTAATTAGAATGCATGAGACTTTGTTTCTTCCCATTTTTGCACTTGTTTTCATGCATAGCATCTGGTGTTGTGTCATTGGTTATGAAAATGGTTGGATACAAATTCATCGCCTGTGAACATTGCTTCAGCATACTTCTATTCTACCTGAAGACTAAACATTTTGATTTATTACCATTTGCAAACATAGGTGTGAAAAACCATCTCCTTCAAGAAGATTGAAATTACAGTATATAAGGAACAAAACACAAATGCACTTTTGTACTGTTTTAATCTTCATTTTGTAACATTTTATTATATGCTGTCTTGTGTCTGCCAACAGTTCCAGTTTTCATGTGACATTCTTATTTTATGGTGTTCAGAGGGGGCATGGTTTTACACAGCATAGACAGATCAAGGAGTGTTTTTGTTGGATCAGTATGTGGCTTCATTTTTCCAAATTTTCCAATCAAGAATGTTGGTACTTGTGACAGGATGGACCACCTATGCCACCCTGTCTGTTGTTGCTGGGAACCGGCTGAACTAACTTTGCCACCGTTCCCTTTCATTATCCCAAATGTGCCCTCTTGCCGCAGTAGGAGGGGCTTACAAAGGCTGCAACCACTGGACTCCTTACCGGCATCCAGAACCGGGGTTTCTTCTGGGTAACTGACGCTGCTAGTTTATCTTGTTGCTGGTGTACCTGGGCTAGTACTCATGACCTCTTACTATGGATCAGGGAAGCTGTGGATGGATCCACCCTGGCCTATCACACTGACCAGGGCTGCATGGGTAGCAGGCAGAGCGGTGGTACCGGAAAGCTTGGGTCCAAATCTCAGAGACAGCCAAAGTATAGATTAGATTTAGGGTCTAATCTGCAGGTCAAAGCAATACTGAAGATGTTTTCACGCAGGTCTTTGCAGCAAGTGATGTTTATTTGCTCTCACACTGGTTGGAGGTACCAGTGATCAGGTCAGATGAAAATTTAGAAGAAGAACAAGTTTCCAATACAAGCTAGTGTCCTTTATACAGTTTAGACACAGTCTATTTTTAGCATCAGGATATAACCTGTTTACACAAACATGGATTTACATGCATTGCAAAGCCAATAATATTTACACTTCACTATGAAATTCCTTGCTGTGATATATACTAGCAAGTAAAAAGGTCTAACTGACTTGAATACCTTCTTCAGACAGTCGCCGAATACACATTGCCACAGAACAACACAAACCCAAACAAGCCAATTCCCCACATCACAATACACCAAAGGCTTTGTAAACAACTGCTCATTGTATCAGATATATAGATCAGACATATTGCATTTCCTCTAGAAAGGCTAAACAGAAAAAAAACACATTTTCTAACCTGGTCTCAGAAATAACGATTTTCTATGTCAAAATATACACAATATAAAAAATAAATGCATGTGCAATTATATAAATAAGCGCCCTGCGCTATTTCCTTATTTCACCTTTCACCTAGCCATGCAGTCTCCATCTGCAAACATTTGTAATACAAAATGGGTCACTCTGAAGAGCTCAGTAACTTCAGTGTGGTACTGTGAAAAGAATCCACTTTGCAATAAGACAGTTTGTGACATTTCATCCCTGCTGGATATTCCACGGTCAACTGTAAGTGATATTATTAGAAAGTGGAAGCGTTTAGGAACAACAGTAACTCAGGCAGGAAGCAAAAGACCATGTAAAATCACAGAGAGGGATTAACAACTGCTAAGGTGCATGGTGCGTAAAAGTGGCCAACGCTCTGCTGATTCATAGCTAAAGAGTTCCAAACTTCCACTGGCATTAATGTAAGCATAAAAACTGTGCAGTGGGAGCTTAATGGAATGGGTTTCCATGGCCTAGCAGCTGCACGCAAGCCTCACATCACCTAGACCAATGACAAGCGTCGGATGGAGTGGTGTAAAGCACACCAACACTGTACTGTGGAGCAGTGGAAACATGTTGTGTGGAGTGACGAATCACGCCTCTCTGTTTGGCAGTCAGATGGGCGAGTCTGGGTTTGGCGAATGCCAGAAGAACATTACCCCCCTGGCTGCATTATGTCACCTGTGACGTTTGGTGGAGGAAGGATAATGGTATGGGGCTGTTTTTCAGCGTTTGGGTTAGGCCCCTTATTTACAGTGAAGGGCAATCTTAATGCTTCAGCATACCAAGTAATTTTGAACAATGCTAGCTTCCAACTTTGTGGCAATAGTTTGGGGAAGGCGTTTTTCTATTCTACCATGACTGTGCCCAAGTGCACAAAGCAAGGACTACAAAGACATAGTTTAATGAGTTTGGTGCGGAAGAACTTGACTGGCGCGACAGAGCCCTCACCTCAACCCCATCGAACACCTTTGGGATGAATTGGAACGAAGATTGTGAGCCAGGCCTTCTCGTTCAACGAGGTGTCTGACCTCATAAATTCTCTACAGAATGAATAGACACAGAAACAATCCAACATCTTGTGGAAAGCCTTCCAAGAAGAGTGGAAGTTGTTACTGCTGCAAAAGGGGGACCAACTCCATATTAAAGTATATGTATTTGGAAATCATGTCATTACAGTCCCTGTTCGTGTAATGGTCAAGTGTCCGAATACTTTTGTCCATATAGTGTATAGTATTCAAGCCTTTTTATAAAGAGATCCTACAAGATCCACTTTAGGAAAGCTCTGGATAAAAAGAAATAATACAAAAGCAGAGCATTTAATAATATATAACCTTATATAGTCTCCGGTTTCAATAATTGGAAATAATGACATATCTTGGTGAGTGTAGTTCTTCTCTGCTCTCAATACTTCCTGTACCAATTCAGTTGTGCTGATTAAGGGGAGCTATCCTAAATTTCTGTCAGACCACTACATAGTATGATTGCTATAGCAAAACCAGGTATTATGTGAAAGGGCTCTCAAAAGTATTTTGTATGCAAGAGCTACTTCAGTTGGAAATAGGTACATAAGTATTCCAAGATCTGGACAAAGTTGAATGTATTTGAGATATAGATGTATTTATTATATAAAGGAAACGCTTTTTATACACACAAGACTTTGCTTTTTGAACTTGTCTGGGACACAACATGGAGCAACTTAATAATGGATTATACTCCATTCATTGCCAAGGTTAAATGAAATGTTAAATATTTTGCTTCATGGTGCAGAAACTTTTGCAAATATGTCTGTGAGTATTCAACCTATGTCTGTGCAGTTTTGCACGTAATTGGGTTTGCATACGCACACATTTGTTAGACAGATTTGTGTCTGAGAATATTGCATCTTTTTCATTATAACAGTAGCATTTTTGTTATTGTGCCTATAGAACACTTGAAGGAGAGCTTGGAAAAATATGTTTCCGGTCTGAAGAAGGTACGGCTTATACGAGCTACCAAGAGAGAAGGTCTAGTGCGAGCACGTCTCCTTGGAGCTTCCATAGCCACAGGAGAAGTTTTAACTTTCCTTGATTGCCATTGTGAGTGCCATGTAGGGTGGTTGGAACCACTAATGGAAAGGTACAATATTTAAAGTACAATATGTTAAAGAACATGTAAACAGCAATATTATATTAACACCATATTTTAGATGGACTAATTATCAAAATTTTGAATTTTTCTTCATTGACCATGCCAGTGAAATGTTCTACATAACCACAAGTGAGAAGTACTATCAGAAAAAACTGTTTTTTTTTCCCATTAAGTTTAGTATTTATTTAGTATAGTATTTTATAGAACATTTGGAAAGGGGGGAGGAATAGAATAAAAGAAGGGAAACATGTCGCACTAAATGAGGAGTGGTCTAGGGAGGAAAGAGAAAAAGGAAGGAATACAAAGGAATGTTATTAAAGGGATGGACAGGGAGATATAGAGAAGAAGAAAAGGCAGTAAGGAAACATGAATGAAGGGAGATGTTAAGCTCTCAAAACATGCTTCTAATTAGTTACTAGAAGAGAAGTGGATCTAAAGAATCAATCCAGGCTTGCCAAACAGACAATAATTGATTCAGACAATAATGGATTATACTGTTGATATGCTCAAATTTATACAACTGACATTAGTAATTATGGCTGTTTTTTTTACAATTCAGGGCGATCAGGCATCTAGCTATAGTAAGAATGTGGCCAGCTAGTTTCCAGATCAATCTATGGATTCCAGAGGGTAGAAGAGGCAGGAGGTTCCATTAAGTTTATTTTATTGTTTTTTTCACAAGGTTACAGACGGCTACATAGAACATTTGTCTTTCAATAAAATAGCAATGCAAACCAAGGTGATACTACATACGCACATAGTATATAACTGAATGATTAATATGCACAGACGCAGGAGATACACCTTGCCATCTAAACAAATTCCGAACTAATCCATTATAAAAAACAATAAGTCTAAATATCTATTACGCATACAATAGTATAAAGTGTTGGATGCCCGCATGTTCGATCAGGAGGAATTCATTCAGTCCTATCGCATATCTAGAGTGAATACAACTTTTCCATATTTGCTCAAATTTTAGAACACAGTTACTGCTGGAATACGTAAACCTGTTCAACCGGCTCATTTACCAGTATTATCCAGTCTTCTATTGCCATCCAAGTTCCAGCTATACCTAATTTAGCCAGCAGGAATAATTTGCTGTTTGTTATTTAACTATCCCCTTTTGGATTTACATAGAGGTACAGATAAAGTAAAATAATTTATAATTCATGTGAAGATAATAGAAATTTGATTTAAAATGTATCAAATTTAGGCAGTTATTAAGGCTTGGGGAGATTTTGACAGACACGTACTGTAGTTTTCCTTTACTACAATGGTTAGGATAGCGGAATATAAACATACATAACAAAATGGTGCAATTGACCTGCACAAGGTTGATACTTCTTGATGTAAGTAGGTATGTTAGGTAATTGATGATTAAAGAAGTAGATGTTCTGTTTTGTCTTGTTTTGTAACACGACAGAAGCATGAGATGTGTCCTGGTTGTTACTATGCATCTGAACATTTCCTCCCCAGGATCCGGGAAAAGGAAACTGCAGTGGTTTGTCCGGTGATTGATGTAATTGATTGGCATACATTTGAGTTTCTGGGCAATGCTGGTGAGCCTCAGATTGGAGGATTTGATTGGAGACTTGTCTTCACTTGGCACGTAGTACCAGAGAGAGAGCAAAAGCGCAGGCGCTCTCCCATTGATGTCATAAGGTCTGTACAATATTTAATAGCTGTGGAATATGGGAATATATTATTATTATTATTGTTATTATTATTATTATTGGGTTTTTTTAAATGAACATTTCTCAAAATATTATACACATGTTGTCTGGATTTAATTAGCGAGAAGAACAAAGGCTGTTTCCAGTTTTAGAATGTGATCATTTAAATTTGAGTTTCTTGTTCTGTGAGCAGAAAAGGCATATAACAAGCCCCACTCATGTCAGAAAATGCAACTATGTAAATGTATGTGTATAAGTGAGATTTAGGTAAATACTTCTTATAGCTATGTGTCCCAGATTAGACAATAAATAAAAAGGAGAGTGCTTAGAGCATTAAATATTAAAACTTTTGATGCAAGCTTTTTACATATGCCTAATTAATGTATGCAAAATACAGTTTTGACTCAGCTAGATTTGTGCACATGCTAATGTTATGAACAGTCCAATGTATAGCAACAATATACTCTATGCATTGTGATGATAACAGTCTATTTCTGTCTGTGGAAAAAAGCGATTATCAGTCAATTGTATGCACAGGATGTATAGTCTTCAGAAAGAGATCCGAATAAATATCCCACAATCTGGATGTCCTTCTGTATGCTGACCGTTCAAGATAATACCACTACATAATCATGCTGCGTTATTTATCCATATCTGGAGCGCTTTCTAATACACCTCCTATTCAGCACTTCACCGTGGTGGTCAGATGTCTCACTGTCCCTGCAGCAATTAGACAGTTCCTTGTTTGATATCAATAGAAAAATAATCACAATGATCTCTCTGAGGAAATTACATGGTGAAAGCGGAGAAACATGTAAGAGTTGTGCATCAGATAGTGTCTATGGATTACTGTTGCCACATCTGATCTTCTGATTCCTAGTGGTTATTTTGCCACTGATATCAAACTGGGAACTGTATAATTGCTGCAGAGACACAGAAACATCTGAAGTGAAGTGCTGAATAGGAGGTTTATTAGAAGGAGTCCAATATGGGTACGCAGGGGAAAAGGGTAGTGTAAGCAGGAAAACACAAGGAAAAAGAAGAACACAAAGAAGGGCCCTGTCTGTGAGAGCTTACAATCTACAATGATGATCTAATAATGCAGAGTTGTTCTGAGAGATAAGATAATACAGCTTAGTTCTCCATTACAATCTAGATCAGTGTTTCCCAACCCTAGTCATCAAGTACCCCTAACAGTGCAGGTTTTCCATATGTCTTTGCTGGAGCACAGGTATTAATCATCACTGACTGACACATTTTGAAAGATCCACAGGTGGTACTAATTATTTCACTGGTGACCTGAAACACCTGCACTGTTAGGGGTACTTGAGGACTAGGGTTGGGAAACGCTGATCTAGAGTCAAACTACCAGTTGGGGTCAGTTCATTAACAGTCCTTCTTTATATTGTATAATATTTGGAGGAGCATAATGTATAAGTAGTAAACAGTTCAATTCTTATATGCGTATACCCACTTGTTTGTGTGTGTGTGTGTGTGTGTGTGTGTGTGTGTGTGTGTGTATATATATATATATATATAATTCCATAGACAAAAAACCTTACGGTTTAACATGTCCAATTAAGGTTCCTCATACACAATCTACAATGTAAGAAAACGATTGAAACTCTTCAGCTCAAACTGCAAAAAGTAATGAAATTATGACGATTAAGGCAGAAACCTTAATGGACGTGTTCCTTGCGCAATACAGACATAGTATGTCATCACATCCTGTGGTTAGCTGCAGATTCAGCACTATCATGGAGTGAGATTGCTGTCACTCACAAAATGGTGGAGCTGCTAATTCGCAGATTTGTGTGTTCACTGGAATACACAGATGATCCCCACAGTCATCCCTCTTAGTCCTGATTTATGGATGGTAATTTATATAAGTGTGTATGCAAGTTTGGAGCTACATACTAGAGCCTGGTTTGTGAATGTACCGAGATTTGGCTGAACAGAACCTCATATTGAGGATTTAGTATTTACTAGTACATAACTGAAGTTTGAGCATCAGTACTCTCCCTTATTAACTGAGGATTTGGTAAACCAGCTGGTTACTTCTGCAATAAGATCTTATCCAATTGAGGACCTTTCATTTTTACCAGAGCTGGACTAATTTTGGTTCCTTAATTTTCTCTGAGCAATTATAACATCTGTGTCTATCTGTATATGCTGATTTGAGCACTGGCTGCACGTTTAAAACTTTGTATTGTTGGCAATCCATTAGCATGAAGTTTTTACTTTATTAATAAATACGAGGGGGTACCCAAATGTAACCAGAATCATTTTCTAGAAGGCGGGGAACGTGTAGTATGGGCTTCCGCTGCTAGGTGAATGTTTGCAGAACAATTCTGAGCCAGTATGTCTGCTGACATTGCGGGAGGAAGGTAGCGTTTGACTCCAGTGATTTTTTTTTGTCAACGAGTTATTCAATCTTTCGCCTATTTTTTGTGATGGCTGATTCACACGAACAAAGTGCTGCTGTAAAATTTTGTTTTCTTTTTGGAAAAAATGCAGCAGAAATGGTTGTTATGCTACAAACAGCATACAAGGAAGCTGTCATGAGTAAAACACAAGTTTCTGAATGGCTCTCCAGTTTCAAACGAGGTGAAATGTCAATTGACAATCAAGCTCTTTCAAGACGTCCTTGGACCGCCTGAACAGGGGAAAATGTTATGAAAATTCGTCAAGCCATTCTGGAAGATTACCGTCAGACCATCGATGAATGTGGAGTGGACTGGGATTTCATGGAATTCCTGTCAACGAATTTTAAACGAGGACTTGGGCATGAAATGAGTTGCAGCAAAATTTGTGCTCCGAGTGTTTGCCGTTAACCAGAGAGACTAACGCACCTGCCCACACAGCGATGTGTGTTAAGCAATTTTTAGCCTAAAACAACATGATACCTTTGTTTCACCCACCGTAGTCACCCGATCTTGCCCCCTGCAACCTTTTTTTTATTTCTTCGAATGAAAAAAGACTGGAAAGGAAAATGTTTTGCTGATATTGAAGAGGTGAAACAAAAAAGGCCAAAATACTAAAGGCATCAACGACGATGAGTTTAAAAAATGTTTTGAGCAATGGAAAAATGTTTGGGCAAATGCATTGATTCAAGTGGAGAGTACTTTGCAGGTGACTGAAGTTTTAAAATGTACAAATACATACACAATTTTTTTATAAATTGATTCTGGTTTCTTTTGGGTACTCCCTCGTACATTCAATATCCTTTATTATTAAATTAAAATAAACTAGTTTTTATTTTTATTTTGGTGTGGGAACATATTCTTATTTTATGTATATACCCCTTGCAGCTTTGTTCTGGCGCTCTCTGTGCGTTCAGTTTACACTACTGAGCAGTTTACCGGGAAACATTTTATCAGTTAAGTCTTGTTGGCTTTATGTATCCTTGAATTTTTGTTAAAAGTCAGCTTAGGCCTTGTTAGGGAATGTAATGGCAAACTTTGCTCACTGATAACCAAACTAAGCAGAGGCTTCTCTACCATTTAAATGTATTTCAAATATATTATTTTGTAGTTTTTTGTGAAGTTATTCTACTGTCCCTTTCTAAGAAAGAGACCCTAAACTACGATAAAGGTTATCTAGGAAAATGTACTACTACTGTATGTGTGTATTCCAGTGAACACACAAATCTGTGAATTTAGCAGCTGCACCATTTTGTGAGTGACAGCAATTTCACTCCATGATAGTGCTGAATCTGCAGCTAACCACAGGATGTGATGGCATACTATGTCTGTTTTGCGCAAGGAACTTGTCCATTAAGGTTTCTGCCTTAATCGTCATAATTTCATTGCTTTTTGCAGTTTGAGTTGGAGTTTCAATCGTTTTCTTACATTGTAGATTGTGTTTTATGAACCTTAATTGGACATGATAAACCGTAAGGTTTTTTGTCTATGGAATTTCATGGCTTTTTGTAAAGTGAAAATATTGATAACAAATTTATGAACTTAGAATTTACAGCAGTTAAAAATAGTGGAAACTAGATGGGCCAAGTGGTTCTTCTTCTTCTTAATCCCTAATAAACAATAGTATTTACATTGCTCTACTATATTAGCCTCTACCACCTCTGTTAAATGTCTATCCCACTTGTCCCCTACTGTTTTGAGAAAGTAATTTTTCCTCAGATTTCCTCTAAACCTAGTACCCTCCATTTCCAGTGTATGTCTTTTTTTCACATATCCCCAACTGCCCACCAGCTTTGTAACCACATGCACACGTCACCGCCGATTGCACCAGCTTTTATCTCATGTTACCTCCTGTGTACCAGTGTCTCTCACTTGACACCCTTTTCTCACCCGCTCTATTTTCACTTGTCATCCCCTTTGCACCAACAAATTTTTCAAATGTCACTCCCTGCGCACCAGCTTTTGTCACATGTCACACATGTATATATGTGCAGGCAGGCAGTGATGGGATGAAGTATGTATGTTCTGGGAGGCATTGGTGCACATATATGTTCTGGCAGGAATTGGTGCATATGTATGTTCTGGCAGACAGTGGTGGGTGCAGTATGCATGTTCTGGCTGCAAGTGATGGGATAAAGTATGTATGTTCTGGCAGCAATTGATGCAGTATGTATGTTCTGGCAGACAATGGTAGGGTCTGTCTGTTGTGGCACACAGACACAGACAGACAGAGAGGGAGAGACTAGGGTCAATTTTGATAGCAGCCAATTAACCTACCAGTATGTTTTTGGAGTGTGGGAGGAAACCGGAGCACCCGGAGGAAACCCACGCAAACACAGGGAGAACATACAAACTCCTCACAGATAAAGCCATGGTTGGGAATTGAACTCATGACCCCAGCGCTGTGAGGCAGAAGTGCTAACCACTAGGCCTCTGTGCTGCCCCATGTGTATATACACACACATATGTATATGTGTGTGTGTGTGTGTGTGTGTGTGTATATATGTGTATATATATGAATATGTGTAATATATATATATATATATATATATATATATATATATATAATTATACTATCTTATTTCAAACAGTCTCAACTTTCTACCACTACCTACCCAATTATATTTATTTCATTTAAGCAATTACCTATATGATAGCAGCCTCTATATCTCGCCCAAAAGAATGTGTTTCTCTGGTGCTGGCTCTTCCTCCTCGGCCTCCAGCATGGCCCATGCTAACACATCATCTATTCCTGTGCGGCAAACTCCCCAGCTGTTGCATATCAGGTTTCAACAGGCCTTTGATAGGCTTCAGGTGAACCCCAGCCGCTTGCAATTGACGGTCCGGTTACTCTACAATCTATACAATCCTTATTGACATCCCTCAAATATGATAATGATGGGGATTCACGACTAAACTCATCATCCACAGGAGTGTAAATTTACATAGCAATTAATTCCCCGGAGAAAGGTCTGTCGGTCTAGAAAGATTGTAATATCAAAGTAGATCGTCTGGCCCTGTGGCGGGTATCTCTGCATATTGACTGCATCTATACCTAAGCTTGGCCAAACTGTTCAGGAGCACGGCGGATCTCCTCTCTGTACAGGTCTGGAATATTAACATATAACGGTTCCTATTTTGCATTTATACTGTTTGATTGTGTTGACATCATCTATAGGGCTGTCCCTGTGGCCTCCTAATTCTACGGTTTACAATGTTACTGATGTCGTAAAGTGCAACACACCAAATATTGATTTGATTTAGATTTCTCTTCTGTTCATTTACTTCATTTACATATTGTTAATTGATAAAAAAATAAACTATTAACACTTTTTTATTTTTGAAAGCATTCTTACTTTGCAGCATTGTTTCCACACCTGCCTAAACTTTTGCACAGTATTGTATATCTGTTCATTTAGTTATGGGATACGGTTATGTATATGGTACTTAATGGAAGTCAGTTTAGCATATGCTTTTTTCAAATTTCCACATATTTGTAACCTGTCTTCGATTTTTCTTTTTTTATTTATTTTCTTATTTTGTCTTTTATGGTCAGGTTGTCCAGGCCCATGCCTACACCCACACATATTCCATCTTTATGACAATTTTTTTGTTTCCTTCCGTGGCAAAAGTTCTAATTTCCTGATGGAAACTATTTTTGTTTACCCCCCTACTAGTATTTTCCCTGTTCTGATGCTTCACTTCCTCCCTTTCCCTTTTCCCCCTGTAGGTTACCTTGCAAACTGTCTCTCCATCTGACCAATTCTGGGAAGGGCTTGCTACACATACTCCTAATCCATCACCATGGTTCGTTTTATGTCTATAAATGCAAAGGGGTTAATTCCCCCAATAAATGTAGGCTTGCCCTCAAATACTTTGCAGCTCATAATGTGAATATAGTCGCTGTCCAGGAGGCGAATTTCTCTTTACATTCCCCTCCTCGGTTTCATAATCATACACACCCTACTTGTCATATGGCATGTGGGCCCTTTAAGCGTAACAGAGTTGCTATCCTGATTTAAAACTACCTGCCCATTTAAATGATATGATGTGTGGAGAGCAAAGCATCCTGGGGAACATAACTACACAACATTCTTTTCCCATGTACAAAACTCCTTATCCTGAATTGTTCTTTGCACTAATGTTATTATATTGCCTATAACATGGTCCAACCATGCACCCCTGTTCTGGTGTTTGTAACCTGTTGCTAGGGACCTTCCTCTTCAACCCTGGAGACTGGCAGATTGTTTTATTATATAACGTTGGTTTGTGTCAGGAGCCGTCCCTGTACTTTCACTGTGTGCTAGGGACGGTCACCCGCCCTCTCTGCTTGGCTGCATCCTGTTGCCTAGGAACAGGACGATTTCTCTTTTTATTCCTGGTGGGCTCCCTGCAGGCGCTTCCAGGATGCTACAGGACACTATCTGGCTGCATCAGCGGCAGTCAGTGATGTGTTGAACGCCGAATTTCACACTGGCCAATCAGGACCTCACTCTTTCTATAAATTGGAGGCTCTTGCACCACTAGGGTGCCAGAGTATCAGGTTCCCTTATGCTCCAGCACTTCAGGTTCTGCTCCTGCTTATTGATTGACCTTTTGCAGCAAATCCCATACCTCCTTGCAGAGGTTCCGGGCGAGGACCAGAGGCGCGTTCGACTCCACTCCTACAAATTTAACTGTGTCAATACCAGCAAGTAGCCATCAATCATGCCAAGCCTGTGACAGTTTGCAAGTTATGCATGAATCACTAGATACTTATTTACATACTAACTCCCCCGGAGAGAACTCTGTATACACTCAATTGTGAGCACTAAAGGCTGTAATGCGATGGGCAGTCATTCAGGCAGCAGCTAGAATTTAGGTGAACGCAAACTGAGGTGCAGGTGTCATGAGACTCAGATCTCATCTTTGGAAGCTCAACATAAACTTAATCCCTCAAACCTCACTATTGAAGCAGCCCTAGTAGGCCTTTGCAAGAACTTAAATTACATTTCTCTGTTCTCCTGCTGCAGCCACGGAGTTATGTTCAGCCTGGACAGATGACAATGTTAAGGGTGCTATCAAATCCTTGGAACGAGGTAAAGCTCTGGGCCTGGATGGCCTTCCAGGCTGAACAGTCCTCATGGGAACTCTTTAATAACGCTACCAGCGATTCATTCTTCCCTAAGGAGAAGCTTGAAACCTGCATTATCACTATACCCAAACCTGGTAAGGAACGAACACACTGTAACAATTATTGCCCTATCGCACTTTTAAATTCTGATTTGAAAATACTCGCTGAACTTATAGCTTCCAGATTGAACCCCATCTTGCCACAACTGATCAATATGGACCAGGTGAGGTTTATTGTGTGCAAAAAAGCACCTGACAACACCAGGCGGGTTCTCAATATAATAGAAACTCACGATGCCCAAGCGCAGGCATTTTTGCTGTTCTCGCTAGATGCCGAAAAGGCATTTGACAGGATACATTGGAATTACTTGTCTGCCGTCCTTTCCAGGTTTCGGTTTTGTGGACTTCTGGACTATATGTCAGGATTTCCCAGGTATGACCACGGAGAGGGGGTAAGTGGTTATAATGACTTTATTAAGAAACACAGATGACAAGGTAACTTGATTGCAGTTCAGTATAGAATACAGACAGCAGAGCAGAGAGGTACTTGAGCCAATCAATATGAACACAGATGAAGTAGACAACTCACGAGTGTTACGATTTTGATGCCTTAGTCAGTATTTGCACAGGCTTACCTAGGGGACGGAGTCTAACGGCCTTCTGGTCTTCACCAAGAACCACCGCAAGGTAGTGTGGTCTTTGCTGCCGAAGAACCGCAGGTCGCGGCCCCCAGGTTAGCCTACTGACGTAAGGGAGAAGGTTCTAAGTGATGGATAGTCAGACAGGCAATATGACAAGTGATGTAAGTACAGGCACTAACTGTGAATTCCAGGGATTGAAGGTCTGGAGCAGTAAGCGGTAGATGCACGGAGATGAGTCCAGGAACTCAGCCGGTTCGGTAGACAGGAGATATCAGGTATACGGTGCCAGAGGGGAATCCAGAGAGTAGTTGATAACACAGCCGGGTCGGTACACAGGAGATATCAGGTATACGGTGCCAGAGGAAAATCCAGAGAGTAGTTGATAACACAGCCGGGTCGGTACACAGGAGATATCAGGTATACGGTGCCAGAGGAAAATTCAGAGAGTAGTTGATAACACAGCCGGGTCGGTACACAGGGAAGACAGTCCAATACGAGGTGCCAGGAATAAGCCAAAGAATAGTCAGGTCACAGCCAGGTTGGTACACAGGGGTAGGAGGAATAAAGGAATACACAGGGAGCAGGTTCACAGGAGTCAGGAACACAGGAACTGTTAGCCAGGAACAGGAAACACATTGCTCTGACACAGGCAGCGTGTCAGAGCAGAGAAGATATAGTATTTGAATTCCCCGCCCAGGAGTCACATGACTAGCTGCAGGAAGAACCCGGAAGTGCGGGGACGCCATCAGGAGAAGCGCTGCACAGAGCGGACACAGCTGCTAGAACCACGCTGACAGCGCAGCGGAACGGGGATCAGATAAGTTCATAACAGTACACCCCCTTCAGGGGTGGCCTCCGGACAACCTATAAGGCTTTTGGAGGGAACTTGGTATGGAATTTCCTCAACAAACTCGGAGTATGAAGATCTCGTGCAGGAATCCAAGAACGCTCTTCAGGACCGTAGCCTTTCCAGTCAACCAGGAACTGCAAGAAACCTCTGGAAATCCGAGAATCTAGAATCCCCTACACCTCAAATTCCTGATCTAGCGCAGAAATAGCAGCAGGAGGTTTTTTTGATGAGAAAAATTTGTTAATAACCAGTGGTTTTAGAAGGGAAATGTTGAACACATTGGGAATTCTCAAGATAGGAGGTAACTTTAATCTAAAGGCCACCGGATTAATGACCTCTATGATCTTGAAAGGACCAATAAATCGGGGAGCGAATTTCCTAGAGGGGACCAACAAGCGAAGATTCTTCGTAGACAACCATACTTTGTCACCAGGAGTAAGTAGTGGAGATGGTCTTCTTCTTTTGTCAAATGCTCTTTTACTGATGGCAGAGGTGTGAAGCAATTTGCGTTTAATAAGATCCCACCTAGCCGAGAAGTCCGATAGAAGGGAATCAACAGCAGGAACTCCAGAAGCGGTTAAATCTTTGAAGGGTGGAACTTTAGGATGAAACCCCTGAAGAGCAAAAAAGGGAGAAGTGGAGGTAGAATCATGTGAATTATTATTGTGAGCGAATTCTGCCCAAGGTAATAAATCGACCCAATCATAATGTTTAGCTGAAATGAAACATCTGAGAAATTTCTCCAATTCTTGATTTGTCCTTTCAGTGAGACCATTACTTTGAGGATGATATGCAGAAGAGAAATTTAACTTGATTCCACAAAGACGAGAAAAAGCCCTCTAAAATCTTGCCACGAACTGAGTTCCCCGATCAGAAACAATAACATCTGGACAGCCATGTAGGCGGAAAATCTCTTTAATGAAGAGTTGAGCCAGAACAGGAGCAGAAGGGAGATCTTTTAATGCCACAAAATGAGCGGCCCGGGAAAGTCGATCAGCGACCACCCACACTACTGAGAACCCTCTGGAGGAGGGTAAATCAGTGATAAAATCCATGGAAAGATGACTCCAAGGTCGATCCGGAATTGGTAGAGGTTGCAGCAGACCGTATGGAGCTTGACGAGGGACTTTGTTCTGAGCACAAGTGGAACACGCCGTCACAAACTGTCGAACGTCTGAGTGGATAGATGGCCACCAATAACCACGTGAGATAAATTCCAAGGTTTTTTTTATACCGGCATGACCAGAAAAACAGGAGGCATGAGCCCATTTAAGGAGTTTTGATTGGAGATGTGGAGGAACCAAAGTTTTCCCGTGAGGAATAATAAAGTGAGTGGGAGTAGTAGCCAAAATACATTCTGGATCTAGGATGGGTCTAGAACCCTCTTCATCTGTATCCATGGAGTCAAAGGAACGAGAGAGCGCGTCAGCCTTCTTGTTCTTGGACCCTGGTTTGAAGGTAATGATCATATCGAAGCGGGAGAAAAACAGGGACCATCTGGCCTGACGAGGATTGAGGCAAGATGCAGTTTGTAAATACAGTAAGTTCTTGTGATCTGTAAAAATAGTAACAGGAAACCTGGCTCCTTCCAAATGGTGTCTCCAAGCTTCCAGGGCCAGTTTGATAGCGAGAAGCTCTCTATCTCCAATGCCATAGTTTTTTTCGGTAGGCGAAAATTTGCGAGAAAAGAAACCACAGGGAGAAAATTTTCCAGTAGAATTTTTCTGAGACAAGATAGCTCCCACTCCAGTAGAGGATGCGTCCACCTCAAGGAAAAAAGGGAAGGAAGGATCTGGTTGCTGAAGAATGGGAGCCGAGATGAAAGCTTCTTTAAGGTACTTGAAGGCTTCCACGGCCTCCTGAGGCCAAGTTTTAGCGTTGGCGGACTTCTTGGTCAAGGAGGTGATAGGTGCAATCACGGAAGAAAACCCCTTGATAAAGTGGCGGTAGTAGTTAGAGAACCCCACAAAACGCTGGACGGCTTTGAGACCTACTGGTTGGGGCCAATCAGAAATTGCCTTTAACTTCTCGGGGTCCATCTGTAATCCGGAGCCAGAAACCACATGACCAAGGAAAGGAAGACACGTTTTTTCAAAGACACATTTGTCCAATTTACAATATAGATGATGTGAGCGAAGGCGTTGAAGAACTAAGGAGACATGATGGCGATGAGTAACCATATCAGGAGAAAAAATCAGGATATCATCCAGATAAATCACCACAAATCGATACAGGAAGTCTTGAAAAATTTCATTGATGAAGCTTTGAAAAACGGCAGGGGCGTTGCAAAGTCCAAATGGCATGACTAAGTATTCGAAGTGCCCATCATGCGTATTAAACGCTGTTTTCCATTCATCACCTTGTTTGATACGGATTAGGTTGTAAGCCCCTTTCAAGTCAAGTTTAGAAAATATAGAAGCTCCCTTGACCCTATCAAAGAGTTCAGAGATCAATGGCAAGGGATACCTGTTCTTCTTAGTCATGGCGTTGAGACCACGATAGTCTATACAAGGACGCAGTCCACCGTCTTTTTTTTTTTTACAAAAAAGAAACCGGCTCCTGCTGGTGATGAGGGATTCCGGATAAAACCCCTGTTCAAATTCTCTTTGATATATAGGGACATAGCATCAGATTCGGGTAAAGATAAAGGAAATACACGTCCTCTGGGTGGTATCTTGTCCGGCATCAATTCAGTGGCGCAATCCCAAGGTCTGTGTGGGGGTAACTTGGAAGCCTCCTTTTCACAAAAGACGTCAGAAAATGAAGAATATTGAGGAGGTATACCGGAGGATGTGGAAGAACCGGCCATAGCGGGTTTATGAATCCTGGGAAGACATCTGGAATAGCATCCTGGACCCCATGCAAGAATCTCAGGCTTCTGCCAATCCAGAGTGGGAGAGTGAAGTCTGAGCCAAGGAAGGCCTAGAATCACAGGGTTGATGGCCTTTGGGATGACTAGAAAGGAGATTTCTTCAGTGTGTAAGGCTCCGATGCGTAGAGAAAGGTTGACAGTTCTGTTCTTAATGGATCCTCCAATAATACGGCTGCCGTCTATAGCTGTAATTGCGACAGGTGGATCCAATGGTTGCGTGGGTAACGACAACCTCTCTACGATGTCAGCTCGTAGAAAATTCCCCGCTGCTCCAGAGTCAATGAGAGCTGGAAAAGACAGTTGTTTATCAATATATCGCAGAAGGACTTGAATAGAAAAACTAGAATCCACAGGTGAGGGAATAGACCTACCTAACTTAGCCTCTCCAACGTCAGTTAGGTCCTTTTTACGGACGCCTCCCACACTGGCTTAAAACATGACCGGGTTCTCCGCAATAGAGGCACAAACGGTTCTTGGTCTCTTTCCTCCTGGGATAAACGTGCCCTTCCCAACTGCATAGGCTCTTCCTCAGGAGTAATTGGGCTTTGAAATCGGGGTGCCAAGCGGAATGTAGATCGGCGGGAACTTTCTCTCTCTTGAGTGCGTTCTCGGAACCGGATATCAATCTGGTTACAGAGGGAAATCAATTCGTCCAGAGTAGTGGGTAACTCCCGGGCTGCTAACTCATCCTTAATACGATCTGACAAGCCTTGCCAAAACGTGGCCACCAAAGCTTCATTGTTCCATCATAGCTCAGCCGCCATAGTGCGAAATTGGAGAGCGTACTGGCCCAGAGTAAGAGTACCTTGACGTAGACGGAGAAGTCCAGAAGCAGCACTGGAGACAAGTCCAGGTTCATCAAAGATGCGTCTGAAGGTTTCCAAGAAGATGGCACTATTATGAAGACTAGGGTCATCATGTTCCCAAAGGGGAGAAGCCCAGGCAAGCGCTTGACCATAAGGAGATTATATAAGCAACTTTAGTTTTCTCTGTAGGAAAGTTCCCGGGCTGTAGTTCAAATTGAATAGCACATTGGTTCAAGAACCCTCGGCATTCCTTGGGGTCCCCATTGAACTTAGGTGGGTTAGGTATGCGGGGTTGAGAGGGTGCTGGAGCAGATACAGCAGGGCTGCTCTGGGCGGGGGCAGGTTGTGGAGCCGGAACAGGCGGAGGAGTTGGAGCTGCCACCTGAGCTGCTTGAATCGTATCCAACCTGTTAGAGAGAGTCTGCAGAATCTATAATAATTGTTCTTGATTCTTCCCCTGGTTTTCAACCTGGGCCGCTAGGTGATCCAGTAATACCCTAGCGGTGGGATTCCCTGACGCATCCATCAGTTAGATAGCGGGGTCAGAGCAAACTGTTACGATTTTGATGCCTTAGTCAGTATTTGCACAGGCTTACCTAGGGCGCGGAGTCTAACAGCCTTCCGGTCTTCACCAAGAACCACCGCAAGGTAGTGTGGTCTTTGCTGCCGAAGAACCGCAGGTCGCGGCCCCCAGGTTAGCCTACTGACGTAAGGGAGAAGGTTCTAAGTGATGGATAGTCAGACAGGCAATATGACAAGTGATGTAAGTACAGGCACTAACCGTGAATTCCAGGGATTGAAGGTCTGGAGCAGTAAGCGGTAGATGCACGGAGATGAGTCCAGGAACTCAGCCGGTTCGGTACACAGGAGATATCAGGTATACGGTGCCAGAGGGGAATCCAGAGAGTAGTTTATAACACAGCCGGGTCGGTACACAGGAGATATCAGGTATACGGTGCCAGAGGGAAATCCAGAGAGTAGTTGATAACACAGCCGGGTCGGTACACAGGGAAGACAGTCCAATACGAGGTGCCAGGAATAAGCCAAAGAATAGTCAGGTCACAGCCAGGTTGGTACACAGGGGTAGGAGGAATAAAGGAATACACAGGGAGCAGGTTCACAGGAGTCAGGAACACAGGAACTGTTAGCCAGGAACAGGAAACACATTGCTCTGACACAGGCAGCGTGTCAGAGCAGAGAAGATATAGTATTTGAATTCCCCGCCCAGGAGTCACATGACTAGCTGCAGTAAGAATCCGGAAGTGCGGGGACGCCATTAGGAGAAGCGCTGCAGAGAGCGGACACAGCTGCTAGAACCACGCTGACAGCGCAGCGGAACGGGGATCAGGTAAGTTCATAACAACGAGACAGTTCAGTGTGCAGATGGGAAACAACAGGTAACTTCAGCATACAGCATGGAACTACAAGTACCAGGTATAATGGTTGTAGATGCAGAAGTCCAGTACACAGGAAACAGCAGTAGTAGATAGAAGCTGGGCTCTTGATAGTGCAGACAGAAGCTGAGCACAGGGAATGCTCACAGGAATGACCTGATGATCTGGCCCAGACTGTTTGAAACAGGCAGGTTTGTATAGGCCTCATGCAGCTGAAACCACTCCCAGTGATCAAGGAAAATAATCAAAGTAGCACAGTGGCCCCTTTGGTGGGCAGTGGTACTACAAGTAGAATACATAACAAATCCAATAAAGTCACTGCAGACAGCAGCTGCAGAGTGCAAGTCGTGACACTATATAGCTGTCCTTCGGTTCGGGCCCTTAGCAACGGGATCCTCTTCTCCCCTTTTCAAATTACAAATAGAACGAGACAGGGATGTCCAATTTCCCACACTCATTTGTTCTCTAGTGATGGAGCAATTAGCTGAAAAAAATTCAGAATGACTGACTCCATCAAGGGTATGCATATTGATATTGCGCAACATAAGGTCGGTCTCTTTGCAGATGATGGTCTTTGGTTATTGACTTTTTAAGAACCCATTCAGAAGCCTCTTATTACGAGTTAAATCCCTGAATATAAATTCCAGCGGTGTTCTTCCTCCATAAAATGCTTAGGGATTCTTATTCCCCCAAACCTTCTGAATGTTTTATAGAGTGTAATTGCTTACTGCTCCTGCTACATTTTCATTCTTTGACCGAATCTTCGGAGGAATTTGCAGTCTTGTGCCTGAGCACGATAGCTGCATTGAAGATGATGCTTCTTCTGAAGATTTTGTATCTGTTTAGATCTGTTCCCTGTGTAATCCCGCAAAAGTTTATTAACAAATTTTACTCAATAGCCCTTAAATTTGTATGGAGAGACAAGCGCCCCAGGCTTGCCCAGGACCGGTTATATAGATCCAAATTGAAGGATGGATTGGCTCCCCCTAAATTGGAAACCTATCAACAAGTTGCCCTGCTAGACCAACATAGAGATTGGGCAGCCCCTCACTTTTGCAAACCCTGGGTTGCTATTGCTATTAAAGCTCATAATGCTTCCCCGTTTCCGATAGAAGGCCTGCTCTGGCTTGATAAATGTAGCAGGCCAGTGTCGGGTTTCTCCATGATTAGCATCACTGACTCCCTTGCTATTTGGGATAAGATGGTGGCATCTATCCAGGACTTATCTCTCCCTTCTTCCCATCTCTCCCTTTTAGCAGTATCAACATTAATTTCAAATTTGTGTCCGAATATGTGGCTGGTTTAGGGTGTTACCAAGATAAAGGTCTTTTTTAAAGGCAAGATTGTGATGCCATTTTCTCAACTCCAGGCCTGCTATCATGTACCTACGGATCCGCCACTGGGTCCAATCATAAAGTTTTCATTGTCCACCTCTGAAGCCTCCTCCCTCCCCGCCTGTGGGGTTGTTCATTTCTTCCTCTACCCATATGGGTAGTATCTAAGCATGGTATGGGTTTCTCTTAAATGCCATATACTCCATAAAATTACGAATCCAGTCTCCATGGGAGTCAGATCTCCAACTTACTCTCTAGAACGGGATTGGGATGAAATATTTAAAAATGTCTAGAAAATGTCTAGATGCATTAAACCACTCAGAAATTTTGATAAAGGTCATTCACAGATTGTACTTCACGCCAGATAGGAGACTGAATACCTAATCTTGTGGAGCTTAAGTATTGTTGGAGGGACTGTGGCGAGATTGGATCCCTTCTCCAAATTTTTTGGGCCTGCCCAAAATTTCGCTCTCTTTGGGAGGAAATGTTTGACTTAAAACGTTACCTCCATGAGTTTGTCTCCTCAACCTGCACTGGCCCTCCTCCATTTCTATCCCACCACAGCTCTCACACCATCATAGATATGTTACTGGGCATATCCTCATTGCAACAAGAGTTGCTATGGCGCAACAACGGAAAAATCCGGCTCCTGCGCCCCTCTCTAAAATTATTGCCAAAATCCAGAATAGCTATGTCATGGAAACCATTGGACTTAAATATTACACATGTGTTTCTTTTCCATTGATAAAGTGGCATCCATGGTATGAGTTCCATGAGGATCACAAGACCTCACCATGTGCCTCTAATTCAGCCTAGTAGCGATGCCTTGGTTCCCTATTCTCTGACTTTTTTTTTTTTTTTTTTTTTTAATTCTTTATTTTGAATGGTCAGTCAACAAAAGATGTATACAATACGAAGTAAAGAGTTTACAATGTAGACATGGAAGGACATTAACATTGTAATGGAGTCCAGAAAAGGCGTCCTTCGACAACTTGAAACAAATATTGACCATATTTTAATTTTTTTTGCTTTCGTGTAAGTGTTAGAGACAATAATGTAAACAGTAGAATGGGGGGGAGGGGTGAAGGAGAATTAGGAGGGGAAGGGAAGACCACAAAGGTTGGTGCAGGAGTGTGATCCGAAAGAAGGTAAAAATGTAAGAAGATGGCAGAACAGAAGCAGAGTCCTTCTCGCCGCACATGGGTCATGATGAAGTCGTTAAGGGCCAGAGCGGAACGAGCATTCTGCAACTTGCCAAGGAGCCCACACTTGGTTGAAAGTATAACCTCTATCGTGTAAGTAGTAAGTAATCTCTTCCATGGCTGCCACATGCCAAATTTGTTTTTTAAGGGCAGAGAGAAATGGAAAAGAGATGCGTTTCCAATTAAGGGCTATAAGGGATTTGGCGGCTGTAAGGATGTGTGCAGTCAGTTTTCTAGAACATTTATCAAGGTCTCGAGGAGGGTAACAAAGGAGAAAAATCCAAGGGTCCTTCGCCACAGGAGCCTCAAATAGAGTGTTGATAAAGCCATGGATCACGTCCCAGAAAGGAGCAATAACTGGGGGGGGGGGGGCAAGATCCCTCTCTGTCAACTTCATGTGAGAGTTGCGGGTGGATAGTGGATTCAAGAAAGATATTACAAAGTTGCGATATCATTCCCTTATCCATGGGGTGGAGTTTGCAAAGGTTTTCGAACGGGGTGAGGGGACATAGTAAATATTTGGGTGGTAGGGATCGTAAAAAGTGGGTGATTTGAAAGAACTCAAAAGGGTTAAGCTTTCGAGCTGGGGGGGAGGCTGGAGTTCTGCTAGTCGGAGCCATTGGCCTTGTTTTGAGAAATCTGATGGGAATTTGAGGCCAGCTTGAGTCCAATGGTGGTGTCTCATCTTGGAAAGGCCAGAAGGAAATATAGGATTAAACCAAATGGGAGTCAGGGGGGAAAGGGCAGATGTGAGATTTAATTTAAAGGAGTAAGAATCCCAAATCTTGGTGTCAAATTTAGTGGTAGGAAGTAATTTGGATGGGGGGGACGGTGTATAGGGGGTAGACCCCATAGCGAGGTGGAATCAGGGAGGGCTTTATATGCCGCCTCTAGGTCAAGCCACGAGGTTGAACTCATGGGGGCATATGATGCAACAATTTGGGAGAAATGGGAAGCCAGATAAAAAAGCTTGATATCGGGTAGTCCCGTGCCGCCACCAGAGATGGGCTTTTTCAAAAGATTAAGCGAGACCCTTGGAGGTCTGGTGATTTCAGATGAAACGAGTCAAAGCTTTCTGGATATTAGATAGAAAGGTAGCGGGGACAGCAACTGGTAGGGTTTGGAAGAGATGTACCCATTTGGGTATGATATTCATTTTAACTGCTATGATCCTGCCCAGCCATGAGATGATAAGACAGTTCCAGGAAGCCAAATCAGATTGTGTTTTGGTAAATAGAGGTAGGAAGTTTTCCTGATAAAGGAGGTCTTAACAAGATCTAAGATAGACTCCCAAATATTTTATTTTCTTGGTCTGCCATTTGAATTTGAAAGAGGACCGTAACACCTCGGCCTCCCGAGGGGGGACATGAATCAAAATGGCCTCTGATTTTGTGTAATTTATTTTATAACTAAACTAGAGCGAAAATGAGGGGAGAGAGAGGGCAACCTTGTCTTGTACGATTTTGGATGGATATCGAATTTGAAGGTGTGCCGTTGATCAGGACTTTAGCCGAGGGCGAGGAGTACAGTGCTAGGACGCCAGTGAGAAAATCACCAGTGAGGCCAAAGGCCTCAAGAGCTGCTCTCATAAAACCCCAGGTGATCCTATCAAATGCTTTTTCAGCATCCAGAGAGAGGAGTATAGTAGGGGATCTCCTGGTGTTTGCAATATGGATGACATCAATGGCTCTCCTGGTGTTATCCCTTGCCTGGCGTCCCGGAATGAATCCCACCTGGTCATAATGGATCAATGATAGGAGGAATTCATTCAGGCGATTTGCCAGGATTTTAGAGTATATCTTTAGGTCCAAGGTTAAGGAGGGAGATGGGTCTGTAGCTGGCGCAATGAAGTGGGTCCTTTTCATCTTTTGGAATCACTACAATTCTGGCTTTGAGCATTTCAGGTGGAAAGGGGATCCCCCGAAGGGCGCCGTTGTACAGAGAGTGCAGGTGGGGAGCAAGCAAGCTCAAAACGTTTTTATAATAGGCTGCCGTAAAGCCATCGAGGCCTGGGGATTTGCCACTTTTTTGTGATTTAATAGCGAGTTGGATTTCATCTATAGATGTTGGAGGGCTTGAGGGGATAGCTTAGGGAGTTTAGATGTAGCAAGGAAATCTGAGATCAACGTGGCGTTGGATTGCTGTGAGGGGGGACACCGGGAGCTGGGAGGGTGTAAAGGGCGGAATAGTATTGTTGGAAAGCTTCTCTAATAGCAGCGGGGTGGTGGAGAAGTTGGTTGTTGGAATTCCGGATTGATATAATATTTTTGTGGGTCCTGGCTGTTCGAAGCCGTGCCGCTAGGATTTTGTCCACCTTGTCTCCCTTTTCATAAAAGGATTTTCGGAGCCATTTAAGGCACTTGGCTACCTGTTTGGAAACAAGGAGATCAAGTTGGGCTTTGGTCTTGCGGAGGGCTAGCAAAGTGGCAGGGTCTGGAGTAGCCTTGTGTTGGGCTTCCAAGGATTGTAGTTTAAGGGATAGATCGTTAGTCGAGGTGAGTTTCTTTTTTCTTCTTAGAGGCGATGCTGAGTATGTGTCCCTTCAGGACTGCCTTATGTGCCGTCCAAAGAGTAGTTCTAGAGATTTCTGGGATGTCGTTGAGTTCGAAGAATTCTTTGAGGCGAGCCCCGAGTTGGGAGAGTATATCTGCTTTGTGAAGTAGAGAGTCATTGAGGCGCTACGTCATGGGGCGGGGTCGGTTTGAAAAGCCGTAGAGGTCTATAGAAATGGGAGTATGATCAGACCAAATTATCGGGTGAATTTGAGCCGCCTGGAGGTTCAGTGCCAAATCATGGGTGGACAGGATAATGTCTATGCGTGAATAAGAATGATGGGATGGAGAGTAGTATGTATAGTCGCGTGTGGTCGGTTCCTTCACTCTCCAGGAGTCGTAGAGAAGCTGGGATTTCATGAGACTGAGGAGCGACTTAGAGGATATTGGCGACATAGGCAATAAGGTGGCATATGTGGCGAGGATCTGCGACACGAGCACCCAGCAGAGATGCTAAGTAACAGTACTACCGATGAACATAATGCAATGTGGTTTAAGGGACCCAGAGTCCAGCAACTCCGCCCCCCACAGGAGGAAAAAAGTCGACAGGAGCCAAAGGCAACCAAATAGCATTAGATAGGATTAACGTAACCATATAATGATATAAGGGTAACATGTAAAACAGTAAAAAGGGGGTAAATATGGTGGAATAAAGTGGTGTTCCTGTGCGGAGCACTCTAGAACGGTAAACAATACTGGAACCATATACCCATACATTTTACAATTGTTCATAGTAAAGTAAGATCAGTTGATAATGCAGTAAAACAAAGATTAATAAGTAATTGGGCGGTCACGTGCAACAGCCCCCACTCAAAACAGGTCAGGTGGGTGAATAGTGCAGGAAGATTGGATTGGGTTGATTGGACAAATAACAACATGGGCAGTCAGGAGGCACATGTGGTGAGGGGCCGCGACACAAGGGCACCCAGCAAAGATGCCACAAAACATCAACACCAAAAAACACAATGCAGTATAGTCTGAGGGACCCCAGGTCCAGCCGCCCCGTCCCCCACAGGGGAAAAGGTTCGACAGGAGCCAGGGCCCCCCAGACAACAATAGATAAGACTAACATAACCATATGATAATATAGGAAGTAACATGTAAAACATAAAGGGGTAAACATCACGGAATAAAGTAGTGTTCCTATGTGGACCCCTCAAAATGAGGGGACACCTCACTGGAGGTGAGGACCCAGAGATATACATAAGCTATCTACATAGTGCAGCACCTGAGTTGGACCTCAGACAAAGAAAAGAATAGCAAGGCGGAGAGAGAAAATAAGAACACAGATTACAGAAAAACAAGACCTTATAATAGTAATCAAGTCCTGGAAGCTTCATCAGGTGGTGGTGATGATGTCGGTACGGTGGACCATTCAGTACTGGAAGCTTGACGTGACTAAGGTCTTGCTGTTCTCTGAGGAAGGGTGGATGACTCAGAAGGGGCTGAAAGACCAGTAGTGATTCCAAGTTTCGGAAGTAGGGAGTGGGCTTCAGAGAGAGTTCTGGCCATAAGCATTGAGCCCTGATGCCAAATCAGGATGTGAAAGGGGAATCCCCAACAATATTTAATTTGCCGCTGGCGAAGAAGTGTGGTGATATGCTTAAAGTTTCTCCTTTTGGCTAGGGTGAGTGGGGCAAGATACTGAAAGATTTGAAGGGTAACATTGCCAAAGGTGATAGATTGAAGGCGACGGACTTCCCTCATGATGTCTTCTTTCGTCATGAAGTAGTGCATTCTAAGAATGACGTCCCTGGGTTGAGACGGGTCCTGGGAATGGGGTCTCAGCGCCCGATGGGCTCTGTCCAGGAGAAGGTGTTCTTCAGGAGTAGAAGGGGAGAGCTGAGAGAAGAGTTTCTTGAGGTAGAGGGCCAAGTGAGCTGGTTCAATCTGTTCCGGTATCCCGCGGGTTCTCAAATTGTTGCGTCGTGCTTGATTGTCTTGGTCTTCTTGTCCTTCTTGCAGCTGGGTAATGTCTTGACGAATTTGGTCAAGATCCGTTCCGTATGATTGTTAAGTTACCACTTCTTCCACTCTGTGTTCCAGATGATCGGTTCTATCGCCTACATCAGCAATGTCTGCTTTGAGTGAGTGGAGGGCTTGGACCGATGCTTTGACCTCCTTCCGTTCTTTGAGGAGAGATAGGAAGTCTCGGCGAGTCAGAGGAGAACAATCCTCATTTTCAGGATCAGAGTCAGAATGATCACTGGATCTGGCCGGAGTTTTCTGTTTGGAAAGATAAGGAAGGAGATCTCCTCCTGGAGGTTTCTTTCCCCCTCTGGGCATCGTGGTAGAATGGGGAGGAAACCAGTTGAGGAAGTAGTGGGGGAGGAGGTTTGGTTGCTTCGCTATAAATGGTTCAGGACCAAGGGTGGTAGAGAGGCATGATTAGCATCTAGGCACCCGCAGTTCGTTGGGCGGAAAAATTGAAGGGAAACATGGGAACCCCCACATTGTAAGGAATTTGTCGGCCAGGGCCCCTCTTAGTAGATGGAGTTGCCACCCAAAGTTGGTAGCAGACAATATATGTTGATAAGTTGAACTATGATTAGGGCAGATGCTACCAAGTGGGGGGGTGAACTGTAGGTTGGTGCTTTTGTTTCTCTGGTATTGTGTAAGCACTGAAGAGAGTTATAGATATATAGGTATTATTTCTTAGGAAGTTATAGAACACATTGTCTGGTATTAGCCACTCGGTGGCAGCACTGGTGTTGTGAAGTGCAGATAGGAACAAGCAATTTAATTGTATAGATCTGGTTGACCCAAGTGGGTTAATAACGATGAAGATTTATGTTCCTCCGAACTCCTATTCCCAGCAGAGGGTCCTACAGATTTGTGGGGCAGCCAGCCTAAAAAAAAAAAAGTGGGGTCACATATATATTTACAGAAGAGGAGATTTTCACATCTATGAAGGGAGTCTAAGCTGGTGAGTGTGTTTTTTTTTTGCACACTGTAAAAGTGTGCTTTTCTGTGGGTGATCCAGGCAGGAGAAGGGAACAGTGACTCGCCACTTGCTAGAAGGTAGAAGCAGGCCAATTCAGTGCCAGCAGTTCAGAAGCAGCTCCCAGGTTGGATGTGTGCGTCCAGGGGGAGAGAGGCTAAATGGCGGGGAGCCGGACCCAGCAAACCAGTTCTGGGGTCCTGTGGGAGGAATCGCTCCCGCAACAAGATGGTGCCACGGGGTCCTAAAATCGAGTCCGCGGCTTTTCGACGCGAGTTAGGCCTCACTACTGCTGGAATTAAAACATACAGAAGACATTTCCGACATCACTCCAATCCAGACTGCTAGAAATTGTGAACATACTGCATGCCGGCACTTTTACTTTTACGTCACAAAACAGAGTGACCTTGAGATTTCAGAATTTAAAGCAGTATAAATTAATGAGAATGCCCACAAAATGTTCTACCTCTGGTACTTCGCATCCAGAAAGACGCTTTTCCCCCAAATATTTCTCATTGCTGGTGTTGTGGCCATGATGGCACTTCGTCTAATGTACGGTGGCATTGTCCGAAAATAACCTTATTATGGAGAAAAGTTCACTTTTTTCCCTCTGGGTTAACACAAATATTTGCTAATTGTGGCTAAAATATATATTTGTTTATTTATGACCCCCGCCCCTACTCTCTTTCTGTGTCCCTCCTATATTATTCTTGTTTATTATACTTAAAAATCAATAAAAACAAACAATTTCATAGCAGTCTGTAAATTGACAAATTTCCTGCTGTTTCATTAAGGAAATAGATTCCCTATTTCTCTAATTACGCAGCAACATAGAACACTCAGTATGGCCACGTACACACTACAGAATTTTCAAACCAATGGTTAAAAAAAGATTCCCGATCATGCGTACACACTATACATGTTTTAAATTATTTACCCTCACACCTATGCTCTTCAGTTATCATAACCGTCGGCTGAAAAGATCATGACTCTGTAAACTCTATGGAGATCCTGATCAGGCGTGCATACACACTGCAGGATTGGAAGGACGTTGTTCCATAGCTGAACAAGATTCTGCTGAACAATCAAATCAAACAGTGATCGGTACTTTGGAACAACTGTCGTTCATCGTTCAAGTGTACACACTAATGCCATATCGGGCCGAACAGTCGTTTATCGGGTGATTAGCCCGATACTTGGCTGAAAACACTGAAGTGTGTACCCAGCCTATATCCTACTGCTGACAAAGGTAACACTGGCCTCTACAGCTGCTTAATTAATATGGGATTTCTTGTCTTCAAAATGTTGAACAAAAAGTCCATAAATACCTGTAAACAAAAATACACACATTGCATTCATAAGAATCGGGGGCATGGTGCCAATGTGGAAAACAAAATTTATACTATAAGATTCACATCTTTTTAGTTTTTCTCTGTATTTATTATAGCTATGTGGGTTGCAAGCAAACCACCATAAATTTAATTGATATTGCAACAACAGCATTGTGAAATAAATAAGTAACAAATGTTTAGTTGTACCAAAAAATTATTAAACATCAACCAATGAGTACCTGAACATTACCCTGTTTTCATAAAAATAGCTGGTTTGTTATTATTATTTTTATATATTATAGGGAAAGAGGGTTAATAAAGAAGAGGGAGAAGGGAAGGGAAATACAGAAAAAGGGGTGGAGGTTAAAGAGGTCACCTCATATATAAAGATGTATGGAGGGGTAATTATTATACTATTACGCTTAAGACATTTAGATCACCCCTGGAGGGATTGTTGTAGCGAAACCAGGGTTCCCATATCTTGTGATGTATCTAGGGATATATTATTCAACAGACTGAATATATAACAATGATATATATCAGGTTCAATCAGGGCCGGACTGGGACTAAAAATCAGCCCTGGCATTTAAAGCACATAGGCCCACCTCTGTTCCAGATTAATAATAATTACCGTATTTCCCCATGTATAAGACGCACCTTTTTCCCAAAAATTTTTGGTCCAAAACCTGGGTGCGTGTTATACAGGGGTAGCGTTACAGGGGCAGCGGGGGGTGATCCAGGAGGAGGGGGACAGGCAGCGTGTCAGCGGGGATGCAGCAGGCAGAGTGACAGCGGGGATCCAGCAGGCGGGGACAGGCAGCGTGTCAGCGGGGATGCAGTAGCCAGCAGGCAGAGTGTCAGCGGGGATCCAGCAGGCGGAGACAGGCAGCGTGTCAGCGGGGATGCAGTAGCCAGCAGGCAGAGTGTCAGCGGGGATCCAGCAGGCGAGGACAGGCAGAGATTGTCAGCGGGGATCCAGGAGGAGGGGGACAGAGGCACAGTGGCAGCGATTGCAGGGAGAGTGCGCTGCCCGGCTGCTCTGATCACTATCAGAGCAGCCGGCCATTACACTCTCCCTGCCTTTTTTGACAGCTACCGTAATATTTTTTTTCCAAATTTTGGGGCCAAAAGTAAGGTGCGTCTTATACATGGGAGCGCCTTATGCATGGGGAAATACGGTACAGTACATTTTGCAAAGCTCATTGTTATATGGTATCCCGTGAGATATGAATGTATTACGTGCAGCTTGACTCTCTATTTGTAGCATAGGGTGCACCAGTATCAGATAATGGTATGCACAGGACTGGCAAGAGAAATTTGGGGCTGGGGTACAGTGAAATTTTGCCCTCCCCCACCCCCACAGGTGCACAGGAAGAGAGATGTATACTGACGCGGCGTCAATGAAGGGGTGTGGCCGCATAATGTTGGGGGCGTGGTCATATTGTGGCGTGGCATCACAAATTGGAGGAGACTCAATTGCTGGTGATGTGATACATGGGTATCGCGCAGCGCACATTGCTGGCAATTACGGTAGAAACCTCTGCTTATTTTTCCTTGAGAGGAGAAATAAACGGTGATTTCTATCAAATTTCAGCCGCAAAGTGTCTTGCGGATGTTCACTTTGCAGCTAATTGGATTCCCCCATTATGTATTAAAATGGTGTTACTTTCACCTACCGGTTATTGCAGCTTTCACAACCTGGTACTGGATTCTTGCATAGATCCTGGAATGTTGGGACCTGTTGGAAAATGTATATATGGAAAAGCGAGCAATAAGTGAACATCGTACATGACACAAATCACACAGTATAAAATACATACATTATAATAAAATATTACATTTATCACCAGCTACATAACGCCACCCCTCAGACACATCACGCCACATCCTGCATTACGCTACCCCCTGCTACATCACCCATCACACCACAATACCCCCCCAGACAAATCACACCACGCCACCCCGCAGACAAATCAGGCTACCACCCAATCACATTATCATGCCACCCCCAAGGCACATTATCATGCCACACAAGACATATTATAACCCCCCGAGGCACATTATGACACCCCCCAGCCTGCTGTACTTACCTATGCAGCTGACATCAGAGTAAAAAAGAACGCCTTGCAGAGTGAGCAGGTAACTCTTGTCTTGTGAGATTTGGAGCTCCAGGCCTGCTCTGCAGGCTGCTGGACAGTATATGATGACACATGCTGTCACCACACACTGTCCGTGGACAGCTCCCCCCAGAGTTGGATTAAGACTTTGTGGGGCCTGGGGCACTTAAGACAGGAGGGCACTATGGTTTAAAATTAAGAGCATAGTATCATAATTCTCAAAAGAGAGAGTTACTTACTAATGCACAATGTAGAAAACATTTACCATTCAGTCGCTCAAAAATTATTAAAATCAGAATTTTGAGGTTCAGGTTCAGATAGGTGGCATCAATATTATTATTATCGTAGATTTCTAAGGCTCCACAGAGCCATAGAGTAGGGAAAATAGTACATTCATAAAACAGGGACATTCTAGGTAGACTAAATAAATGAAGACTTGAAAACAAAGGGTATGGAGGACCCTGCTCATTAGAGAGGAACAAGAGGAGCGAGTGTTGTTCAGATTGGAGATTATGACAGTTGTGAGGGTGCATTAGTGTGAATAGTGTTTTCGAGGATAAGGTCATCTCTAAAAAAAAAAAAAAAAGGTTTTCAGATAGTGTCTAAAGATTTGAAGACTGTGGGAAAGCTGGATTGAGCGTAGTAAGGAATTCCATAAGAGGGGAGCAGCACAAGAGAAGTAGGCGGGAGTGAGAGGTGGCATTGGACATGGTTGCACAGGGGAAAAGTAGATGCTGGGAAATGGTAGAAAAAGGTGAGATACATGTGAAAATAGGGGCAAAGAGAGACACAAACAAAGGGGGAGAAGGAAAGGACAGACACCCACAATGTGAAGACAAAGAAACACAAAGGGTATAGAGGTGAGGTTAGAGGGTGCACATCGTATGTATACAATAAGGCCGTGCACTGTCTATATATGGCATTGTGCAATCCTTTGGGCAGAGGAATGGAGGTGGTCCTGCTGGTGCCACCTATGCGGTCACCCTGACTGACTGTGCCTTCAGCATATAGTGTGTTTTACAGAACTGGCAGAGCCACAGAAACAAAAATATACATATAGCAACCCTGGGAGGTAGTGCAGCTCTAAAACCAACATTTTAAGAATATCACTAACCCTAGCTTACAAACAACCCTGACGGATTATACAGCTCATAAACAGCTTTAAGTACTGGAGACCAATAACTTCATAATAATCAATATCAATAACACGTTTATTCTGACTTATAAAGTAAAGCAAAATAGATATAACTGTATATTTCAATATCTCAATATATCAGTTAAGCTCAGTGCTAAATAACCATCATAAAAATGAGCTAATCAGTTAATTCTATTCCTTAGTGTTTGCTCATATATAAAAAAGAATGCCATTTCCAGATGGTTTGTGTGCATTATATTACAGTCCTCTCTTTTTTAAGTTACCTTACCTGTTGTATGCTGCAGGCTTCCTCCTTCAGACACTGCAGGCGGTCCTCAGCAGCATATAGCTCCACCCTGCCATGTACTTGGCACTGGAACGCCGGCTCCTTCACTTTTTAAAATGGGTGCCCAGTTCCTGGACCGTGCCCCCTGTAACCTCCCCCCACTCGCAGGTGGGTGCGTGCGTCACCAGCTGGAGAAAAAAAAAAGTACTTGGGAAAAAAAAAACAAAAAAAAAAAACACTGCTTGCCCCAGCCCATTTAGCCATCGGCCCTTCTGGCATTTGCCAGAAGTGCCAGATGGTCAGTCCGGCCCTGGGTTTAGTTTACTAATGCAGTCCTAGCTGGGGGTATATTTTCTTTCATTCTTTGTATTCTGATCTCTACCACCAATTATGCAACATTGCACTTATTACCCCACAATTTCTCTAACAGAGAGAATATTTTAAGTATTTTAGCAGGGACAATGTACCATCTTCATTAAAAAAAATTGCGCTCTCCCTGATGACTTTGTAAATAGATATTTTTTAAACCTTTTTTGTTAATGTTTAATTATATTCATCTGATAAATATTTATTTTTCTGAACATTTATATAATATAGAAGAATAGTGCTTAGTTGGCATTAGAGGCATATATGGAAGCTATTTTACCTCTTGACCTTGGAGGAGGCCATTTGCAATCGCATAACAACCCTCATATGCCACACATTTTATCCTTCATTTTGAGAGTGGGTCAGTCACTCATGACTGGCAAAGCCCTGGGGACACCCTAACCCTTAAACCCCACTTGAGCATTGCATACCATGCCACACAGTGTCTTGTTTAGCAAGAGGTGGGTGGGGCAGCAGAGGGCTCCTCAGAATGGGAATGTGACATCCTAGTCAATCCCTACATTCCCAGCGTACACTGACATTGAGGAGCAGCGGCCAACGTCTTTACAGGTAAGACTGACAGCTTCTCCTTCATGTCAGTTGTCAGTGCTCCATGTGGATGGTGCGGCAGGGACATTTAAAAACACTGGTTGATAGTTCACCTATAGGTTTCTTTCACTATAGGGCCTATTAAAGAATTATCAGATTTTTGCCGTTTAGTATCATTTGTCATTGCAGTGATGACAGATGACAATTTGGGGAAGTATACTATAAAAGTCATGTCAGGAAAACGCATCTGATAGAGGCCTGTCCCGGCAATGACGCTCTTCTAATTACGTATGCACTGCTGCCATATGCGTCAAACAACGTAAGGGAGAGTAGCAGCGCAGCTGGGGAGCAATTCGAAGATTTCTCTCCTGCAATGCTTTCCCCATAGGATTTAATGGCTATCACCATTTTCAGATGGTGATGGCCGTCATGGTGAAGTTCCAAAAAGCTTTCAGAGTTTGATAAAAATTGTCCAGACCACAGTCCCCATTGAGTATTATAGGGACTGCAGTTTCATGCATTTCCCATATCTCGTGCGATAAATTAACATTTTGCTGAAAAATATCTAAACCATGTCGAAAAAGTAATGATTTAGGGCTTCATAAATAGCCGCAATTGTAATTGGGAATTGCATAGTGACCTTCTTGGTAAATTGATACATTAATATACAAATAACATTTCCTTATTTTCAGTTCTCCAACAATGGCTGGTGGGTTATTCTCTGTGAGTAAAAAGTATTTTGAATACTTAGGATCTTATGATACAGGAATGGAAGTGTGGGGTGGAGAAAATCTTGAATTTTCATTTAGGGTAAGTAATCCTTTTTATCATATAAATACTCATTTAACTTTTTAAAGCATAACTGTCATTCTGCTGTGCTGCCAGAAATATATGATCAGTTCTTTTCAACGTCTTACAGTAAAATCAAGTATTTATTTATACC